>NC_091957.1:19942841-20242841 GCF_031021105.1 Erythrolamprus reginae | reverse complement strand
GGCCGAAATAGATCTATCCCAGTCTCCCTTAATTTTCAAATTCAGCAAAAAAACAAACAAACATGTGACATATATATATATATATATATATATATATATATATATATATATATATATATGTCACATGTTTTTCAAAATTAAGGGAGACTAGGATAGAATATATATACTGCGCATGCATGCACCAACAGGGCACAGGAGAAAGCAAACTGGCAAGAAGTAAATTAGAACCCACTCTTGGCCTGTGGGATGTGGTCAGAATATTGTGGGCTAGGCAAAGACCAGGAGGATGGGGAACTTCATCCAAAACAAATGCAGGTTATTCGAATTCATCATAAACCTGAGGGTTGTAATTTTGCATTCCAGGCACAGAGGCCTCCCAGCTCACCAAACTGGCTTTGTTGTTTGGATTTCAGTGGCCACAACTAATTGGCACTAACTTGCCACGGTTAGCTGCCAAAGGTATTGGTGGGAACCAAAAGCAACAGTTCCTTGGCAGGAGAGAAAATTTCCCCTTCGTTTTGTGGATGAAAAAGCATTAATTTTGTGGTATTTCTTTTAGTCCAGAGAATCATTGCATAGCAATTCAGAAAAGCACATGTGATAGTAAACTGATAATAAGTGCCTTCAAATAGCACAATATATTTTTCTTCCTTCCTTCTTTCTTTCCTTTCCTTTCTTTTCACTTCCTTCCCTCCCCTCTCCTCCATCCACCCTTGCATCCTTCCTTCCTTCTTCTCTTCCTTTTTCCTTTCCCTTTCTTTCACTCTTTCTTTCTTTCCTTCCTTCTCTTCCTTTTTTTCTTTCTTTCTTTCACTTCTCTTTCTTTTCCCTCTCTCTCTCTCTCCTTCCTTTCCTTTCCTTTCCCAACCTTCCCTCCCCTCCCCTCTCAAATAACACATCCTAGATCTGAATGAATGAAATATTCTCACTGTACAAAGTTGAATGTGCACAATAGCAGGTGAAATTGATTGTCAAACAGTCTGGCCAGTTTGATTTCACAGAAGTTTCATTTACTTGGAGTTATATCGTGTTGTTTAAGTGTCCCCCCCCCCTTTTTTTTTGAGCAGTGTATAAAGAATCTGACGGTTGTTTTTAAAACCCTGCTGTATGGCTGGATTCTCTGTGAAGATACAGATCTGCTCTCAGGGGCTTATAAGGAAGTTTAAAGCTCAGATCATGTAAAAAACACAAACCAGAAATAGGACGAAAGGTTGACATGCCTTCACACATTACATAAATCTACATGCGTAATACGGGACTTGCACATTTAACAAGTATTTCCTTGGAGATCTAATTTGGGACTTGGAGACATTTCAGCCCAGTTGATCATGGTAAAACTCTTAGCATTTTGTTTAATGTTTACATTTTGGGGGCTAAGAGGGGGGCTTTTGAAATCTTCCCATTCTTGCAGTTTGCTGTCTTTGTTGCCATCTTCTGGCAAGAACAGAGATACACACTGACTTTCTAAAGGCATTTCCCCATATTTCATATACAGTGTTCCCTCGATTTTTGCAGGGGATGCGTTCCGAGACCGCCACGAAAGTCGAATTTCCGTGAAGTAGAGATGCAGAAGTAAATACAGTACAGTAGTCCCTCGCTATACCGCGCTTCACCTACTGCGGCTTCACTTCATCGCGGGTTTCTGAGGAAGCCGATCGGCAGATTTAAACAGCCCGCTGAACTCGATCAGCAGGTTTTTAAAAAAATATATATACTGTATATCTAAAATTGTAAATACTGTATTTAAATACTGTATCTAAAATAAATACTGTGTGGGAAGGGTTTATAAACACTTAAAACAATGAAAACTACCAAACAATTACAATATAAATACTTAAATAAGTACTATCAGTCGATAAATTCCCCATCGCGGATTTCACCTATCGCGGCCAGGTCTGGAACGTAACACCAGCGATAGGTG
This sequence comes from Erythrolamprus reginae, assembly GCF_031021105.1. Taxonomy (NCBI): domain Eukaryota; kingdom Metazoa; phylum Chordata; class Lepidosauria; order Squamata; family Dipsadidae; genus Erythrolamprus; species Erythrolamprus reginae. Next base: position 20,240,920 of record NC_091957.1, on the reverse strand, counting down.
AGGGACTACTGTACACCATTTTTGGCTATGAACAGTCTCACAAGCCATCCCTTAACACTTTAAACCCCTAAATTACCATTTCCCATTCCCTTAACAACCATTTACTCACCATTATTGCTGGTACTCACCACTGAATAAGACACTTAGTGATTCTGATATTTATAAACATAATTATTTATTAACAATATTTTTTTATTATTATTTATTTGCAAAAATTATTAATTTGGCAATGACATATGACGTCATTGGGCGGGAGAAACCGTGGTATAGAAAAAAACCCGCAAAGTATTTTTTAATTAATATTTTTTGAAAAACTGTGGTTAGGCTATTCGCGAAGTTTGAACCCGCGAAAATCGAGGGAACACTGTAATGCAAATTATGCTCTGGCCTTTCCCCATGTTTTTATTTATTTTGTCAAGTACATATTGATAGTATACAAAGATATAACAATATTTATATACATGATACTAGTAAGACAGGACGGAAGGCACACTGGTGCACTAATGCTCGCTCCTCACTGACCTCTTAGGAATTGGGAGAGGTCAACAGTGGATAGTCTAAGGGTAAAGTTTTGGGGGTTAGGTGATGATACTAGAGCCAGCTAGTGAACTACTCGGTTACTTAAGTCGTATTTCCTGCAGTCGAGTTTGGAGCAGTTTACTTTAAGTTTGTATCTGTTGTGTGCTTGTGTTGTTGTGGTTGAAGCTGAAGTAGTTGTTGACAGGAAGGAGGTTGTAGCAGATGATTTTATGGACTGTGCCTAGGTCATGTTTAAAGTGACGTAGTTCTAAACTTTCTAAGCCTAGGATTGTGAGTCTAGTTGCTTAGGGTAGTCTGTTGCGAGTGGAGAAGTGGAGGGTTCTTCTAGTAAAATATCTCTGGACGTTTAGCAAACTGTAATAACTAAGATCGTAACCATCTAAGGCAGAGGTCTCTCCAACCTTGACAACTTTTAAGACCTGTGGACGTCAACTCCCAGAAATTCCCATCCTGTCTGGGGAATTCAGGGAGTTGAAGTCCATGAGTCTTAAAGTTGCAAAGTCTGGAGGTCCTTAATCTAAGCCAGGGGTCAACAACCCGTGGCTCTGGAGCTACATGTGACTCTTTCATCCCTCTGCTGTGGCTCCGTGTTGCCAGTTGACTCCACAATTGATAGAGCTTTCAGTTAGAACAGGTAAGACAAAAAAGGATGCCACGCTAGGAGGAGACTCCATGGTGGGCAGAAACTGGACTTCCGGTCGGCAGAGGAAAAAGGATGCTGCACTAGGAGGAGACGCTATAGTAGGGGAAGCGGGCTTCCAAGTGGCCCCAAAATTGAACAGGTGGTTTCCAGTTTGGACCTTTATGGCTCTTTGGGTGTTTAAAGTTGCTGACCCCTGACCTAAGCTAATTGCGCTGCAGGAACTCAGCCAAAATTTATTTTATTTATTTATTTTTATGTATTTATTTTGTCCAATGCACAATGAAGGTTATAGAGGATATACTCGTACTAAAATATAACAGAGAAAGAATTGAAGAGAAAATATAGAAATAAAATATATCCATGAAAGAATAGAGAAAGTATATAGGAATAGAAGAAAATATATAGGAGATATAGGAGAGACAATAGGACAGGGGACGGAAGGCACACTAGTGGACTTAAGCACGCCCCTTACTGACCTCTTAGGAATCTGGAGAAGTCAACAGTGGATAGTCAGGGTAAAATGTTGGGGGTTAGGGGATGACACTACGGAGTCCGGTAATGAGTTCCACGCTTCGACAACTCAATTATTATTATTTTTTTACAGTCAAGTTTGGAGCGGTTAATATTAAGTTTGAATCTGTTGTCTGCTCTTGTGTTGTTGTGGTTGAAGCTGAAGTAGTCATTGACAGGCAGGACGTTGCAGCATATGATCTTGTAGGCAATACTTAGATCATGTTTAAGGCGTCGTAGTTCTAAACTTTCTAGACGCAGGATTGTAAGTCTAGTTTCGTAGGGTATTCTGTTTCGAGTGGAGGAGTGAAGGGCTCGTTGGACATTTTCGAGGGTGTTAATTTATCTCCCGTTTCCTTCCAGCCGTCATCCAAGCCAAGCGTCTGAGAGCCACAGACATCTCCGCAAGCAGCTTCCGTCTCACTTGGCCCCAGCTTCTGATGCGGGACACCGGCTACTACATTTTGGAGTACGCCCCAAGTGGCGAACCCCGGCGGAAAGTGTCTGAACAACTCACGGGCGACCACACCAGCTTTGTGGTGGCACAGCTAGCCTCGGAAACCACCTATGAGGTCGTCCTCATCCCAGAATCCAACGAGAAATACATCCCGCCACAAACGACCAGAGTCACCACCTTGGAAGGTAAGAGAAGGGGGGAGAATGTCGCTGTTGGGGTGTTTATTTTTAACAGTATACAAGGGTTATACGGAAAGAAAGATTATAAGGCATATAGGTTCGCGCGGGAAGTTGGTTCGCGGGGGACGTTGGTATGACTATCGTGTAGGGCAGAGGTCTTCAAACTTGGCAACTTTAAGACTTGTGGACTTCAACTCCCAGAATTCTCCAGCCAGCTAAAAGTTGCCAAGCTATGCTGGCTGGAGAATTCTGGGAGTTGAAGTCCACAAGTCTTAAGGTTGCCAAGCTATGCTGGCTGGAGAATTCTGGGAGTTGAAGTCCACAAGTCTTAAAGTTGCCAAGCTATGCTGGCTGGAGAATTCTGGGAGTTGAAGTCCACAAGTCTTAAAGTTGCCAAGCTATGCTGGCTGGAGAATTCTGGGAGTTGAAGTCCACAAGTCTTAAAGTTGCCAAGCTATGCTGGCTGGAGAATTCTGGAAGTTGAAGTCCACAAGTCTTAAAGTTGCCAAGTTTGAGGACCCCTGGTGTAGGAGGAAGCCATCGGAAGAGAACGAGCAATGCCAGCGGTCAGCAGATCATCGAATGGCGTTGTGGTGAAGGTTAGAGATGAGCCTCCCCATTCCGTTTCCCCCCAAGAGCGAAGTGCGTGCTGTAATACGCTACCTGAGTGCTAAGGGCAGGAACGTTGCTGTGATGGGGGCCCAAGATGTTTACTGCAGCACACAAAATTGACAGTGTCAGTGCTGCCCGAGAATTTCTTGACCGTTTTGAGATTGAAGGCAGGGCTTTTCTCAACTGTAGAGTGACAGGAGGTGAAACTTATCACTACGTGGAGCAAACGTCAATCAATGCAGTGGCACCATATACCCATTCTCCTTCAGCCAAAAAAATTCAAAACTCAGCAATCGGCAAGAAAAATCTTGGACGCCCATCGCAGCAGTGTCTCCCGCCGCTGGTACTGGTTTTCTCAAACTGGAGCGAACCTGTACCAACCCACCACTGATTTGTACTCCTTTCCTCCTGTTAAAAATTTCTTCAGTAAAAATTGTTATCCCCAAAATACAGGAAACACATAATTTGCAGGTTGCTTTGATCAGGTCAGTCTATTTTATTTTATTTTATTTAATATTTTATTTAGAAACATAGAACATAGAAGATTGACAGCAGAAAAAGACCTCCTGGACCTATTTCCTGTATTTTATCTGAGGATGGATCTATGTTTATCCCAGGCATGTTTCAATTCAGTGACTGTGGATTTCCCAAACAAGTCTGCTGGAAGTTTGTTCCAAGCATCTACGACTTTCAGTCAAATAATATTTTCTCATGTTGCTTCTGATCTTTCCCCCAACTAATTTTATTTTATATTATATTATATTATATTATATTATATTATATTATAATATTTATTATTATTTCATTTATTTTTATTTTACTTATTTTTATTTTCATTTATTTTTTATTGTATTTTATTTTTATTTTATGGCTTTGCTTCTCTCCCCAGACGTGGTCAGCCCGGCCCAGATTCTTATCTCGAAGTCCAAACCTCACAGCTTCCAGGTCAGCTGGTCTCCCATCCTAAAGAGCGTGGCCTCCTATCAAGTCATGTACGGCCCCCTGAACGACAACTTAGTCCAGCTGCAAGAGGTGGACGGGAGGCTCAACAGCACCATCCTGGAAAACCTCTTGGCCAACACCAGCTACTTGGTGACCGTGTCCGCCATTTATAAGTCCGGCAAGGAGAAAGCCCTCTCAGCCAAAGCCTGCACACGGGAAGGTGAGTAGGAAAAGAGGGAGGGAGGGAAGATGTCAGGGTAATGATTTAATCAGCTGCTATGGCGATGTAGTGCCAGGAATGAGTCAGCAAGGTTTTTGGGCTGGTATCACTTTAAGAGCCTGTAATACGAAGAGGCCCTGTTGGGGGCGTAATCTCTCCCTCTGTGTGTGCTTCCCATGCTGTAATTGCTGATTTATTTGCAATTACTTATTGCTGATTTATTTGCATTATTTATTGCTGATTTATTTGCAATTATTTATTTGTAATTATTTATTGCTGATTTATTTGCAATTATTTATTTGCAATTATATGTTGTGAGCTGCCCCGAGTTTTCAGAGAGGGGTGGCATACAAGTCTAATCATTATTTAAAAACCATACAACACACTCATACCATATAGGACCCGTGGCCTTCCCTCGGCGCACGCAGCAATGTTGCCTTGAGCGAGTCATGGCCTTTGAGAGCAGTGATGTGCTCCCGAAGGCTACAACTTGCTCGGGGCACCATCGCCGCACCGAGAGATGCCTGAGATGCGGGAGAGCACAGAGAAGGCCGCGCGGCCGGAGATCGGGGCCATCTGGGGCCTACCCCATGCGCCAGGGCCCATCTTCTCAGTGCCCCTGCAGGAGAGCACTCGCTACAAGGTAAGGGCCAGGCGGTGGCATGGTGGAGCAGGCAGGCAGCTCATGGCAGAGCTGCCACGAGCAGCAAGGCAGGTGACTAGACGGGAGCAGACAGAGCCACCACGAGCGAAGCAGCACAATGGAGCGAGCGGCAGCTGTCACCTTATTTTCCGGTTTCTGGGCCTTTTTGCTTCTGAGCATGCATGGAAGCAAAAAAAATACCCTGGAAATCTCGTACCCGCACATCTTCACACAAGATTCAACTTCTGTACATGCGCAGAAGCTGAATCCTGCACTGGGCGCACGCATGCTCCCAGCCCGTTCCGGTAGCGCCAGGAATGGTGGCCTGACGCTGCACTGTATGCACTCTAACAGAAGAACTGGGCACACTTAGGATCCCCAAATCCCTCTGATTACTATTTACAGCTGCCAACACCCCAAGCCTGACTTTCTCCTAGGTTGCCCGTTCTACACACACACACACACACACACACTGCCGTTTCAGCCTGGAGAAAGCCCATGCATTGTCATTCTTCTTCTTCTTCTTTCTCTGATGAACAGAATACACCAAAATAAAGCGCCTCCATTTTCAAGATCTGAGCCCCAGCTCTGTAAAGGCCTCCTGGGATCCGGCAGAGGGAGATGTGTTGGGTTACCGTGTTCGGTGTCGGCGGCAAGCCGGCCCTTCGACCCTCCTCAGTGTCTCACCACAGATCCACAGTGTTCTGCTGTCAAATCTGACCCCCGGCAGCAACAACAAAGTGTGTGTGAAGCCTATATACAGGACCCATCCTGGGAAAAGACTGTGTCGAATGATCCATCGGCAGCCTGGTAAGAAGCACAGGACAGGCAGTAATTTAGCAGGGGTGACGCAGTGGTTACAGTGCAGCACTGAAGGCTGCTTCAGCTAACTGCTAGCTGTAGCTCAGCAGTTCAAATCTCACCACCGGCTCAAGGTTGACTCGGCTTTCCCTCCTTCCGAGGTGGGTCAAATGAGGACCCAGATTGTTAGGGGTAAGAGGCTGATTCAGTAAACTGCTTAGAGAGGGCTGTAAAAGCAGTATGAATAAAGTCTAAATGCTATTGCTATTTAAGTTCTGCTGCCTGTTGATTGGCCTTGGTAACTCCATAGGTATCTCTAGGATTGAGGGAAGGTAGACAAAGCAGGCTGAAACGTGAAAGAGGAGGGGTCCTACTATTTTTTTAAATGCACCGCTGCTTGTACATGGTTGATGGGCCCATTTGAATTCTCATTGAATAGATTTTTTTAAAGAGATATTCTAACCGAATATAGTGGAGAAGACAATATTTTCCCTTGGATCCCTAGAATAAGTGCAAGGTTATAAGTGCCAATTTGGCCTTCTCCGGGTCCCGTCAATTAGACAATGTCGCTTGGCGGGACCTAGGGGAAGAGCCTTCTGTATGGGTGCCCCTGGCCCTCTGGAATCAGCTCCCCCCAGAGATTTGCACGGCCCCCACCCTCCTCGCAAGAGTCTGAAGACTCATTCGTACTGTCAGGCTTGGGGCTATTAATTACTTGCCCCTTGGCTGATGAATGAAATGGATGCTTGCTGTTTGAATGGGAGTGATTGATTTTTAATGTACTTGGATTTCAGACCAGTTAGTTTTAAATTTAAATCGGATTTCAGATGTTTTTATTGTCCTTTATATCTTGTAAGCAACCTTGAGTCCTCGGAGAGGGATGGCATATAAATCCAATTAATAAAAATAAAATAAAATAAATAAGGTAGCCTGAGAAACGTAGTTTTTTTGCCCCCTAGAAAAATTGGGACTTCTTTTTCCAAAGGTCTCCAGTTATGCTAGGAAGATATACAAGAATTTCATTCCCAGTTTTAAGCAGGAGGAAGGAACATAGCACACTTTTTTTTAAAACCCCAAATGGATTTTTTTTTTGTTAAAAAAATTCCCAATTCAGCATGGAGCAGATAAGGAATTTGCAAGGAACGTGCCCCCCCTCGTGGTTGTCCCAGGAAAAAAAAATCCACTGTGAAATATGCTGCTGTACTTCCTGTGTTTTGTTTTTCGCTTTATATAACTATTGGCAATTGTTATAAGTTTTCTCTTGCTTCAGTGTATTCTGCAAATAAGAGACTGGCAAGGCAAACTTATCCGTCCACCCGACGGTGATTCTTTGGTTCTTTTTCCCTTTGCAGCTTCAGCCGCACGTAGCTACAGGCACCGGCAGAATTTGAGAAATTTGTGAGCGAAACTTTTGTGAGTCAGAAGGAAAGGACAGCCTGGGACAATGGTATCAAGACACCAGGATGATGGAGGTTGCAGTCCCAACCATTTCAATTTCCGATTACCCACCATGTTCTCTTTTGAAATTGACTTGCGTGCAAATGCCCCAATTTGGCTCGGTTACAAGAAAAACAGCTTCAGAAGGATATTGGATCTTGCTAGAAAATTCCTTGCTCGTTGAATTTCCTTTCCTTTCCTTGGAATACCAGCGAAAGACTCAAGCCCCGCTTCTTTCACATTGTTATTTATTTGTGTTTTGTATGAAATGAGAGGGAGGATAGCCAACACCCCCCCCCTTAGTTCCTTTCTCACACGTGAGAATGTTCACCTTCTAATCTGCATTCTGAATTCTAAGAACGTCCTTTGGCTTTCAAAGCTACTACGGTTCAATTGGGAAGAGGGTGGTGGTGGTGGAAGGAATTAGAAGCACAAGACAGATCCCAAACAATTCCTTGGTTACTGTTCCCAGGTGGCGGCCAAAAATCTCAATTGTGGAATACTGTTGTCATCTGAAATTAACCATCTATAATAGAATTCCTTGAGACTTCCTGGAGACTGAGGGAGAACCCAAAGCAAAAACACTGGCCGCTGATATTTCCTGTCATATTTATGCGCATTTGCACTGTCCTCGGAAGGAAATCATTAAGACTGCCAGGATGTAGAACTCTTCTAGGGAAAGCGAGTAGAATGCTTGACTGCATAGCTAGAGGTATCACAAGCAGGAAGAGGGAGATTGTGATCCCGCTGTATAGAGCGCTGATGAGATCCCATTTGGAATACTTTGTTTAGTTCTGCAGACTTCAACAACAATTGAGAAAATTGAACGGGTCCAAAGATGGGCTACAAAAATGGTGGAAGGTCTGAAGCATAAAACCTATCAGGAAAGACTTCATGAACTCAATGTGTATAGTCTGGAGGACCGAAGGGAAAGAGGGGGACATGATCAAAACATTTAAATATGTTAAAGGGTTAAATAAGGTTCAAGAGGGAAATGTTTTAATAGGAAAGTGAACACAAGAACAAGGGGGCACAATCTGTGGTTAGTTGGGGGAAAGATCAGAAGCAATGTGAGAAAATATTATTTTACCGAAAGAGTAGTACGTGCTTGGAACAAACTTCCAGCGGATATGGTTGGTAAATCCACAGTAACTGAATTTAAACATGCCTGGGATAAACATAGATCCATCCTAAGATAAAATACAGGAAATAGTATTAAGGGCAGACTAGGTGGACCCTGAGTTCTTTTTCTGCTGTCAATCTTCTATGTTTCTTCAGACTGAGTGCCACGTAAACCTTTGAGTAGTAAGCCAGGATCCACATTCCAAGAAACAGGTGGATTAGAACAAGTTTGGCAATGGCAGGGCATAATACGTGACCGAATAAAAATTGAGAAATAGAGTTACTGAACAGTAACCTAGTAGGCCAATGAACTTGCTTAATCCCAGTCTATTTAGGATGGCATCCAAAATTAATTTTGGGGTGGGGGAATGCAACCATTTAGAGAAGTGGAGCCCCCCTGCCATAGATAGTAGGGAGCAGCAGAGACAATTACCTGGTAAACAGAGATAAAGACAAATGTCAAAGGATAGCTAAGATGCTCAGAACTCTTTGGGAACAAGGTAATAATATATTGTACAAACACAGAGAGCATTACGCGTGGCTGGGTCCATCGGCGGATGCCTGAATTGAACCATGGCCTACGCAGAAGAAATATTGTACTTTTCTGGAAATGTGAGAGGTGGCTGGGCCGCCTCAAACCTGTGATCCTCCAGCAAAATCACATGTTCGATTCAGAAGACACAACATGAAGCACTTTCGCCACGCAAAGTGTCGGGCACCGGAGAATTTGCTCCCTAGCCATGTCGGCCCTTTGGGTAAAGGGAGTTTGCAAATGACCACAATCTGACCAGTTTATACAGCACTACCAGACAATTGGAGCATTTTTAGGCAGCGAACCTGTTTGAAAAACATAGTATTATCATGGCCATCCTGGGAGGCAGATCCCAATCGATCTGCGGAGCACCCAGCTGAAGATGGCAGTCCTAAAATATGCAACCAGAAAAACTCTACCATAAATCACTGCATCTTAGACAACTAGCTCCTTAAGGTGGAGTTCAGCTAGAAATCCCCGAAATGTTGGTTTTCCTTGTGTGTTTGTTTAACTGTTTCATCCTGGGAGCCTCCATCTGCATGAGTGACATTTCTCAGCCCAAACTACAAGGGTCACCCAGAAAGTAATGCAACACATTTTTTTCCCTTCAACAATTATTTATTGAACACAATGAAACTTACACACAAGAAAGAATGATGTTTCTTCTGTACTCGTTATTTTTCCACGTAATCTCCATCCCGTTTTATGGCCTTCCACCAGCGAGACACAAGGGCGGTGTATGCCCTGTCAGTACCACTCCTTGTTCTGGTCACGAAGCCATTTCTGCACTGTGCGAATCACCTCTTTGTCATCCTCAAAATGTCTTCCGCGACTAACCGTACTTCTGTCGATTGCAGATTCTCCATAAGCTGTACAGAAACGTTTGTGAATGTTCCCAGCAGTTTCTTTCTCCGCAGTGAGAAATTCAATGACACGCCGCTTGTAACATACATCACTTACAGACACCATTACAAAACACTGCTGCAGCTACGCTAACTATCTGAAGAAATGCAAAATTTACACACACTCCTGACAATTCAAATAATGTATATCTAAAGTTTCGTATTCATACCATTACTGTAGGCTGAGAAAAAAAAATGTGGTGCATTGCTTTCTGGGCGACCCTCGTACTTAACAGAAAGTCAGGTGTTCGTTTGTTTGTTTTTTAAAAAGAGATAATTGTAATAAGGCAAGTAATGTTGTGGCTTGTGGCTATCTGAAGTGAAACCCAAAAGCTTAAGATGGCTTCGTTCTTGCTTCAGAACATATGCGATGGTCGTAATCATCTTGCCAGTAAAAATCCATGTCATTTTCTCCATAATTCTTTCATGTACTGTTTTACTAATACAGTAGCTGTTGTCTCTCCGCTGCTTGCTCCAGCAACGTTGTCATGTATCCTTTCAAATAAGGTGAATTAAACAGAGAACAAATGAGCCAAGTAATTTGGAATATTTTTTCCTCTCTCTTTTTGGATATGGTCCCACCGAATGCAATGCCATGGCATTCATGGTTCGTTTGTAAGGAATGAGACTTGGGAACATTGTGATCTGTTGACACAAGAGGGGTTTGGGTTTTTTTGGAGAGCAGAAACTGGGGAAAGAAAGAGAGATTTAATTTCCTGCAGGGTACTTGAGGGCATTCAGATCCTGTGTCATGCCAGGAAAGATCAAGGCTACTGAAGTATATAAACAGCCATGTGGGAGGGAGCAGAAGTTTAAAAAGGGAGAGAAGAGATTTGTTAATTGGCTGGTCAAGTCTATATTTTTAATCAGCTTGCTAGGAAATTGTCACTGTAATGTAGAAGACCAGTTAGAAATCTCCAAGTTTGAAAATCATAATAACAATTTAAAGAAATTCCATTCCTCAGAGAGAGCTAGTAAATAAGAAAACTGCCACAGGCAAAACTGATTGGCAGAAAAAGATACCCGTCCTTGGCCAGCATGGAATTTCTTGTCAAATGGCAAATTGTTAAGTAAGAAACAGGCCAATGTTTCGGAACGTATGGACTGCTATCCTATTAGGTTATAAGAGATTGCCCATAGATTCCATAATTGTGCAAAGACATTTGGGAAAGCCGATTCGAATAGCTATTTCAAAGGAATCTGCTCTATTAACGCAAGCTGCCTTTGTTTTTTTCACTCACAAATTCAAGGCACAGGCATGATTGATCAATGAGGATAATTCAACATAGAATAATTGTTGCTAGGAGGATGATAATTTTGATGACCCTCCACCCCTGTGACTTTATTCCATGTCAGATAGTTTCTGCATTTACTCACCAAGGACGATACCTAAATGTTTGTCAGCCAGCCATAAAAATGAGTGCTTCAAAAAAAGAGGTACAAATATCTAGAACCTCTCTGGCATCTCACTAACAGGTTAGATACCTTCTCTTTGCAAGTCTAAGAATTAAGACTTTGCAAGCATAAGAACCTCAATATATATATAAACTACCACTACATTGAAATACGAAAGCAATCAAGTATAGACGCATTTAATAAAAGATGGGAAACGTACATGCTCAGTTTTTTTCTGCTAGCATAATATTTATCTTTGTTTTATTGAGCCAAATATTTTCTTGATCAGTAATTTAATTTATTAAAATTTATTAAAATTTATAATCAAGTTTTTTTTTTAAAAAAATCACAGTGCCCTCTTAGTCAAAAACTTAAAGTGAACGAGAGGAAATTCAGAGTGAGTGTCCTTTGCTGAACTAGTTCAAGACTGCAGGCAATAACAATCAAATTGTTTCTCCAAAAAAGGCACACACACATATACACACAGACACACACCAAATCTGCACACACCAAGTCAGAAAAAAGCCCACACTGCCTTTAACCCAGAGATGTCCAATGTTTTGCGTAATTCTCCTCAGTAAACCAGGATATCTGGTTACCTCTTTCTCTAGCAAGGAATCTTGGTTAATTTCATTTCCTTCCACTAAAGAGACCCTGTGCTGTGGCACTTCTTAAAAGTTTAAATCAGCAGTGAGAGATCTAGACCAAGGCAATAAAATGACTGGGCTGGATAATCAGAGTCAGACCGCCACCCACCCACCACCAAAATTAAGCCATCATTTTCACTGGGAATAGAGGAAGGCCCTGCTCATCCTGACCTGCCTTTCTTCTAATCTCCTCTGATGTCCAATGTTCTCCTTCTGCTCTTTACCAGTAGGCCTTGAGGGAGGTGGAAGTGGGCTTCCATTCCTGCTGGAACTCTTTCGATGCTCTTGATAGAGCCTCCCTATAATCAAAGACCGACTGTGTTTCTGGGCTGTTGCTGAGAAGTTTGTTGTTCTTGTGGGCTTCGTAGTGGAATTGAGAACCCCTCATTTCGTACCTAAAACACACAAGAAGGAAGGAAGCAGAGAAGGGCTTGATTCAGAGGAGTCTTGTTGGCCCTCTGCTTACAAACTAACATGGCCCACGGAACCGGAGGATTAATAGGCCTCAAACCTCATGGATCCAGCAAATCTCACCAGATTTGCACCCGGACCTGCTGAATCTGAATCACCGCACCTCAAGGATAGAATGGAACTGGAAAAGGTGCAAAAAAAGGGCAACTAGTATGATCAAGGAAATGGAGCCCTTCCCTTATGAAACCAGGTTGCAACGCCTTGGACTCTTCAGCCTTGAAAGATGGCGTGACTTGATCGAAGTGTATAAAATCATGTATGGAATAGAAAAGGTGGATAGAGGGAAATTCTTTTCTCTATCACACAATACTAGGACAAGGGGGCACTCCCTAAAGCTCATAGATAAGAAAGGGAGGACAAATAAAGGGAAATATTTCTTCACCCAGAGGGTCATTGGTTTATGGAATTTACTTCCAGAAGAGGTCCTGATAGCTGTCAGCCTGGAGAGCTTCAAGGCAGGATTAGACAGATTCATGGATGCCAAGTGCATCAGTGGTTAGTGAAATGGATGTCCAAGTGCTGCCTCTATGTTGGTTGAGGCAGGCAAGATTCCCTCGGGTCCCATTTGTTGGGGGTCAAGGGAAAGGGAGAGTTTTGCCTTCTCTTTCTGCTCAAGGTCCCCATGGGCTACTGTGTGACACAGAATGCTGGACTCGATGGGCTTTGGCCTGATTCAGCAGGGCTCTTCTTAGGTTCTTAACTACTCCCAGCACCCAATCCAAAGAATCCACAGCCCCAGCCCAAGCTTCGGAGAGCAAGTCCTTACCACTTGGGCCTAGGCCCCCGGGTTCGTTCCAATTCCTGCTGCCTCTTTAATTCCAACAGCCAGCTTTCTTCGACACGTAGGCGTTCAAGTCGGAGACGAGTCAGCTCTTTCTGATACGGAGACATTTCAACCAGGTCTCTCCCCATCGTGCTTTCGGAAAGCATTTGCAGGAAGCTGGACCCCGAATAATAATTTTAAAAAGACGGTTAAATGTCTTCCAGTTTCTCCAAGACAACTGGTCTCTGCGAAACACTGCTCTATGTATAACTTGACTTTTTTGCCTATGGGCAGCACTGGACTACTGTACAAGAAACCACTGTTATGGTTAGGCAGCCAAACGATCTAGTCAAGGTTTTCTGGCCTAATTAAGTTATTTTGCTGTTTGCCGAAAAGCTGGGAAAATTTCCTAAAACAAGCCACCCCAGGCTTTCTTGATAAAACAGATTGGCAACTGACATTTGTTTGGCGGCTCACAACGTATCAAAACAATATACAATATACATATCTAAAAATCCAATTAATATAGCTAAAAAACTTTAAAAACTCTAATAACATTTAAAGTTATTCATTCCCATTCACACAGCAAGACATATTATGAGTCTACAAAGAGGGGTGGCATACAAATCTAATTAATAAGTAAGTAAGTAAGTAAGTAAGTAAGTAAGTAAGTAAATAAATAAATAAATAACAAATAAATAAATACACTCGTCGGCCAGAGGGCTGGGGTCTAATAGCCCCGAGCCTGGTGGCACAGATAGGCCTTTAAACTTTTACGGAAGGCGAGGAGGGTGGGGACAGTGCAAATCTTTGGGGGGAGCTGATTCCAGAGGGCCGGAGCCCCCACAGAGAAGGCTCTTCCCCTAGGCCCTGCCACGTGACATTGTCTAGATTTGCTGCATTATGATAATAATTCTGATTATGGTAGATCAGGAGGTCTAGAAGCTTCTTCCTACCGTTTGTTCATCTCCTCCGCGGTAGGCGAAGGGATATCAGAAGAAGCCAAACTGTAAGGACTCCAAGGCTCCCTCGGGGTCCTCTGTCTAGCTGCTGTCGCGGAAGTCCAGGTTTTGGATGCTAATGTTCCTGGCCTGAAGAACCTGAGCCGCGACTGTCTGCTTGTGTTTTTCTTTCTGCCTCCCCTGGGCTTCCCCAGCTGAGGCGGAGGCTGGGCACAGGCATTAGCCTTAGCTGAGGTGGGTCTCCAGACAGGCCTCGGAGACTGAGACCGTGATCGGAACCAACACGGGCGCTTGGCATCTGGAGAGAAGGAGCAGGAGCGGGTCACCTCAGAGTGACTAAGCGAGCGGCCTCTGCGGAGTGTGAACGAGGATCTTTCTGGCAAGCACGCTCGGACTGGAATCTTGGGGGGCAGCAAAGACTTGACACCAATCACATGAGGGGCCCCGAGTTTCAATGGGGCAGAAAGGTCCCCCAAGGCAGGAGAGCTCTGACTCACAGTGCCAAATAGCCCTGACGTGTCGCTCAGTGGGGATGAATTTAAGGTTGGAACGGCCAAATTCAAATTATGGTCAAATGATCTCGCAAAATGCTTTGCTTTCAGTAACCATTCCGTCTCAGTGTGTGACCCTGACGGGTGACGTTTGGAACTTAAAGGACTTGGGCCAGCCAAAGCGTAATCTCGATCTGGATGAACAGATAAGCTGGAGGCTAAGCTGTCCACCTGAATCTTCAGTTGTCGCAAGTTTTCTTCCAAGTCTTCAATGGTGGAAATGCCTGTCAAAAGAGTGAGACAAGGGAGAAGGGCGAGGGGGAGGGGAGTTAGAAGACCCAAAACATAAACTGGCCTACAATGAGCATCACCAAATTTCAATCAAAATGACAATCTTTGCTATCTCACTTTTAAGGAATACACGAGACACTGTGCAGAGTACATCTGCAGGCCACTAAAGCTGACTGCTAGATCTGCAGGTCAGCGGGTCAAATCTCATCGGCTCAAGGTTGACTCAGCCATCCATCTTTCCAAAGTGGGAAAAATGAGGACCCAGATTGTGGGGGCAATATGCTGGCTCTGTTAAAAAGTGCTATTGCTAACATATTGAAGGCCGCCCTGAATCTAAAGAGAAGGACGGTATTTTAAAAAAAATTGAATAAATAAATAAATAAATAAATCTGTACCATTCTCTCTTTTTTCCCAATATGAAGAAACAAATGTGGATTTGGAGGCAGCCAAAATGGCACCATTGGCTGTGAACAGGGAGATAGAAACAGATTTCTTTTCAGTATGGGTCGATTTCAAGATTTTTAGGAATGCAGATGGCCCTTGACTTGCAACCATTCAGTTAGTGAACAGCCAAGTTTACAAAGGCGGGGGGGGGGGAAGACTCATGACGGCTTTTTAAATTTACGATCGTTGCAACATCTGCCGTGATCACGGCAACTGATTCATACTTATGGCGGATGGAGAGTCCTGGAGCTCTGCGATTCCCTTATGCGACCTTCTGACAAGCAAAATCAGTAGGGGAGCTGGATCCCCTTAACAACCATATTCCTAACTTAACAACTGCAGTGATTCATTTAATTGTGGCAAGAGGGACCACCTTCTACCGCATAGGTCCCAGTGTCTGATAAGGGCCCACAGGGTTGGCCTTCTCCATGTCCCGTTGGCTAGACAATGTCAGTCAATGGGGCCATGTGGGAGGGCCTTCTCTGTAATGGCTCTGGCTCTCTGGAGGCCCGCACTGCCCCCACCTTACTGGCCTTCCAGAAAACCGTTAAAACCTGGCTATTCCAGCAGGCCTGGGGCTGTTGAGTATGATACCATCTAGGTCTGGCCAAGATACTAATGATTTTAATTTTTTTTTCTATGGGTTTTCTAACTTTATATATATATATGGGTGAACAGTGTGGTCAGGCGATAGGGAAAGCGAGTAGAATGCTTGGCTGCATAGCTAGAGGTATAACAAGCAGGAAGAGAGAGATTGTGATCCCGCTGTAGAGAGCGCTGGCGAGACCGCATTAGGAATACTGTGTCCAGTTCTGGAGACCTCACCTACAAAAAGAGATGGATCAAATTGAATGGGTCCAAATGGTGGAAGGCCTTAAGCATATAACTTATCAGGAAAGACTTAATCTGAACTCAATCTCTATAGTCTGGACGGGGGGGGGGGGGGGGAACGCACTGGTGTAGTGAAAATGAAGCTCCACCCCAGAGCACCCAATTTGCACTGAAAGATGTTGAAAGAAAATGCAGGGCATCCTACATAAGCCACGCCCACAGTGTGGTAGTAAAAAGTTTGGTAGCCCATCACTGAGTCTGGAGGACAAAAGGAAAATGGGGGACATGATCGAAACATTTAAATGTGTTAAAGGGAACTGTTTTTAATAGGAAAGTGAACACAAGAACAAGGGGGCACCATCTGAGGTTAGCTGGGGGAAAGATCAGAAGCAACATGAGAAAATATTATTTGACTGAAAGAGTAGTGGATGCTTGAAACAAACTTCCAGCAGAGGTGGCTGGTGAATCAACAGTCACTGAATTTAAACATGCCTGGGATAAACATATATCCATCCTAAGATAAAATACAGGAAATAATATGAGGGCAGACTAGATGGCCCATGAGGTTTTTTTCTGCCGTCAATCTTCTACGTTTCTATGTTTCTATATTGTACGCTGCTCCAGGTCAGGAAGGAGTGGGGTGGCCTATAAATTAAATAAATTAAATTAAATTAAAGAGAACTCTCAAAGTGAGGCAAAATTCATTTGGAAATATTTCGCTTAAGCAAGTGAAATTGTCAGCTCAACTGTGCTCATAAGTCGCGGACAACCTATATAGTCCAAAGAAGACCAAAGCAAGCAAAATGGTGGGCACCATCTTGCTTGTTTTGAAGCACTCCCCAGCCCTGCAGTCTGGCTCTCTTCCTGAGGATGAGTTACAGCAGGCCTCAAAGTTCCAAGTCACTCTGTACACTCCCTGGAACTATGAGGCTTCAAACCTGGGTCCATCCCAAGCACTCTTTACCATTTTCTTCCTCAAGCAGCAATGACTTTCTCTGCTGCTCATCCCCGTCAAGAGCCGGGCGCCTCCCTAAGTTTACAAAGTCGATGTTGTGGGTTACGTTGGTTTTTTCACTGTTGCCAAGGAGTTCCTTTGAGGCATCTCTGGGGGGAGGGGGGGGAAGGAAGAACAAAAATGACATCACTTCAATGGTGGCTGTTAAGCCTAATGCAGAAACCACAACTGCCCTCATATACAATAGTCCCTCACCTATCGCTGGTGTTATGTTCCAGACCTGGCCGCGATAGGTGAAATCCACGATGCGGAATTTATCGACTGATAGTACTTATTTAAGTATTTATATTGTAATTGTTTGGTAAGTTTTCATTGTTTTAAGTGTTTATAAACCCTTCCCACACAGTATTTATTTTAGATACAGTATTTAAATACAGTATTTACAATTTTAGATATTTTTTTTTTTTTAAACCTGCCGATCGAGTTCAGCGGGCTGTTTAAATCTGCCGATCGACTTCCTCAGAAACCCGCGATGAAGTGAAGCCGCAGTAGGTGAAGTGCGGTATAGCGAGGGACTACTGTATTTGTTATGAATTATCCCATTCTGGACTGTCCCCACCCACCCCAATTTCTTAGCTCACCCTAAAAACATATGTGGGATTTTTTTTTCCTTAAAAGAAAAAGAAAAGAAAAATATGCTTGCAACAAGTAATGTAGGACCAGAAACATCGTTTCATAAGGCTGAGAAAGATCTCAAGTGGGAAAAAAATGATTTTCTATTAATGAGTTGACCATCCATATAAATTTATTATTATTATTTAGATTTTTATGCTGCCCTTCTCCATAGTCAAAAATAATTTTTTAATTATTAAACAAATTTGTTTAATAAATATTAATAAGTTAATATTTATTATTTATTTATATATTTATAAATAAAATAAATAAATATGGGAATGTTTTAATAAGTTCATGGTTTTTTATTAGCTGTGCTTTTGCAAAGTGTAATAAGCTTTACTGTCTGTCTTAATCAATTGTATGGCTTGTTGTTATGCCTTTTCCTAAAAGGGCATTATAAATAAACGCTATTATTATTAAATAAGATATTATATAATAAAATAAAATAGTATTAATAGAATAAATAAAATATCAATATCAATAAATAAAATTTAAAAAGAAAATAATATTATAATAAAGAAAGAAAACCTGAGGTGCCCAGTACCTCAGCACAACAATTTTGTGAATGACTCAAGTATTTATGCTTGAAGTGGTTTAGAAATTCATAAGTAAAATAAAAATAAATTAGAATATACCCCCTCTTTGTCCGACTAGGGAGAAGGGCTAGGATTGCAACCTCCATCATTCCCAGCCAGCATGGGCACCGGGGTGAACGGAATGGAGCTTTGGAATCCCTCCTTTTGTCTGTCAAGATCTTATATTTATTCCTTCGCCCTCAAGAATTTCCACACCCGAGGTAACTTCAATGCCTATCCTCCCCAGCCAGAAACCTCCACAAGCAGGGAATCTCCTCAGAAATTTCCTTTCGTAGTGGTAGTGGTCCTCTTCCCAATTTCCTTCAAAAACCCCGTTACCTGAGGGAGGCTCCGCGGCCTCGCACTCGCAAAGCCGCCTCCTCTGCCATCCACGGCCTACCTGAGGCATCCCCGCCTCAGCCATCATCTCAACATTCCCGTTGCTACGGAGACGGGCCGCCCTCCTGGACGGACCGAGACTCTACTAAGATTGGTCCTCTTCGCTTGCCGTCCCTCGGCGTGTTTCTCTTTACTCCTCCCCTTTACTCCTCCTCTCTACACCCCATTCTTCAAAAGCACGTGATTGAGGCGGGGATGTGGAGAGGAAAGGGAAGGTTCCTTTCCTCACCTCCCAAGCCTTTGCGACTCTATGACTCTGCTTGAGGCCTCGCCCGCCAATGAACAGCGGCGGAGAACGGAAAAGGCGGGGCGGCGCCTGCGCAGACGCATCCACGTGTGTGTGAAGTGATTCGCCGCTTGCCGGTTTGTGGGGGCAGGAATCATGTCGTGGCTCTTCGGGCTGAACCGCGGCGGCGGTGGCGGCGGCGGCGGAGACGCGGGTCCTGGAGCCGGGCTACCCCCGCTGCCTCCTCCGCCCGGCGGGGGATCGAAAGAAGGGACGGGCGAAGGGAGCAGCCGCCCCAAGGACAAATGGAGCAACTTCGACCCCACCGGCCTGGAGCGCGCTGCCAAGGCCGCCCGAGAGCTCGACACTTCCCGTGAGTGCGGTGGGTGGTGGGTGGATCTCCTCGAGTGGATCTCTTCCCTGGCTTGATCCCTATTAAACCCTCGAGTGATAGGGGATCTTTTGGCTGGAGAGTGCCTTCCTGGAGCTAGTCCTGAGGGGAAGCTTTCAGCGGATCTAGCTTCACTGCGACGGCGAAGGGATCCTTTGGCAGGGATCTGCCACGAGGAAAACTCTCAGGGGATCTTCCTGGCTGGTTGAATGGAGATTGCAGCTAGTCCTCGACTTACGTCCACATCGCTCTGTCTCATACGCAAACACACACACTCTTCCCTTTACAGTACTGTGCAAGACATTTGATAAGTGAGTTTTGCCCTGTTTTACAGTTAGTCCTCAATTTACGACCATCTCTAATCCTCGATTTACAATCACCTCTTTCTCTTTTGCACAGACACACAGGGGTGTGTGTGTGTGTGCGCGTGTGTAAGAGATTTGATAAGTGGGTTTTGCCCCGTTTGACAGCTTTTTCTCACCACCTTCGTTGCAGTCGATCGCCACAGTGGTTTAAGTTTAGTCATGAGGTCGTTAAGTGAATCCGAATTCCCTGTTTGAGGTGGCTGGGCAGAAGGTTAAAAAGAAAGGGAGAGGGGATCATGCGACACACACACCCCCAAGGACGCTGCAGAGGTCATAAATGGGAATTTTGATCACATGACGGTGAGGTTGGTGCAAGTGTGATCCATAAGTATGAAAAATGGTCCTGAGTGTTTTGCTTGTGCCTTGTAGACAAATTCCTGTGTGTCCAATCACACTTGGCCAATAAAGAATTCTATTCTATCTCACTGCTGGACCAGAACCAGATCTTACAATTAACCACAATGCCCAATCTGCCTGCAGACATTCCTTGTCTCAAACAGCTTTTCCACAGCCTTGCTTCTAGCTACCCAAGGCAGATTACACTTGAGAACATCAGCGACAATGCCCTTTGACCTTCCAGCTCCCATGTGATTTTCTTCAGAAGCTTCTAATGTGACTTTTGCCCCTGAAAGCAAAGGCAGGAAGGGCTGACCAAAAAGAGCTTTTTAAACTCAATCTATACTGCTCAAAAAAAAAATAAAGGGAACACTCAAAGAACACATCCTAGATCTGAATGAATGAAATATTCTCATTGAATACTTTGTTCTGTACAAAGTTGAATGTGCACAGTGTTGTTTCCTAAGTGGACAGTTTTATTTCGCAGAAGTTTGATTTACTTGGAGTTATGTTGTGTTGTTTAAGTCAGTGTTTCCCAACCTTGGCAACTTGAACATATCTGGACTTCAACTCCCAGAATTCCCCAGCCAGCATTCGCTGGCTGGGGAATTCTGGGAGTGGAAGTCCAAATATCTTCAAGTTGCCAAGGTTGGGAAACACTGGTTTAAGTGTTCCCTTTATTTTTTTGAGCAGTGTATTTTTAGGAGCGACCGAAATTTAAACCAGGAAAGAGCATCCGTTTGAGTCGGTGTTTGAAAACAAAAGAGTTTTATTATTTCTCTTCCTTCTGGCAATGCACAAGCCAGGATCTCTCATTTGGACAGCATTGTGTTATTTCCATCAGGGCTTACCTGCATATAGTTTAATTATTGGGCAACCAGAACTGCAATGAATTATGAGGGTCGCCCAGAAAGTAATGCACCACATTTTTCCCCCAGCAATTATTTATTGAACACAATGAAACTTACACACTAGAAAGAATGATGTTTCTTCTACACTCCCTATTTTTCCACGTAATCTCCGTCCCGTTCTATGGCCTTCCTCTAGCGAGACACAAGAGAGTGTATGACCTGTCAGTACCACTCCTTGTTCTGGTCACGAAGCCATTTCTGCACTGCATCGCATTCTGCAATGGCCTCACCCTCTGTGCACAGCAACTAACTGTCCTTCTGTCGACTGCAGATTCTCCATAAACTCTACACAAATGTTTGTGAATGTTCCCAACAGTTTCTTTCTCCGCCGTGAGAAATTCAATGATGACACGCTGCTTGTAACGTACATCACTTACAGATGCCATTTTGAAACACTGCTGCAGCTACGCTATCTGTCTGAAGAAATGCCAAATTTACACACACACTCCTGACAATTCAAATAATGTACAGTGGTACCTCATCTTACGAACGCCTCTTCTAACGAACTTTTCAAGATACGAACCCGGTGTTTAAGATTTTTTTGCCTCTTCTTCCGAACTATTTTCACCTTACGAACCCAAGTAGCTGCTGCTGGGATGAAGGGGTTTCTTTCCCCCCCTTTTTTAAAGAAAGAAAAGGGAGGGGCTGCTTGGAGTAGGAAAATTTCGCCGAGAACAAGGTGCTTGCAAAGGAATTGAAAGGGTGTCTTTTTAAGAAAGAAACGGGAGGAGGGAGGGGCTGCTTGGAGTAGGAAAACTTCGCCGAGAACAAGGTGCTTGCAAAGGAATTGAAAGGGTGTCTTTTAAAGAAAGAAACGGGAGGAGGGAGGGGCTGCTCGGAGTAGGAAAATTTCGCCGAGAACAAGGTGTTTGCAAAGGAATTGACAACGTGTCTTTTGAAGAAAGAAAAGGGAGGGGCGCCCCCCTTGCCTTTCTTCCTTCCCACTCACCCTTTAGCCTAGCCTTCCTTCTTCCACCCGCCCCCTTTAGCTGCTCCTCCCTGCCCTCTGTTCGCCTCCCTTCTAAAGTTTGGGATTTTCCTGAAGGATTTGCACGCATTATTTGCTTTTACATTGATTCCTATGGAAAACATTGTTTCATCTTACGAAATTTTCACCTTACGAACCTCCTCCTGGAACCAATTAAGTTTGTATGATGAGGTACCACTGTATATCTAAAGTTTCACATTACTGTAGGCTGAGAAAAAAATGTGGTGCATTGCTTTCTGGGCGACCCTCGTTCCATGGGCAAAATCATTATTAGGTGGAGAAGAAATTATTGTTATTTTTGAATGATGGAAATTAACTGATGGGTGATTTTTTTTTCCAGGACATGCCAAAGAGGCCCTCGGCTTAGCTCAGCTACAGGAACAGACACTACAGTTGGAACAGCAATCTAAATTAAAGGTGAGCAAAACATAGCAATTCAGGCTGTTAATCAATAGATTTCTACACAAACACAAACCTCTTGCTTGATCATTCTTCATATTAGAGGTTGAGACTCTAGAAAGAGTGCAGAGAAGAGCAGCAATGATGATTAGGGGCCTGGAACTTAAAACATACGAAGCATGATTGCAGGAATTGGGCATGGCTAGTCTAGTGAAAAGAAGGACCAGGGGAGACAGGATAGCAGTGTTCCGATATTTGAGGGGCTGCCACAATAAAAAAGTGGGGTTAACCTATTCTCCAAGGTACCTAAAGACAGGACAAGAAGCAATGGATGGAAATAAATCAAGGAGAGAAGCAACTTGGAACTAAGGAGGGATTTCCTAAAAGAGGGGTAGGCATAGTTGGCTCTTCTATGCTACGTGGACTTCAACTCCCAGGATTTCTGAGCTAGCATGATTGGCTCAGGAATTCTGGGAGTTGAAGTCCACAGGTCATAGAAGAATCAACTTTGCCTACTCTGGTCCTAACAGAACAGTTAATCGGTGGAACGACTTGACTTCAGAAGTGGGGGGGGGGGGGGCTTTTAAGAAGAGATTGGACAGAAATTTGTCTGAAATGTACAGGGTTTCCTGGTTAAGCAGGGGATTTGGGCTAGAAGAATTCCAAGACCCCTCTTTATTCTGTTATTTGTAAAGACTCTCACCTTGAGGTTGCAAGTTGTTTTTAGTAGATCAAAAGTGCCAGAGTTTCCCTGAGGCATCTCTGAGATCACCATAATCCAAGTCCCTCCCTTTAGATTAGAGTGAGGCAAAGTTGGGGGGGTTTTGGATGGAGAGCTTAACAGGATTTCCTGTATGGAAAAAGCTGGAGAGGAATGTATACTGCTCAAAAAAATGAAGGGAACACTCAAAAAACACATCCTAGATCTGAATGAATGAAATATTCTCATTGAATACTTTGTTCTGGACACAATTGAATGTGCATAACAGCATGTGAAATTGATTGTCAATCAGTGTTGCTTCCTAAGTGGACAGTTTGATTTCACAGAAGTTTGATTTACTTGGAGTTACATTGCATTGTTTAAGTGTTCCCTTTATTTTTTTTGAGCAGTGTATGTTCCCGCAGGTAGTTTCTATAACGTCTCCTAATTTGGCTCCTTGTCTTTAGGAATACGAAGCTGCTGTAGAACAACTGAAGAATGAACAAGTTCGGATACAAGCAGAAGAGAGGAGGAAAACCCTTAATGAAGAGACAAGGCAACAACAAGCGGTAAAACATCTGCCTTAACGACTGTGTTCCTAATTTAACAACTGCACCCACTTCCTAATCTTTTTTTATATATAATTATTTTTATTTTTTCTCCACAGTTTCCATATATACATCAATACATATACCTTAAGAATATATCAATAGCATACACATTTCCCAATCAATAACCTTTTTTTACACCTAGTCTTGCTATTATTAATCAGTCTGTTTCTTTTTTCCATGCTACCCTCTCTCTATCTCCATCTCCTCTATCAGTCTTCTTATTCATTCTTCCCGCTTTCTACTTTCTCTTTCTCATTCTAAACCCTTCCCTGAATTATTTTAATTCCAATACATATTACATGTATCTAATCACATTTCCTCATACTTGTCGACTTCTTATTTTTTAACATCATATCTGTACTATTAGCTCTTTGTTTTAGGCATATGTTATTAATCTAATGATACCTCCTTAGTCTAATTCTGTCATCTGGATTATCTCAATTTCTTTTCCGTTTTCTTTTTAATTTAATTTATTCGACTTCTGTGCTGCCCAATCCCAAAGGATAATTTAATCTCTATCTATATTCCTTTTCTGTCCATTCATAAAAGTTTCACCCATACATTATAGTATTCCGAATCTTCCTTATCTTTGACTTATATTGTCAATCTATTCATTTTTGCATAGTCCAATATTTTCTTAAGAACCTCTCCTTTGGTCAGTATTTGTGTTCACTTTCCATTTTTGTGCAAATGCGATCCAAACTGCTGTTAACTACATGAACAATTAAGTATGTTTCTTTGTTGAATTTCTCTGGCAAAATGCCCAAGAAAAATACCTCTGGTTTCAATTCAATATTTTGTCTCACCATTTTCTCTATACATATTTGAATCCGACATATTTTTAGCTTCTGTACATGTCATTCCAACTCAATTATCAAATGTGGCAAGAAAAGTTAACAAATTTCATATTCTATCAAGGAAATTGTTTCAATATTAAATTCAGCTTGGGTGAGGTTATAGTCTTCCCTTGTCTAACAGCTTTAACTCTCAAAGACTCTTGTCCTACTTTCCCCTTAAATATCGCTCAGTTTCCCCTATGTCTGTTTTTTATCTTAAAGAGAGCCCAGTACCAAGACAAATTAGCTCGGCAACGTTACGAGGACCAGCTACGACAGCAGGTTAGTCCTATTTCTTTTCTCAAAGGCAGGGAGGGAATGTTTTGATCATAGAAGGGTAACCATCTATGGCCCAGTACCTCCGTGGGATGGTTAAAATGCTGCTTACATAGATCCTTCATCTGGGTTGGTTAAAACCCCTTTGTGAGCAAAGGGAGACAGTGGCCTGCAGTGGAAACAAGGTGGGAAGAAATATATCCAGTAGTCCAGTGGTTCTCAACCTGAGGGTTGGGACCCCTTTGGGTCAAACGACCGTTTCACAGGGGTCGCCTAAGACCATGGGAAAAGACAAATTTCCCATGGTGTTAGGAACTAAAGCTTCTATTCTGGTGCCTTGGAACATGTTTTTACGATCCGACCAATCAGGCGTTTGCAGTGGGGGTATCCCTCTGACCTTTCTGCCAATTAGCTTCAAGCTCTGTGGGGAGAATTGGCCCTCGACTTATGGTTGGGGGTCACCACAATATGAGGAACTGTATTAAGGGGTCGCGGCATTGGAAAAGTTGAGAACCACTGCAGTAGTTGAACATTAAAAATGTCCATTGCTGCTGTTTTTAAGGGGAATAGAAACCAAGTTCTTTTAAGCCCAGTGGCTTTCCCAGTTGTCCGCCGATTGAATTCTGTTCTTCTCCCCTGCAGCAACTCCTTAACGAAGAGAATTTAAGGAAGCAAGAAGAATCGGTTCAGAAGCAGGAAGCCATGAGGCGAGGTAAGAGGCTATGGCAAAATATGTTTGTGCCTGGAGGCTGTGAAGGTCTGGATGGGACTTAACAGGCTCAGACTCAACCCCAACAAGACTGAATGAATTTTATATTGTTTTAACTGTTGTTAAAACAGTCAGAACAGAGTCTGGAAGGAGTTGGGCAGCTTTTTAAATCAAATAGATAGGTCGGTCAGTTGTTCGTTCGTTCTGGTGGCTTTGGGCCTACCAATAGGCCTAGAGTTGAGATCTTAAGCTAAGGAGAAAGGAGACCGGAGAAAATGTCAAAGGGTGGAGGAAAGAATCTCCAAAGAACAGGAAAAGTTGGAAGAAAATAACCAGGAAATAAGGGGATGGTAGATGGATTTAAATGCAGGGTGAAAAATAGATGTTTCCCCTCTCTATGTCTGCTACATCAGTATATTTTTTCAGCCTTGGCATCCTTGTGTGGATTTCAACTCCCAGAATTCCCCAACCAGCATCCAGAGGGATGAGAAACCGCTGTTCTTTACCTTTGCATGCTGGGTAGAAGGAACAAAATCTCCCGCTCCTCCTCCAGCATAAAAGACCTACGCTCTACATAAGGGATATTTGGGAAAGGAGGTTGAATTAGGATGTCCAGCAAACTTGGAAATCATAGAAATCAGGGAACTATTAGGAAAATCGACAATTAAGGAAATATCAGGGAATTCGTGAAAAAAACGGAATAAATCGGGTGGGGAACAAACTGTATTAAAATTATTATTATTATTTATTAGATTTGTATGCCGCCCCTCTCCATAGACTCGGGGCGGCTTACAGCAATGATAAAAACAATATATAATAACAAATCTAATAGTTGGAATCTAAAATAACAATAATACATTTAAAAAGTCTAAAAAACAAGAAACCCCAATATATAAAAACATACAGTCATCATACACAAAAAACTACATAGGCAGGGGAGAGGTTTCAGTTCCCCCATGCTTGACGGCAAAGGTGGGTTTTAAGGAGTTTACGAAAGGAAAGGAGGGTGTGGGCAGTTCTAATCTCTGGAGGGAGCTGATTCCAGAGGGTCGGAGCCGCCACAGAGAAGGCTCTTCCCCTGGGTCCCGCCAAACGAAATTGTTTAGTTGATGGGACCCGGAGGAGACCACCTCTGTGGGACCTAACCGGTCGCTGGGATGTTTAAAATGTTTAAAAGTCAGTGGGAAATCATGTAAACAAACCCCAATAGATCGTGCTGCCTGGCAGAGTCAAGCAAAAATGAGCACAACTGGGGCAACAACTTGCTTCCCCAGCTTCCAATATTTCTCCATAGCTTGGCTGTTTGGTATGACGTAATCTACGACCACGCCTTAACTAGATCACAAGTTACAGAGAAATATCAGGGAATTTCAAAATGCTTTCCCCCTGGACACCCTGGTTAAACCCACAATCCTTTACCAAAGTAGCTGTCTTGGCTGGTTGAAGTCTGGAGTCCGTCACGACCCCAAATGACACTTTTTTCCTCCCCGTCGATTCAAGCTCTCGGTTTCCTTCGTAGCAACGGTGGAGCGCGAGATGGAACTGCGGCACAAGAACGAGATGCTGCGGATCGAGGCGGAAGCCCAGGCTCGCGCCAGGGCGGAACGGGAGAATGCGGATCTCATCCGGGAACAAATTCGGCTAAAAGCCGCTGAGCACCGTCAGACCGTGTTGGATTCCCTCAAGTAAGTTGGGTGGAAAAGTCTGGGAAATGGGCAGGTTTGGTGAAGGCCAGGCAGCGACAGCAAAATTAATGGCACTTTTAAGTTGAGCTAGATTTACTGTATTTTCCGGACTATAAATCGCAGCAGCCTATAAGACACAGCTAAATTTACAGGAGGGCCTCCCCTTGTTGTGTTTTTTTCATCTTCCCCGGCCCTTGGAGGGTTCAGGAGACCAAAAATCTATGTATTGGGTCTATAAGATGGGCCTAGATGGGGAAAGGTGCATCTTATACTCCGAAAAATATAGTAAATAAGAATATTGTCCACGTTTATAATCCGGACATACCACTTTTTAAAAAGGTTTGTTTTCTCTTCAGGACAGCTGGAACGCTTTTTGGAGAAGGTTTCCGTGCCTTTGTTACTGACTGGGATAAAGTAACGGCAACGGTAAGCTACACATCAAATTTAAGAGACCACAACCATCCTCTGATCTCATTATAGATCAATACAAAAGTTAAAATTTCTGCTAGAGCTTTAGGCAAATCATGAGGCTGATCAATACATATTCTAACCAGTGATGGGCTCCTACTGGTATGGTCAGGTACGCAGGACCGGTAGAAAACATTTGAATTTTTTTCTTTTTTTCCCTTCTGGGCTCTGGGTATGTTTTTCCTATCGCAGTAAATGATGTTGAATGTGTATAATTTTAGAAGAGCTCTGTGTGTGTGTGTGTGTGTGTATGTACCTACACATACAGTTCATATAGTCAATAATGTATATTTTTGTGTGCCTGTGTGTAATATGTATGTACACATGTGGCATATATACAACAATCCCTCGTTTTTCGCGGGGGATGCGTTCCAAGACCACCCGTGAAAAACGAATTTCCGTGAAGTAGAGGAAAGATAGTTTTTTATGTATTTAACGAGTATTTGGACTTTTAAAACCCACCCTTTGCATTAAGCAGTCATTCTATAATGTTTCTCAGCTGGAACTACAAGTGATATCCTACCAGTTCCTTTAATAGAATACTGTAGGAGAATTTTATGAATTTTTAATGGATTTAACATTTTCAATGGATTTAAGCTCCCTTTGAAAACCCGTGAAGTAGCAAATCCGCAAAAGATGAACCGTGAAGTAGCGAAGGATTACTGTACATAGAATTAAATAGTATATTTTGGATGTTCAGTAATAGTAAATAGATAGGGAAATGGTATCTTTGAGGCAAGGAAGGGCCAGGCACCTTAACCCTTGACGTGAGTGACGTCAAGTTGTCCACCTTTAAGCCAGTCACATGACCTTTAAGCCACCCCTGGGTCACATGATTATCAAGCCACTCCCACCTGGTCATATGGTTAGCAAGCCACGCCCACAAAATAAGCCACACCCACAGTGTGGTTGGTAAAAAATATTGCAGCCTTCACTGATTCTAACCCAGCTTGGGCATGCCCCCAGAGGGAAACAGATGATCATAAATCATCGTTTATTCCAGTCCTTCTCAAATAGTGGGTGCGCCCCTCTGGGGGGGGCAGGGAGCGATGCCAGGGGGGCGTGTGTGACCCCGGGGAACATGCGTGATCCCTCTCAAATGATTCCCCCATATGGGGAGTGTTTTCCCAGTTGCATGCTGCTCAGAGCCCGGAAGAGAAAGCAGTGGGGCAGGACAGCTGCGTGGGGTCTTGTCGTTCTCGGCGGGTGCCGCGGTAGCCATGGCGAACCTGCTGCTGGACAAGGAGGAGCATCCTCTGCAGCGGGGCGAAAGTTTAGAACAGCACCCTAAAGCCTCTTTCTACACCATTCGTTGTGAGTGCCCGACAGAGGCTGTGCTTATGGGCCAGGCTGCCGATCCCAAAACATTGGCTTGATTAAGCCGGCCTGGCTCCGTGTCAAAAGAGGGCCCTAGCCACCGTAGCCTAGGCCTGCCTAACCGAAAACGGACTCCCCTGAGTTCAGTGTGATTTACTCCCAGTTAAGTGGGTAGAGCAGCCTTCCCCAGCTAATAATCTGCTTTCAGCTTAGAATGAGTAAAATATTAACATTAAAATATGAGCCGGGGTGGCGCAGCAGGTAGAGTGCTGTACTGGAGGCCACTGAAGCTGACTGTAGATCTGAAGGTCAGCGGTTCAAATCTCATCACCGGCTCAAGGTTGACTCAGCCTTCCATGCTTCCGAGGTGGGTAAAATGAGGACCCGGATTGTGGGAGCAATAGCCTAGCTCTGTTAAAAAAGTGCTATTGCTAACATGTTGTAAGCCGCCCTGAGTCTAAGGAGAAGGGCGGCATAAAAATCGAATAAATAAATAAATAATAAAATAAATAAAATTCCATTGGGGCCCAGAACGGAGAGTTGGGGGGGCACGGAAGGTTTACTTCTTCCTAGGGGGGGGCGCATAACTGAAAATGAGAAGCATTGGTTTATTCACACACTGAGCCAAGCCAGCAATTTTTGTGGTTGGTTCTGCTTACATGGAGGAAAATGCATTTCCTGGAATTGCTCAGGGCCCACAGAAATCGGCCCTCTGTTCCAATGTAGGTGAAATGAAAGAAGTCCGAAGGGGAGAGAGAGAGAGAGAGAAAGGAATTTGCAGAGTTTCCAGCAAAAGTGGAAAACAGGGAAATCAAGGAATTATCAGGGAAATCAGCGATTTGGGAAATATCAGTAATTATCAGGGAATTTCTGGGGGGGGGGGGACGGAATAAATCAGGAGAAAAAACTTATATTAAAATGTTTAAAATTCAGGGAAAAATCACGTAAAAAAAAAAATCAAAAAACGGATCATGCTGCCTGGCAGAGTCAAGCAAAAATTACCGTAATTGTGGCCACAACTTGTTTCCTCCGCTACCGATATTTCTTCATGGCTTAGCCATTTGGGATGACGTCATCTACAACCGTGCCTTAACTAGATCGCAAGTTACATAGAAATGTCAGGGAAATATCAGAGAATTTCAAAATGCTTTCCCCCTGGATACCCTGATGGAAGAGAATGAAGTTCCTGGAGTTGCTCAGGGCCCAAAGAAATTGGCCCTCTGTACCAAT
Source organism: Erythrolamprus reginae (assembly GCF_031021105.1). Lineage (NCBI taxonomy): Eukaryota > Metazoa > Chordata > Lepidosauria > Squamata > Dipsadidae > Erythrolamprus > Erythrolamprus reginae. Next base: position 20,211,033 of record NC_091957.1, on the reverse strand, counting down.
CTGGGTGAAATGAAAGAAGTCCGAAGGAGGGAGGGAGAGAAAAAAATTACAGTGGTACCTCTACTTACAAACTTAATTTGTTCCGTGAACAGCTTCTTAAGTAGAAACGTTTGTAAGAAGAAGCAATTTTCCCCATAGGAATCAATGTAAAAGCAAAGAATACGTGCGATTGGGGAAACCACAGGGAGGGTGGAAGCTCTGTTTCCTCCCAGGAGATTCCTAGAGAGGCCCCACGGAGGCTTCTCCCTGCCTTTTCCGGTTACAGTTTCGGAGGCTCAGGTTCGTAAGTGGGAAATGGTTCTTGAGAAGAAGCAAAAGAATCTTAAACACCCGGTTCTTATCTAGAAAAGTTCATAAGTAGAGGTGTTTGCAGGTGTTGTGATTCAGCCTGAGGCTCCTCAGGGACCGGCTGGAGCTCTGCCGGATCCATGCCCAGAGGAGGAGGACAGTGACCAGGAGGGGGAGGACCAGGCAGACGGGGGAGAGGAACGTCAGGAAGAGGAGGAGGGAGAGCAGCCTGAGACCCCCGGGGGGGGGGGCTATCCCCAGCTAGTAGCCTGGATTCATTGGATGAAGACGCACAGGCTATAATAGACATGAGGCAGAGACGTGCAGCTCAAAGAAGGGGCCAATTAGAAAGATATTTCCATCCTTGAATTGGCAACAGCTGGGTTTGGGTGTGGTTCTCCTCAGCAGTGTTGAAAAGGCAGGCCCGCCCTTACAGTCTTGTGGAGAGTTATCAATTGGGAGTCCTGTGACCTTGCTTTGATTCTTGGCGTTTCTGATCTTGGCTTGTGGCCTAGAAGGCTGAAAGACTTGGGGGAGGCGTGGGTTTTATTATCTCCAGTGTTGTTTTTGCCAGCAAGAATCCTGTTTTATTGCCTGGCCTTCGTGAAACCTCTGTGAAGCTTCATCGTGTTCCTGTCTGTAAGAACAGTTTTTGTTACCTGTGTTTGCTTTCCAGTATATAAACTGCCTTTGCTTTTGACCAATGTGTCTGGCTACTCTTTTTGATTGGTGTTGGTGTCTGGGGGGACCCAGACAGAACAGTAGGTAGAGATAGCACTGTATAAGTTAAGAATCCCTCCCATTCTTTGTTCCTTTAAAAAAACCCAAACACTCGCATTCTTAGAATTATATGTGCTTCCAAAACAAAAAAGACCTGAAAGCATCGCTTTTCTGATTTGCGGCAGGTGGCGGGGTTGACTCTGCTGGCTGTTGGCATCTACACTGCCAAAAACGCCACCGCTGTGGCCGGGCGGTATATCGAAGCGCGTCTGGGCAAACCCTCATTGGTGCGGGAAACCTCACGTATCACCGTACTCGAAGCGCTCAAGCATCCCATCCAGGTAAGCTTACGGCTGACGGTTTTGTTAGTATACTGTATGTAACTATGTTGGGTGTTGCAATACAGAAGCTAACAATGTAAGTTTCCAAATGTACAATAATGCACTTGGGGAAAAGGAATCCTCCATCTGAGTATTGCATTGGCAGTTCTGTGTTAGCAAAAACTTCAGAAGAGAAGGATTTAGGGGTCGTGATTTCTGACAGTCTCAAAATGGGTGAGCAGTGTGGTCGGGCAGTAGGAAAAGCAAGTAGGATGCTTGGCTGCATAGCTAGAGGTATAACAAGCAGGAAGAGGGAGATTGTGATCCCCTTATATAGAGCGCTGGTGAGACCACATTTGGAATACTGTGTTCAGTTCTGGAGACTTCATCTACAAAAAGATATTGACAAAATTGAACGGGTCCAAAGACGGGCTACAAGAATGGTGGAAGGTCTTAAGCATAAAACGTATCAGGAAAGACTTCATGAACTCAATCTGTATAGTCTGGAGGACAGAAGGAAAAGGGGGGACATGATCGAAACATTTAAATATGTTAAAGGGTTAAATGAGTTTCAGGAGGGAAGTGTTTTTAATAGGAAAGTGAACACAAGAACAAGGGGACACAATCTGAGGTTAGTTGGGGGAAAGATCAAAAGCAACATGAGAAAATATTATTTTACTAAAAGAGTAGTAGATCCTTGGAACAAACTTCCAGCAGATGTGGTTGGTAAATCCACAGTAACTGAATTTAAACATGCCTGGGATAAACATATATCCATTGTAAGATAAAATACAGGAAATAGTATAAGGGCAGGCTAGATGGACCATGAGGTCTTTTTCTGCTGTCAGTCTTCTATGTTTCTAAGACTGCACCTTTAAGAGACGGTTGATGGTTGGCCATAAGGGGGAACCAACGGTGTTCCTCTTGGGGGGAGTTTATACTTGAGATATTTGTATTTTTGTTGTGTGCATATTTTTGCTGTGTGTGTTAACCTGGTTTGTAAATCATCATCAGGATTAGATGTGTATGATATTTGGACGGTGTAACTACTATTGATTATTTGCCTATTTGTATATAATAATATTGTTCTATTTTATACTAAGTCCAATTCATTGACTGACTAACCCACATTACTACATTAACTCTACTTAAAATTTGTTTATTACCTAGACATTCTAACAATCCCCACCTTCCCTCTAGCCGTTTCTGCAGAGGCTAACTTCTGTCCCTTTGGCTTTGTAGGTTGGCCGGCGATTGACCAGCAAGGCCCAAGACGCTCTCGAAGGGGTGGTACTCAATGTGAGTGAACAATGGCCAGGGGGTCACTTTTTATCCAGTGCTGTCCTTGCTTCAAACCGTCACTAAACGGGTGGTTGTAAGTTGAGGATGCCCTGTAAAAGAAAGGTCTTTGGTCGGCTGTGTGGAAAACCAGGTGCAGGATCAGGAAATAGGAAGGCTGATTTTTTCCACCCGCCAAGCCTTAACGCTCTTTGCTGGTTCCTTTTGCAGCCGACGCTGGAGGCGCGGGTGCGAGACGTAGCCATCGCGACCCGGAACACAAGGAATAACAGAAGCCTCTATCGGAATATCCTCATGTATGGGCCTCCAGGGACCGGAAAGACTCTTTTTGCCAAGGTAAAAGCCCAGTTCTATCATCATTCTGTCAAATCCTAAGCCTAAAGATCTTCTAGTCCAGTGATTGCGATTCTTTTGTGGCTCGTGTGTGCCAAAAGAGCGCACTCACACATGTGCCCACACCCATGGCCTCTCCTGCACATGCACACAACCCCTTCATGGCTATATCCGGCGCATGCACATAGGCCTCACTGAAACCTCCGGATTCTTGGGGAACGCCGGAAACGAACTTCCGTTTTTCGCCGTCCCCATGCTTTAGGGTGCAAAAATGCCCGAAAAGAAGGCTGAAAATCAGCTGAAATAGGGCAACACCTCACATGCCCTTAGATATGGCTCCGTGTGCCACTTGTGGCACAAGCGCCATAGGTTCCCCATCATTGTTCTAGTCCTTCCCCTGCTTAAGCAGGAAACACTAGATACCATTTCAGACCAATCTTTGTTCTCTCCTCTTTTTCTCCCCCGTACATCTGGCATCTAACTCATTTTCTAGTTTCTGAACTTTTTTAAAAAAAAATATTTTTAATTTTAATCAACATATCTGCTTAGTGAACCATGCACTGTCTGAGTTATTTTACTTACACAGTCCAATATTAGTAGTGATAATACTAATAATTGTGGTGTGTTGTTTACATATATACACTGCTCAAAAAAAAAATAAAGGGAACACTGAACACACTATAACTCCAAGTAAAGCCAACTTCTGTGAAATCAAACTGTCCACTTAGGAAGCAACACTGATGGACAATCAAGTTCACATGCTGTTGTGCACATTCAACTTTGTACAGAACAAAGGATTCAATGAAAATATTTCATTCATTCAGATCTAGGGTGTGTTCTTTGACTGTTCCCTTTATTTTTTTGAGCAGTATATAATCATAAGCATTCATTATTAAGTTATACCTAGTAATATTTTATCTTTTAATTTCTATTATTTAGCCACTGGTAAAATACATCCCATGTTATAAAAATATTGTTTCTTCCTTGTGCTATTTTCTTTTTAGTGTCAGTCCATCCCTCTCCGCACCATCTAATATCTAGTTTCTGAACTTCTTTACAGCAGTTACATATAGTTTAATACCCTCCCTCACAAAGTTGTCTCACATTCTTTTTCTATAATGTATCTTCTATAGTCATAAAAACCATAAATCGTTGATAAAACAGCAACCCAAAAGCCCCTCATGGGCTTTCATAGCACATGCTTTGAACATACCGATCCAGTCCAGGGGTAGGCAAAGCTGGCTCTTCTATGACTTGTGGACTTCAACTCCCAGAATTCCTCAGCCAATCATGCTAGCTCAGGAATTCTGGGAATTGAAGTCCACATGTCATAGAAGAGCCACCTTTGCCTACCTCTGACCCAGTCCAACTTTTGTTTCTTAAACTCTCTTTCCTCTTTCTAGAAATTAGCCATGCATTCTGGCATGGATTACGCCATCATGACGGGTGGCGACGTAGCCCCTATGGGGCGCGAAGGCGTGACCGCCATGCACAAGGTCTTTGACTGGGCCAACACAAGTCGGAGAGGGTAAGTTGGCCTTTTCTAAAGTACCGTATTTTTTGGAGTGTAAAATGCAAAGATGGTACTTTGAGGAGGGATGATAGATTATTAAATATGCAATAATTATGGAATGATGTAGTTAGATTTATCTGGGTGTTGCTTTAATATACATTTGATTTTAAGGAATTTTGCCAAAGCATAGAATTATACAGAAAGCGATAGATTATTTGGATTATTGGAATTATGAAAGATTGGGAAAGTTAATGATAATGAAGAGATAAATATTTGAATAATAATTGATTATTATATTGAATGAAATATGATTACAATAGTATAATAAATGTTCAAGAATTGAAGATTTAAGATAACGGATTGATTAATTTCTATTTTATTAGAGTAATAGAGTTTGGGGGGTTTTCTGCTTTTTCCCCCCCTTTTCTTTACCTTCTTTTTTTGGTCTATAATTTTCTTTCTTTGTATAATAAAGAAAGTATAATTGGCTTACTAACCTGATACTGTTTTTATTGTATTATGAAAGTATTTTGAAATGTATTGAAAAGGTATGGATGGAGAAATATATTAAAAATCCCCCCCACCAAAAAAAGATGCACTGCATGCACTCCCCCAAAAAGAGAGTGAAAACTTGGGTGCAACTTATACACCGAATCTAGTCCCACCAACCCAACCATCCTCACCCTTTGGCCTCTGCCTCCCAGCAGTTTACCTCCTTGCAGCAAACAGAACAGAGCCTGTTAAACCAAGCATAGGCTTTCCAAGTATTGGAAAAACCTGTGGGAGCACAAGGCCAGTTACCAGCGCCTGGAGGCTCAGTGGACTGAGATGGTCAGCCAGTTCCAGGTCATGCAGTTCCACTGGAACGAGGCCTTCTGGCTCTTCGCCACCAGCGACACTTCCCTCCAGCCTTTGCCCGAAGCCCCGCACCAGGAGGACGAAGCAAAAGAACATAAGAAAAGCCATGCTGAATCAGGCCAAAGCCCATCGAGTCCAGCATTCTGTGCCCACCAATTGTCCATGGGGATCTTGAGCAGAAAGAGGAGGCCAAACCCTCCCTTTCCCTTGACCCCCAACAAACTGTATTCAAGGGAATCCTGCCTGTCTCAACCAACATAGAGGCTGCACTTGGACATCCGTTTCAATAACCACTGATACCCTCGGCATCCATGAATCTGTCTAATCCTGCCTTGAAGCTACACAGGCTGACAGCTGTCACGACCTCTTCTGGAAGTGAATTCCATCAACCAAGGACCCTCTGGGTGAAGAAATATTTCCCTTTGTTTGTCCTCACTTTCTAACCTATGAGCTTTAGGGAGGGCCCCCTCGTCCTAGTAGTGTGTGATAGAGAAAAGAATTTTCTCTATCCACCTTTTCTATCCCATGCATGATTTTATACACTCCGCAAGCAGACCCCAAGTCAGAATTTCTGCACCCCTGTAACCTGCACAGAAAGATCCCGAAGGATGAGATTCTGCAGCAACACAAACGTTCATTGCACATATCCAGCCTAGGGGCCATAGTTTGAGGGCCCCTGATTTAGTGCAATATTAAAAAATGCATAGTTTTTCTGCAGACCAACAAAATGTTCTCACAGACCACCAGTGATCCACGGACCACCAATTGATGACTGCTGCTGTGGGCGACTCCTGTTTTTATTTTTCAAACTACTGAGTTTTGATTTCCTTCAAATGGTCTCTAGGGGTTTTATTTGTGTGCTGCAGTGATGCCCTGTGGCTGTAATAGTCTGTTCGTTTTAGATGCCTTGTAGTGTTAGCCTTTTTTCATCGCTTGTGTTGGTTGGGCTGCAGTGGGGCTAAACCAGGGGTGGGCAATTAATTTTGCCATGGGGCCGCATGAGAAATTGGGATGGTTTTAGAGGGCCGGATTAATATAATTAACTCAGTTCTACCCAATACTGTATATTATTGGGTAGAACTGAATTAATTATATTAAAATTATAAATTATAATTATATATTATATTATAATATACAGTATATATATTATAATTCTAAATTAATTGCCCACCCCTTCCTTGTTCCCTTCCTTCCTTGTTCCTTCCATTTCTCCTTCTTTCCTTCCTTCCTTCCTTCCAACCTCCGCGGGCTGGTCACAGACATCAGGCAGGCCGCATCTGGCCCCCAGGCCGCACTTTGCCCAGGTCGAGCTAAACGGTCCAGACAGTGGATGCCAAAACAGGTGCAAAACAGTTCAGGTTTCATCTGGGAGCATCTGGTTTTGTCTAGTTGACACATTCTTAAAAATCTGTGGATTTAATTATTTTCAGCATATACCTAATTTTCTCCTTTCCAGACTCTTGCTGTTTGTGGATGAAGCTGATGCGTTTCTACGTAAAAGAGCAACAGTAAGCGTCTTTCCCTCTTTCTCTCATCTGCACGCTCGTTCCTGCTTACTACTGGGCCGGTCAAAAGCTTTCTCATTTTACTTTGATTAGTGATCCCGATAGTTAATATCCTTGTTACCCCAAAAGTAAGAACTTCTCTCTCTCTCTCTCTCTTTTTGGCCACCAAAAAAGTCACCAGTGGAAGGGGATGTTGTCCACTGACTCACCTCACTTGTGTGCGTCACCCAGACCTCCAGTTCAAATAATGTACAGTGGCACCTCGGTACTCGACCACAATTCGTTCCAGAAGTGTGGTCGAGAACCGATTTGGTCGAGTACCGAATTTATTTATCCCATAGGAAATAACGGAAATGGATTTAATTGGTTCCCAGCCCCTGTTAACTCGCTGGGAACCAATTAAATCTATTTTCTTTATTTCCAATGGGATAAATAAATTCGCTACTCCAAGCTGCAGGAAAGGTGGGGGCTGCTGCAATCCCGGAAGCTTTGGGGGGCTCCTTTCCTCATTGCTTTGTTTTATTACCTGTAAGGAGCTTCAAAAACTTTTTTCCTGTGGCTGCAACAGCGGCGATTTCCCTTCCAGTAGCAAGAGCGCCGGGAACGTCACGTGATGAAGGGAAGCCGGCGGAGCCATCTCAGCAATTGCTGCCGCTCCAGCAGCTTCTCTTCATTACGTGACTTCCCGGGGCTCTTGCTACTGGAAGGGAAATCGCCGCTGTTGCAGCCACAGGAAAAAAGTTTTTGAAGCTCCTTACAGGTAATAAAACGAAGCAATGAGGAAAAGAGCCCCCCAAAGCTGCCGGGATTGCAGCAGCCCCCACCTTTCCTGCAGCTTGGAGCTCTTAGAGAGCTCCTCAGCGCCCTGAAGCTGCCGGGATTACATTTCAGATAATGAACAAAATTTTCTCTGGCTGTTCGGTATCCGAATTTTTGTTCGGATACTGAAGCAAATTTTTGCAGAAAATTTTGTTCGATATCCGAAATGTACGAGAAGGGAAGCGTTCGAAAACCGAGGTACCACTGTATATGTAAAATTTCACATTCGTAGCATTACTATAGGCTAAGAAAAAAAATGTGGTGCATTACTTTCTGGGCCTCGTATTTAAGGGTGCGAATAAGGTTATAGAAAGCAGAATATATTTTTTTAAATAGAGGAGGATATTTGTAGCTCAGGGTTGAAATGAGAAGTCCTTGTTGGTCTCTGAGCTTGGCTGCTGTCATTTTTTTGCAGATGTTTTCTTTATTCAAACTAGCTAGCATCATTAGATTATTTATTTTTTAAACTTACAATCATCCATCGTCCTCGCAGGCTTGAAAACTATAGAAAGCAACAAGAAGGAGTGGAGAAGAGGTACTTTTAGGGAAGAAGAGCCAAGGATTGGATTTAATTTGGATTAAGTGATATTCCTCAACTTTTGACCCCTGCGTTTGTTTATCCTGGCAGGAAAAAATCAGCGAGGACCTACGAGCGACACTCAATGCTTTCCTTCACCGGACAGGACAACACAGCAACAAGTATGAGTTCCTAAAAAAACCCAGAGAGCGCTTCAAAGCGGTCTTTCTCAATTTTGACAGCTTGATATGCTAATTCTGTAAACCGCTTAGAGAGGGCTGTAAAAGCACTATGAAGCAGTACAATGTTCCCTCGATTTTCGCGGGTTCGAACTGTGCGAAAAGTCTATACCACGGTTTTTCAAATATATTAATTAAAAAATACTTCACGGGTTTTTCCCCTATACCACAGTTTTTCCTGCCCGATGACGTCATATGTCATCGTCAAATTTTCGTCCGCCTTTAATAAATATTTTTTAAATAAACTTTAATAAATAAACATGGTGAGTAATAATCTAAATGGTTGCTAAGGGAATGGGAAATTGCAATTTAGGGGCTTAAAGTGTTAAGGGATGGCTTGTGATACTGTTCATAGCCAAAAATAGTGTACAGTGGTACCTCAAGATACGAACCCCTCGTCTTACGAATAACTCGTGATACGAACCCGGGGTTCAGAAAAATTTTGCCTCTTCTTACGAACTTTTTTCGAGTTACGAACCGGCGTTCGGAGACTGCTGGGAAGCCGCGCGGCTGTTTTAAAAGGTGACAGCCGGGCGGCAGGGCTTCCCAGAAGCCTCCCGAACGCCGGTTCGTAACTCGAACAAAGTTCGTAAGAAGAGGCAAAAATTTTCTGAACCCCGGGTTTGGTTCGGGAGGTTGCTGGGAAGCCCCCCAACCCGGCTGTCACCTTTTAAAACAGCCGCGCCGCTTCCCAGCTGTCTCCCGAAGCCGAACGCGGAAGTTCGGCTTTGCCGTTCGGCTTCAGGAGACAGATGGGAAGCGGCGCGGCTCTTTTAAAAGGTCGCAGCCGGCCTGGGGGGCTTCCCAGCACCCCCCCGAACGGCTGTCACCTTTTAAAACAGCCGCGCGGCTTCCCAGCAGTCGCCAAAAGCCGTTTTTTTTGCGGGGGTTTTTTTGGTTGCACGGATTAATTGACTTTACATTGTTTCCTTTCGTCTTACGAACCTCCTCCTTGCACCAATTAAGTTCGTATCATGAGGTATTACTGTATTTACTCCTGCTCTGTGCTGTGTGCTATTGTTTGGTGCAAACAACCCCTACTCTCTGCTCCAAAAAACCCCATGTTCCCCGGGGTCTCACACATACACAAACACACACACATGGCATCACTCCATGTCCGCCCCACTATTTGAGAAGCATCATCTTAAGGGTTTAAATTGGCATTTATTTATTTATTAATCAGATTTGTATGCCGCCCCTCTCCGTATACTCGGGGCAGCTAACAGCAATAATAACACAATGTAAACAAATCTAATATTTAAGTTAATTTAAAAAAACCCAATTTAAGAAACCAATCATACATACCGACATACCATGCATAAATTTTATAAGCCTAGAGGGAAGGGGAAGTCTCAATTCCCCCATGCCTGACGACAGAGGTGTGTTTTAAGGAGCTTACGAAAGGCAAGGAGGGTGGGGGCAACTCTGATATCTGGGGGGAGTTGGTTCCAAAGGGTCGGGGCCGCCACAGAGTAGGCTCTTCCCCTGGGTCCCGCCAAACGACATTGTTTAGTTGACAGGACCCGGAGAAGGCCAACTCTGTGAGACATAACTGGTCGCTGGGATTCCTGCGGCAGAAGGCGGTCCCGGAGATATTCTGGTCCGGCGCCATGAAGGGCTTTATAGGTCGTAACCAACATTTATAACAAGCAGGATGGTTTTGGTGCCCATGCTCCATCCAGAATGCCAGTTGCCGACCTTGGAGAATTCTTAAGAGAAAAACAACAACCTGAAGGATAATCTTGATTATTATTTCGGGGATGGGAACCACATGTCCACAATGGGTTAAATTGTTCCTTTTAATTGTCTGGAAGAGACCAGTGGGAGCCATAACAATTAGGGAGGGAGGGGGCAGATCTAAAAGGGCCCCCTAGGAATTGAATGTTGAATTGCCATTATCCCCAAAAGTGCTGAATCCTCACAGATGGTAGTTTGCTGCTTACAGCGGCAATCTTTGCCATCGTCCCAAAAAAATAATCGGTGTCAATTCACAATGCACCATTAAACCCAAAATCATTGTCGTCAGCAGCCTTTTTTTAAAAAAACCCACACAGCCGCCAAAAAACCCCAAGATCTTCGTCAAACAGAGAGAGCCTGGGGATTGAAAGCCCAAGAGAACTGCCATAAAATCGGTGGAGGGGATGTGCCTCAGTTTCCTGCCCTTAAGCAGGGTACGATGCTAATCCTCCGTTGTATCAAAGAGAGGGATAGTTTCCAAGATCACGGGAGGTGATAGCACCGCTTTATGGTGAGACCACACTTGGAATGCAGTGTCTGGTTTGGGTCGCCCACAGAAAATGTTGGTGAGACCCTAGAACAGAGGTGGGCAATTTTAAACACTCATGCCCTCATCACCTCGAGGCTCGACTACTGTAACGCTCTCTACATGGGGCGACCTTTGAAAAGTGTTCGGAAACTTCAGATCATGCAGAATGCAGCTGCAAGAGCAATCATGGCCTTCCCTAAGTATGCCCATGTTACACCAACACTCCGCAGTTTGCATTGGTTGCCGATCAGTTTCTGGTCACAATTCAAAGTGTTGGTCATCACCTATAAAGCCCTTCATGGCACCGGACCAGATTATCTCCGGGACTGCCTTCTGCCGCATGAATCCCAGCGACCAGTCAGGTCCCACAGAGTTGGCCTTCTCCGGGTCCCGTCAACTAAACAATGTCGTTTGGTGGGACCCAAAGGAAGAGCCTTCTCCATGGCGGCCCCGGCCCTCTGGAACCAACTCCCCCCAGAGATTAGAATAGCCCGCACCCTTCTTGCCTTTCGTAAGCTTCTTAAAACCCACCTCTGTCGTCAGGCATGGGGGAACTGAGATATTCTTTCCCCCTAGGCTTCTACAATTTATGTATGGTATGTTTGTATGTATGATTGGTTTTAAAATAAGGGTTTTTAGCTGTTTTAATATTGGATTGTCGCATGTTGTTTTTACCACTGTTGTTAGCAGCCCCGAGTCTACGGAGAGGGGCGGCATACAAATCCAATAAATAAATAAATAAATAAAAAGAGCCACAAAATATCAATAGCACTTATACACCGCTTCCTAGTGTTTCTACAGCCCTCTCTAAGCAGTTTACAGAATCGACATATCATCCCCAACAATCTGGGTGCTCATTTGACCCACCTCGGAAGGATGGAAGGCTGAGTCATCCTTGAGCTGGTGGTGAGATTCGAACTGCTGAATTACAATCAGCAGAAGCAGCTTGCAGTACGGCACTCTAACCACTGTATATTGGTATAACATTTATATATAATGTAATAAAATATTTTTTATAAAATTCTATATAACAAATAAATATATGTACGTAGTGAAAGAAAATATTGATTGATGATAAGCAAATAACTACATCTATGTGCACATAAAAAACACTACTGAAACTGAATGTTTTATATGTTGTTCAAGTTTAAATGTTCATTTGTCTGTTTTTCTTGTTTTTTTCTTTGTATGTTTTGTTTGTTTAATTTTTTCCTTTCTATTTTTATATGTAGAAATTTAATAAAGTTTTTTTTTAAAAAAAAGAATAAAATTTAATTCTGTTTTTCCTTTGTTGCCAGCTTGTGGGAATTGTGGGTATGCCCTTCTCCAATTCTCCGTCTTTTCTTCCCTTGTAGGTTCATGCTGGTCTTAGCAAGCAACCAGCCGGAACAGTTCGATTGGGCCATCAATGACCGGATTGACGAGATGGTCCACTTCCAGCTGCCAGGTTTAGAAGAGCGGGAGAGATTGGTCCGAATGTATTTCGACAAGCACATCCTCCAGCCAGCCACCGAGGGCAAACAGTTAGTACAGAACTTGATGTTCTTCCACCGATTGCTAATCATAAGAGATGTCGGGCAGGGATCCCCAACCTTGGCAACTTTAAGACTTGTGGACTTCAACTCCCAGAATTCCAGAACGCAGCTTTGCTGGCTGAGGAACTCTGGGAGTTAAAGTCCACGAGTCTTAAAGTTTGCCAAGGTTGGAGATCCCTGACTTAGATGACCTTTCTGGCCTCTTCCAACTCTATCATTCATAGCTAGCTGACGCATTCTGGGAGTTGAAGTCCACAAGTATTAAAGTTGCCAAGGTTGGAGATCCCTGACTTAGATGACCTTTCTGGCCTCTTCCAACTCTATCATTCATGGCTAGCTGAAGAATTCTGGGAGTTGAAGTCCACAGATCTTAAAGTTGCCAAGGTTGGAGATCCCGGATGTAGAGAATGGGATGGGAACCACAGAAAGGGATTGCAGCTTTGCTGGCTGAGGAATTCTGGGAGTTGAAGTCCACCAGGCTTAAAGCAAAGCTGGCTGAGGAATTCTGGGAGTTGAAGTCCACAGATCTTAAAGTTGCCAAGGTTGGAGATCCCTGACTTAGATGACCTTTCTGACCTCTTCCAACTCTATCATTCATGGTTGGCTGAGGAATTCTGGGAGTTGAAGTCCATAGATCTTAAAGTTGCTAAGGTTGGAGATCCCTGGCTTAGATGACCTTTCTGGCCTCTTCCAACTCTATCATTCATGGTTGGCTGAGGAATTGTGGGAGTTGAAGGGGAGAGGGGAACTAATGTTTTCCTACTGTGACTGATTCATCTGCCTTTTTTTTTTTTTTGGCACACCCAGACGCTTGAAACTGGCCCAGTTTGATTATGGGAAAAAGTGCTCGGAAATTGCCAAGTTGACAGAAGGCATGTCTGGACGGGAGATCTCGCAGCTTGCGGTGGCTTGGCAGGTAAGGCTCAAAAGACCCTATCTGGATAACCTGCCTCATCATCCTGAGTCTAGCCACGTGTGATGACCTGGGGTGTTAGTACTATGTATATAACTGGTTAGGTTTGGCAATATATACTGCTCAAAAAAAATAAAGGGAACACTTAAACAACATAATATAGCTCCAAGTAAATCAAACTCATGTGAAATCAAACTGTCCACTTAGGAAGCAACACTGATTGACAATCAATTTCATATGCTGTTGTGCACAATCAACTTTGTACAGAACAAAGTATTCAATGAGAATGCTTCATTCATTAAAGATCCAGGATGTGCTCTTTGAGTGTTCCCTTTATTTTTTTGAGCAGTGTATAAACAATCAATGTATGTTTGCATGAACTACTACAATATAGCTTTAAGAGCTAGTGTTGCAGTTAACCATAAGGGAGCCAGCAGTCTCTGTCTCTCTCTCTCCCCCTCCCTCCCTCCCTCTCTCCCTCCTTCCTCCCCCTCTCTCTGATTACTCTCTGCTATTTCTGGTTTGTCTGTGTGACTATGCTGTAGACCTGTGTGTTCAAATGATGGTTTAATCAAGGATATTGATAAAATTGAACAGGTCCAAAGACGGGCTACAAAAATGGTGGCAGGTCTTAAGGGGGGACCTGATCGAAACATTTAAATATGTTAAAGGGTTAAAAAAGGTTCAGGAGGGAAGTGTTTCTAATAGGAAAGTGAACACAAGAACAAGGGCACAATCTGAGGCTAGTTGTGGGGAAAGATCAGAAGCAACGTGAGAAAATATTATTTGACTAAAAGAACAGTAGATGCTTGGAACAAACTTCCAGCAGACGTGTTTGGTCAATCCACAGTCACTGAATTTAAACATGCCTGGGATAAACATAGTTTCATCCTAAGATAAAATACAGGAAATAGTATAAGAGCAGACTAGATGGACCATGAGGTCTTTTTCTGCCGTCAGTCTTCTGTGTTTCTATGACCACCTGTAATTTCAAACTAGGATTCATCGTGATCTTTTTTTTTTCCTCCCCAGGCTGCGGCCTACGCCTCGGCGGATGGTGTCCTGACAGAAGCCATGATCGATAGCCGAGTAGCCGACGCGGTTCAGCAGCACAGACAGAAGATGGAGTGGCTGAAAGCGGAAGGCATGGAGGCAGGCAAGAACCAGCCATTGCCACTTATGCTGGGGAAGAACGAGTGAAGGGCCTCGGGAAAAGCGGCTGAGAGAGATCCCAGACCTCTGGGTGGGATTCAGAGATAAGGGGGAAGGCCTAGGGCCATTGGAATCATGAGGAGAACGGCATTGATAGTCCCGGGTCTTGAAAGAGGCTATGGAGGGCGGCGGGTTCTGAGTTCAGGAACCATTTCGTTGATTCTTAAAAGTGGACTCCTGGAATAATTATGGGAACACAGGTCTGTACCACACAAAACAATATATTAAAAGAGAATTCCTTTGCCAAAGGAGAGCAGCCTTAACATTTTGCATCATTGGTTTCCTTGGTTTGGAGCTGCCAGTTGGGTTCTGCTTTGAGAAGAACAAAGGAGGCCATTCCGTTCAGCAGAGGCTTCTGCAGTAAAGATCTACCCTTCTCCCTTGGCTTGGTGTGAAATCAAAATTACCCTGGGTGTGGGTGGGTGCACACACACATACACACACATGCTTCGCTACAAAACTGATTGGGCTTGATAAATTGACAGTTAAAGCTTGAAAATTCACGAGTAGTTTCGATAGGGCTTGATACATTGATACTGAAAGCTTGAAAATTTATGTAGAATGTGTAACTTCATAGCATCAGAGAGTGTTAATATAAGGCAACTGGCAGTTGGAACAGAGTTTTTTTCAGGTGAGGAAGGGGAGTAGAACGTCTACCTCCAGCCCGCAGGCCGGATGAATCACACACCGGAGGAATTACTTGCTTTGTTCAGCAATCTTGATTTTTTTTGCAGTTCTCAAAACTAGGGCATCAGCTAGCAGCAGCCGGCCTCTACTGGAGAAGCACTAGATGTTTATATATTTTTTAAAAAATTTAAACCCTCACCAAATGCTGCCAAAGACAGTTTTGTTTCTAACCCATTTGGACAAAGAAGAACAAATCTCCACCAAGTAAATACAATGGTACCTCTACTTACGAATTTAATTCATTCCGTGACCAGGTTCTTAAATAGAAAAGTTTGTAAGAAGAAGCCATTTTCCCCGTAGGAATCAATGTAAAAGCAAATAATGCGTGCGATTGGGGAAACCACAGGGAGAGTGGAGGCCCTGTTTCCTCCCAGGAGATTCCTAGAGAGGCCCCACGGAGACTTCTGCCCACCTTTTCCGGCCCTGTTTCCTCCCAGGAGATTCTTAGAGAGGCCCCACGGAGGCTTCTCCCTGCCTTTTCCGGTTACAGTTTCAGAGGCTCAGGTTTGTAAGTTCTTGAGAAGAGGCAAAAAAATCTTGAACACCCGGTTCTTATCTACAAACGTTCGTAAGTAGAGGTGTTCTTTGGTACCACTGTATATGGAAATGGAGGTAAAAAAATAGCATCCTGCCCTCCATGCTCCTTAAAATGCCATTAATGCTATCAATGAAGCCAAACCCCAAGGAATTAACTCATGAAAATTTAACTCTTGAGTGAAATTTTCTTGAGTTAATTCCTTGGGGTTTGTGAGTGAATTTGGGGGGTTCAAGTGTTACATTTTCTCCCATTTCATTCACTTGACCCATTCAATCCTCCAAGAAAAAGAGTTGGGGATCCAGAGAGGCTGAAAAGGGCCTCTCTTCTGTAGAACTCAAGGCCCTCACAGTGCCAAGCACCTTTCCCAAACACCAATTGGCTGTACTGGGGCCTAGTCACACCTACCGCTGCCTGCTTGACCAATGAGAAGCTTAGGACAAATATACCTCATATTCACACCTATTTTTCTCCACATACCAACTTTGTGAGGTGGATTGCGCTGAGAGAGAGAGATTGGCCCAAAGTCATCCCATTGCTTTCATGACTAAAGTGGGACTAGAACTCCCTGTCTCCTGGTATCTAGGCCAACACCTTCACCAATACACCAAACTGGGTTTCATATTACTTAACAAAATACTGATCAAACTGTAAGCAATATTGCCATCATATATGCCTACGGGATATTCATCTGGCTAGCATCCTTAGTCTGGTCAGCCACATTATTTTATCCCCTGGTTAGGACTTTAAAAAACTTTATTTGGAATGAGTAGCAATGAAAAAGCCTGCAAAGACTTAGGGCTAGAAAAAACATTCTTTGGTGGGAGTAGCAATGAAAACAAGCCTGCAAAGACATAAGGCTGGAAAAACCTTCGGATCAAGTAGCAATGAAAAAGCCTGCAAGCCAGTGGGAAGATATATTCGAAAAAGCTACATTACCATGTTTTTCAGAGTATAAGACACGTCTTTTTCCTCCCTAAAAGACGCTGATAATTTGGGTGTGTCTTATACTCTGAATGTAGCTTTTTTTCCCAGCCCTAACTAGCTGCTAATGATCTTCCCAGCTCTTACCTTACAAGCTCTTTCATTGTTACTCTCTGCCAAGAATGTCTTCCAAACCCTAAGTTTTTGCACGGTTTTTTCCATTGCTCTAACTTGCTCCGAATAAATTTCTTTACAGCCGTAACCAGGTGTTAACGATGTTCCCAGTTCTTACCAGCTTGCAAGCTCTTTCATTGTTACTCTCTGCCAAGAATGTCTTCCAAACCCTGTCTTGTATTTTTTCCATTGCTCTACTTGCTCCGAATGTTTCTTTCCAGGTGCTAATGATGTTCCTAGCTCTTACTGGCTTGCAAGCTCTTTCATTGTTATTCACTCCGAATAAAGTTTTTTCAAAGCCCTAACCAGGGGATAAAATAATGTGCTGAAGTTGACCAGATTAAGGACATTAGCCAGATGAATACCTGTTAAGCAGAGCCTTTCCCTATTTTCCTCCCCCAAAACTAAGGTTCGCCTTATACTCCAAAAAATACGGTATCTTGATCCTACTCTGCTGACATCATGTCTGAAAGCTCACATAATGTTGATTTTCTATTCCAGTCCTCTCAATATTAAAGGAGGCTTATTTCCATAAAAACCCGTAGTTGCAAAGCTCTCTCTTTCTCCATTGGTTCCTTAACCAGCAATTTAGACCTCCACTGATTTAATTAGCCCTACGGCTTTTAATCTTGACTCCACATTTTAACCAGCCGATTCGGATAGTATCTGTACCAAGCAGCAAGGCAGATAAAATCAAAATATGGCTATCGCCTCTTAAAAGCTTCTCTTGGTTGGAAACATTTGTTCCGCCGAGCTTCTTAAAGTGCTTCTACACCAGCTGGTTACCTTCAGGGCTTTGGTTCCCTTTCTCCCTCCCCTCCTCCTTCCCTTTTGTAGCATGTCTTTTAGACTATAAAATTAAAAGCAGTGTGTCAGCCATTGTTTGAAAGCCTTCTTAGAAGACCCTATTTACCTTTCTGTAGTTTGCTTAAATCAAACGGGATGCGTGGATAGATGGAGAATTATTTTTAAAAGCTAAGAACCAGTAATAATGACAGAGTTGGAAGGGACCTTGGAGGTCTTCTAGTCCAACCCCCTGCTTAGGCAGGAAGCCCTACACCACTTCAGACAGATGGTTATCCAACATATTTTTTCTGCCCTGTACTTGACGGCAACTCACCTGATCTACGTGGACACCTCAGCCGACCTCCGGAAAGAGACATGGGTGAGGCTGGGACAGGGTATTTTTCTTCCAGTGTTGGAGCAATTTACAACTTCTGGAGGCAAGCTGTTCCACTGGTTAATTGTTCTAACTGTCAGGGAATTTCTCCTTAGTTCTAAGTTGCTTCTCTCCTTGTTTAGTTTCCACCCATTGCTTCTTGTCTTACCCTCAAGTGCTTTGGAGAATAGGTTGACTCCCTCTTCTTTTGAGGCAACCCCTGAGATATTGGAAGACTGCTACCATGTCTCCCCTGGTCCTTCTTTTCATTCAACTAGACATACCCAATTCTTGCAACCGTTCTTCATATGTTTTAGCCTCCAGGACCCACATTCTTTTTGTGGCTCTTCTCTGCCCTCTTTCTAGAGTCTCAACATCCTTTTTACATCGTGGTGACCAAAACTGAATGCAGGATTCCAAGTGTGGCCTCACCAAGGCCTTATAAAGTGGTATTAACACTTCACGTGATCTTGATTCTATCCCTCTGTTAATGCAACCTAGAATTGATTTTTTCCTTTTCTGATACAATACACAAGCATTGTTGCCAATCTATCCTCCCACCGCACCCCAAAGAATTTAATTATGGAGTAAGAATCCACCTGAACATCATGGAAAATATTTGAATGACAAAATATACCATTGTGAAATATTCAAGCATTTCCGATAATGTGTGTTTAAGCATTCTCTCTTTCTTTCTTTCTCTCTCTCTCTCTCTCTCTCTCTCTCTCTCTCTCTCTCTCCTTGACTCTCTCTCTTTCTCTCTCTCTCTCTCTCTCTCTCCTTGACTCTCTCTCTCTGTGTCTTTGTTTCTCTCACACACTCTCTTTCTCTCTCCTTGACTCTCTCTTTCTCTCTCTCTCTCTCTTTCTCTCTCCTTGACTCTCTCTCTGCGTCTTTGTTTCTCACTCTCTCTCTCTCTCTCACACACACAAACACAAACAATTGTTGACAAATATTAGCAAATGAAACATAAGATTAGCGAGGTTACCAGTAAATTTCTCATCTTTTGTTCATTTCTGGGTTCTTGGTGAAGTTGTTATTTTTTCCTTTTAATCACACGGACATTTGCAATCAAACAATAGAATAATCACAGACATTTTCAGTAGTTTCCTAGGGAAGGGGTCTATCCCAATTTTTTTTTTAATTCTCTGGGTAACAGTAAAAACAATTTTTTTTCAAAACCCAAAAATCTGCTAATGGGAAACCAAAAAAAAGTAATAAAAACTAATTTGACATGCACTAGTGTTGATCAATCACCCCTCTGCCCCTAAGGAAATGTGTCTAGATTTAGGCCACTGAGTTCAATGGGCTTTGACCACAAGCTGGGTTCATGCCAGGCCCGAAGCCATGGTGAGTGGAATAAAGATTGATCGATCAAACCATGATTGGCTGGGTTCGTAGCACACAGCAAATCCAACCAACGAGAACACAGGTTAACTCAACATGACTTAACAAAGCAGGGCAATCCATTGCTTTAGGAGAGATCTTGGGAGAACACACAATCCCAAAATTTGGCGACCTTTGATCTTCTGCCCTGACGCCTAACCACTGAGCGTGTCATCTGGGGACAACCGAGTCGTGTAGGACTCCAGATTGGGCCTCTTCTCTCCCAAATTCCTCATATATACTGGTCTCTAAGAACAATACAGCAGTGAAGTCCTAAACCAGTGATGACAACCTTTTTTTTTCCTCGGGTGCTGAAAGCGCATGGGCGTGCGCTAACGTGCATGCGCGAGTGGCCACACTCATCATTCAATGCCTGGGGAGGGCAAAAACAGCTTCCCCTACCACCACCACCCCAGAGTCCCTCTGGAGACTGGAAATGACCTCCACAGGGAGTCTGGGGTGGGTGGGTTAGGGGAAGTTGGAACATAAGAACCTAAGAAGAGCCATGCTGAATCAGGCCAAAGCCCACCGAGTCCAGCATTGTGTGTCACATTTGTCCACGGGGATCTTGAACAGAAAGAGAAGGCAAAACCCTCCCTTTCCCTTGACCCCCAACAAATGGTACCCAAGGGAATCCTGCCTGTCTTAACCAACATAGAGGAGGCACATGGACATCCGTTTCAATGACCACCGATACACTTGGCATCCATGAATCTGTCTAATCCTGCTGTGAAGCTATCAAGGCTGACAGCTGTCACAACATCTTATGGAAGGGAATTCCATAAACCAAGGACCTGGGTGAAGAAATATTTCCCTTGATTTGTCCTCACTTTCTTACCTATGAGCTTTAGGGAGGGACCCTTGTCCTAGTATTGGGTGATAGAGAAAATAATTTTTCTCTATCCACCTTTTCTATCCCATGCATGATTTTATACACTTTGATCAAGTCACCCCTTAAACGCCGTCTTTCAAGGCTGAAGAGACCAAGGCGTGTCAACCTGATATCATAAGGGAGGTGCTCCATTTCCCTTATCATTCTTGTTGCCCTTTTTGGCAACAGATCAGGAATGGCCTGTTTCCAACTTCTGGTGGGCCCAGTAGGCTCGTATTTTACCCTCCCCAAGCTCCAAAGGCCTCCCCCATCCCTCTGGAGGATCTCTGGAAGTCAAAAATGCCCTCCCAGAGCCTCTGTGGGAGGCAAAAAACAGCTGGCTGGCACACACATGCGCGTTGGAGCTGAGCTAGGGCAACGGCCCTCATGCTAGCAGATATGGCTCCGCATGCCACCTGTGGCATCCGTGGCATCGGTTCGCCATCCCTGTCCTAAATTAAAACTTTCTTCCCCCTCGACTTACAGTCCGCTACTTATGCCCCTTGTCTCCCCCAGCCCTGGTTGCTAGAACAAAGCTCAATCTCCTTGAGCCCCACCATGCTGGGCTCTCTTTCCGAACCGGTCATCCCCTCTCCCACCCCGCCCAAAATCCCCCCGTTTAGCACGATGACATTGTATCCGGTACAACTACATTTTAGCACAGGTTTTCTGTACGCCCTAATTCATGCATGCAAATCCACTGTACTACTAGTAGTAATGGGGACAAAGAGTTATAAGCCACCTAACAATTGGATGTTTCAGATGGTCGGGGTAGACTTGTAGACAAATGTTTTGGGAACCACTGGCTTTGTAAAGAAGGAAAGTTTTTAAAAAGCAAGGTTTCTCTAGGCATTGACTTAAAAAAAGGTGGGGTTGCTGCTTCTAAAAGAGCTGCAAAAACAGGCCGAGGTTTACCTGCCTCTTTATTCTAAGACCTGCTTTCCAGGTGGCCTCCTTTCCTAGACGGAGGAACCCTTTAAATCAGTGGTGGTGACCCTTTTTTTCCTTGGGTGTTGAAAAAGTGTGTGCACACGCTATCGGGCATGCGTGAGTGCCCACATCCATTATTCAATGCCTGGGGAGGGCGAAAATGGCTTCCCCCACCTCCCGGAGGCTCTCTGGAGGTCGGAAATGGCCTGTTTCCCAACTTATGGTGAGCTCAGTAGGTTTGTATTTCGCCCTCCCTAGGCCCCAAAGGATTCCCTGGAGCCGGGGGAGGATAACAACACCTTCCCCCATCCTCCTGGAGGCTCTCTGGAAGCCAAAAACGCCCTCCCAGAACTTCCATGTGAGCCAAAAATCAGCTGGCCTGCACATACCTGCACATTTTTGCTGAGCTAGGGCAATGGCTCGCGTGCCAGCAGATATGGCTCCACATGCCACCTGTAGCATCCGTGCCATAGGTTCGCCATCACTGTCTTAAACAGAAACCTGCCTCTTGAAAAAGCCAGTGTGTTCTGCCGCTCGATCGCAAGAATGTGCATTTTAACCATCATTGATTTCGGCCGGTGGGAGCAATTTATGCACAGTGAGACAGAGATGATACATCTTGGGGATGACGGTGTGAAGAAGACTAGTGTCCTGGATCGTGTTAAGCTCTTCAGCTTCGACCTAGCCGTGATTTATGTAATAAACCACAATTGAGAGTTGCATTTGTGCTGAACTTTGCATGGCCGGCAAACCCTAGCAGTTCTACCTACCCAACTTCCTAAGGCCCTCCCAATGAATGTACCTCCTGCTGTCGTGCAGCACTTGGGTCCACTTGGTGGATCTCCTGGATCTGTTCCCACTTCAAATGCCCTTTCGGGATCCCTGGCCCTCCTTCTCTGCGTAACTCCCTTCGCTGAAGCCACTGTGCAGTGTTTCTGAGGTAGATGGTCTTGTAAATGCAACAGGGTGGAGGAGCCAAGATTGAAATTGCCATTATTCAATATGCCGGGTGTAAGACAGAGCAATTGAGAGATCTCCAGATCTCTTCTGGATCATAACCTCCGTCCTTGCCTCATCGCAGGCAAATGCTTACCAAGGCTGATGGGATGCGGAATTTGAGGCTTATCTCAAATATCTTAATGATGCCCATTGCACAGAAGAAGACACCTATGAACATGGTACGCAAGGAAGGGATCGTAATTTGAAAGAAGTATGCTTTTGCCTGCTAAAAACCAACTTTGGCCTCCGATTTTCTTTAAAAAGAACGACCTCTCTACGACTGAAAGGATTCTACCAAGCGTCGTCTGCACAGCACCAAACTAAACAATTCTTGTCTTAACTAAGAGTCAACTTGAGCCAAAAGACACCTGGATGAAACATTTACAGTATCAGCCAACAGACCAAAGGGAACCTTAAATAACGTATATTTTTTACCAACGTGGCCTGATCAAACCAAACTTCTCAAGGTAGACCTTTCTGGTTGGTATTTCTTGGAAGACAGCTCGCTCCAGCCTACGGGTGACTACTGGCGATGGTGAATTTTGCATGTCAGAATAGAGCTACCTGTTTCTTTTGGAGGAAAGATCTCCCTGGCTTAAGCATTCGAAAGGAAAGCAAAACAGAAGTGGAGGCTGGAGAAAAACCAAGCGATTCTCAACCGAAGAAGACCTTAAAGAGTTACTCATTGTACCTACCAGGTCGCCTAAAATCCAAAGCCAAATCTAGATTTAGGAATGAGATAATCGTAGCACGACAAAGAACCTCCATAGGGGGATCAAGTGGAGAGAGAGGGATCAGATACAGTTGGAAACAGAGACTCGGAAGTACTCGAAGGCTAAACAGGGCAACATCTGGCCAAATTCATCTACAAAGACGACGACAAACAGAAACTTCCAAAATCAACAAAGAAAAAACCCAACGGGGAGAAAAATAGACTGCCGCTGCTATCATATCACCAAAAGGAAGCGAGGGCTCG
The DNA here is from genome assembly GCF_031021105.1 of Erythrolamprus reginae. Lineage (NCBI taxonomy): Eukaryota > Metazoa > Chordata > Lepidosauria > Squamata > Dipsadidae > Erythrolamprus > Erythrolamprus reginae. Next base: position 20,188,055 of record NC_091957.1, on the reverse strand, counting down.
GGAAGTGTAATGCAAATTTTTGCGCACGCTCGCTCTGTGCTGGGTTGTCCTTTTTTCGCCGTATGTACAGGTCACACCAGTCAAATGGTAACCACAGTGCAATGTTCTCGTGAGCCTTGGATCCAGGATGGGGGGGAGGAATTGTGCATTCTCTGTGCGCAGAGGATTCTGCAAACAATGCCGTTGGTGGAACTAAGGGGGAGTCTTTAAGTGGTGCCCACCGGAGAGTAGTAAGCAGTTGGACGTCTCCCCTTCGGTAGACGGCAAAAGGCATGTTCCATAGACCACCGATCGGTCCCAGGTTTCCTTAAAGGTGTCTCGGGCTGGGATGCCCGTTATGATACAATTTCTGTTTGATGTGCACCATGTTTCCCGCCCCTTCGTCGTACTGGCTGTGGTGGCGTTTCCGGAACTCCTTGAAGTTACAAAATTTGGGAAACCAAGACCACGAATTGTCTGGGAAAGAGGAGAGAGAGAGTGACTCAGCATGATGGAAACAGATTCCTCATTTACAGTAATCCCTCGCCACCTCGCGGTTCACCTTTTGCGACTTTAGTGTATCGCGGGTTTTTTTTTAATGTAGTAACCTGATAGCCACCGCCACCACTTGCTCCAGCTCCGAGAGGGCGGGGCGGGGGAGTGCCGCTGGCTGGAGGGAACCTGGCTGGAGGGCGGGCGGCACACGGGAGCTCCAACCCTGCACTGATCAGCCCCTCTGTGGGCCCCGTAAGGAGCTTGTAGCCCCGCCCCTCATCTCTCAGGGGTGAGCAGGGAAGCCAAGTCGCGGCTTTTCAAATGCATCGCCGGCGCCGGGCTTGACGTCAGCAGGCCCCTGCTGTGCTTGAAGCCTCTCTCTCACCACCACCACCCCATCTCCTCCCCTTCTCTCCTGGTTTAAGATAAAAAGGAGCACTAGGCAACGGGCGGGCAGTGGACGGGCGAGCGGCGTCCGGGGGCTGCCATTCTTTTTAATTTTTTCATGCTTTATTTACATTGTAAATATAGCATCCCTACTTCATGGTTTTTCATTTATCGCGGGTGGGCCTGGAACGTAACACCCGCGATAAATGAGGGATCACTGCAACCGAACGGGGGTGGGCAAACCCCTTGGACTGTGATGGCAAAGCTATGGCATGCGTGCCACAGGTGGCGCGCGGAGCCATATTGGAGGGTACATGAGACTTTGCCATGTTTCAGCTCCAGCGAGCATGCACGCGCTGGCCAGCTAATTTTCGGCTTTGGGAAAGGCCGTTTCGCCCTCCGGACGCTGAAACTTGGAGACAAAAAAAAAAATCCACCAATGGATAAACCAGAAGTTTGGAAAAACGCACTTCCAGTTTGCTGTTGTGCTGTTTTTTGCACTCCAGAGCGTTCAGAGAAGCTTCCTGAAGCCCCGGAGTGCAAAAAACAGCACAACGGGCAAACCGGAAGTATGTTTTCCTGAACTTCCAGTTTGCCCGTTTGGACATTTTTTTCACCTACCAGCTCCAGAAAGGCCTCGAGACAGAATAAAACAAATATCAAGGAATTTTAAAAGATCATTGGTTGGCTACATTAATGTCCAATTTTTAGCAGGGCTTCCTGTAAAAGGTAAATATTTTTTTCAGGCAATCTTTTATTGGTTGTGTTTTAGTTTCTATTTGTATCAGTTACGCGGGGAAAAACCGTTACTTTTATTTTATCTTTGTAACCCAACCAGACGCTTTAAGGAAACATCTTCTTTATTTTTAAGATAATAAAATAAATCTGGCTCTTTTGCCTCTCACATTATGACCCTTTTTTCCCCCTAAGAACATTATATACCTTCCAAAGCAAGAAAGTATTTCTAGAGGAAAGAACCCAGTAAATTCCACAAATTAATTCTATTCATCTTTGTAGAAGCAGATTGCACTAGCTGCTAGTGATCTTCCCAGCTCTTACCGTACAGGCTCTTTCATTGTAATTCTCTGCAAAGAATGCTTTCCAAGCCCTAAGTCTTTGCAGGTTTTTTCCATTGCTCTACTTGCTCCAAATGTTTATTTCCAGGTGCTAACGATGTTCCCAGCTCTTACTGGCTTGCAGGCTCTTTCACTGTTACTCTCTCCAAATAAAGTTTGTTCAAAGCCCTAACCAGGGGATAAAGTAATATGCTGAAGCTGACCAGGCTAAGGACCCTAGCCAGATAAATATCTGGTAAGCAGATTCTATTCCCTATTTCCCTCCCCCAAAACTAAGATGTGTCGTATACTCGGGTGCATTTTATGCTCCGAAAAATGCTGTAGGTCCATAGGATTAAAAGCTTTCCTGGGATTTTTTTTTCCCAAGTAGATTGAACTTCAGGGCCTGTGGTTGTTGACCTCCTCAGGTTCAAACATTCTCTGTGTTTGCAATTTTTCTCACCAAAACCCAGCAATCATTCGAAAAACCTTGGCATGTCAACTTGATTTCCACTTACCATACCGCCGGCTCATCCTCCACGCCCGTACGGCGTAATGGAGCAATCCATCCATCCACACAAGAAACCAGCTTATACAGAATCCCAACAAGAGTCCCAGCATCAGATCAATTTCTTGCTTGGTGACGTTGTCGGTCACAAAGTAGTTCTCGGAAGAATCCACCACCGACTGGTCTCCATCATATGGGATGACATAATGAATATGATGCCTAAGTGGTAGAGTTAAGAAGAGACAGATGGCTACGAGGGAAGAAGAGAACATTGCAGTTGTACAAATCAAGATAAATACAGTGGTACCTCTACTTACGAACTTAATTCGTTCCGTGATCAGGTTCTTAAGTAGAAAAGTTTGTAAGAAGAAGCAATTTTTCCCATAGGAATCAATGTAAAAGCAAATAATGTGTGAGATTGGGGAAACCACAGGGAGGGTGGAGGCCCTGTTTCCTCCCAGGAGATTCCTAGAGAGGCCCCACGGAGGCTTCTCCCCGCCTTTTCTGGCTCTGTTTCCTCCCAGGAGATTCCTAGAGAGGCCCCACGGAGGCTTCTCCCTGCCTTTTCCGGTTACAGTTTCGGAGACTCGGGTTTGTAAGTGGAAAATAGTTCTTGAGAAGAGGCAAAAAAATCTTGAACACCCGGTTCTTATCTAGAAAAGTTTGTAAGTAGAGGTGTTCTTAGGCAGAGGTACCACTGTATTTGGTTTGCTGTCCTTGGCTAATACCTTTCTGGATAATAGCTGTTTTTCCTAGTTGAATTACAGGACCATCTCCTTCCGCATACCTCCCAGAGACCTATAAGAACACACAGAGTTGGCCTCCTCCGGGTCCTGTCGACCAAACAATGCAGGTTGGCGGGCCACAAGGGAGGGCCTTCTTTGTTGTTGCTCCAGCTCTATGGAACCAACTCCCCCCCCCCGATGTCCGTACTGCTCTCACTATGTCGGCTTTTCGTAAAGCCACTAACAACTGGTTTTGCCTGGGGTCCATTAATTTAACACCTTTCATGGCCATTTGTATGAATGTTATGTATGCATGTTAATGGGGTTATGTTTTTTTTAATTAAGACTTTATAATTTAGTTGTTATATTTGACTTCTTTTTACTGTCTTTGTAATTTCTTATACTGTTGTAAGCCGCCTGAGTCCTTCGGGATTGGGCACCATAGAAGTCGAATAAATAATAAATAATAATAACTGGAAACAATTATGGAACTACTGTACAGTAAAATGAGATTTGGACACCACCATTGGAGTCATCCACGATGGAGGTTTTCCTTAATTTGAATATTTTACGATGCAAATTCACATTCCAAGCTAAAAAGCTGGAGAGACAAAGCTATAAATCTCTCTTAGAGCGGAGGAGTTTATCAGTACTAAAAAGGTTCTGCTTGGTGTTCTTGTTAATCTAAATTAGCACAGTCTGTCATGGTTTATCAAAAGCTTACTTTTCCAGGAGCTATGAATCACGCCATATTTCAATCACGCAGGTTGTCCAAAAGCACTTTCTTTTCCAGTTTTTACCAGTTTTAGCCCTGATTATGGGAAACGGGACTAATGAAGAAATAGTTTTTTGGAACTATTGGCCATCGATGCATCCAAATATTTAAATTGTCCCACTAGGTCAGTTTCCCAGCTTTTAAGATTAATGGACTTCAATTCCCAGAATTCCCCAGCCAGCCTTGGGGAATTCTGTCGTTCATCCTTCTTAAAGCTGTTCATCCTTCTTAAACCTTATTTTTAAGGTTATCGACCAAGAAAAATCGGTCCTCTCTTGATTCTAACCACTCTTACAGTTTGGGGATTTTGCATTTCCAGCTCCCCTCAATTTTCTTCTTGCAGGTATAATTTTTTTTATTTTCTCCACCATAAAATAAAATAATATATAGTTATAAACACAACAATGCTTAAAAACAATGATATATAAACTTTTCTTACTACTCACTCAATGGAGGCTCTTTTCTCTCCTCATCTAAAAATTTCTATTAATTTTATACAACACTTGACAATTCTTTAAAATCTAAATAAAAATCCTTCCTCTCCATCTTACTATAGAAAGTTACATTTCATCAATGCAAACAAATAATAAAATCTCTTTTATCTAAATTTTAATATTTTATCATATAACTAATAAAAAATCTATTTAATAAAAAAACATATTCATAATACATCATCTACTTCATAAAATGAAGTTCTGTATGTTTAAAGTCTAAACAATGAGTAATTTTTTTGTTATATCATTATGTAGTGCTATCACCATTTCTCGCCTTCGCCATCTGGCTTCCAAAATTTAAATCAAATCATCATGTTCCAGTTTTTCCCAAAATTAACCAATTAATAATACATACGCATCTCTTAGTTTTCTATCTATCCATAAAACCTCCCCCAAATTTTATAATAATCCAAAGTCTTGTTTATCTTTAAGTTTCAAAGTCAATCTACTCATCTCTGCACAATCCATCATTTTTTTCTCAAAACTTCCCTTTCCGTTGGTATCCTATTCAATTTCCAACTTTGTTCATGTACAATCCTAGCTGCTCCTAACACTCTTTCTATCACAAACTCCTAACTCTCCTCTGTACAAATCGATGGTGAGTACTGTGTACAGTTCTGGTCACCGCACCTCAAGAAGGATAGAATGGAACTGGAAAAGGTGCAGAAAAGGGCAACAAGAATGATCAAGGGAATGGAGCCCCTCCCTTATGAAACCAGGTTGCAACGCCTTGGTCTCTTCAGCCTTGAAAGACGGCGTTTAAGGAGTGACTTGATCAAAGTGTACAAAATTATGCATGGGATAGAAAAGGTGGATAGAGAAAAATTCTTTTCTCTATCACACAATACTAGGATGAGTGTCCAGCCAACGAAGCAGTGGAAGTGATGGGCCGGTGCCTGGAGGATGTTAGGGCCTGGATGAGTGTCAACAAGCTCAAACTCAACCCAGACAAGACGGAGTGGCTGTGGATCTTACCTCCCAAGGACAACTCCATCTGTCCATCCATTACCCTGGGGGGAGAATCACTGGCCCCCTCAGAGAAGGTTTGCAACTTGGGCGTCCTCCTCGATCCACAGCTGACATTAGAGAAACATCTTTCAGCTGTGGCGAGGGGGACGTTTGCCCAGGTTCGCCTTGTGCACCAGTTGCGACCCTACTTGGACCGGGAGTCACTGCTCACAGTCACTCATGCCCTCATCACCTCGAGGCTTGACTACTGTAACGCTCTCTACATGGGGCTACCTTTGAAAAATGTTCGGAAACTTCAGATCGTGCAGAATGCAGCTGCGAGAGCAATCATGGGCTTTCCCAAATATGCCCATGTTACACCAACACTCCGCAGTCTGCATTGGTTGCCGATCAGTTTCCGGTCACAATTCAAAGTGTTGGTTATGACCTATAAAGCCCTTCATGGCACCGGACCAGATTACCTCAGGGACCGCCTTCTACTGCATGAATCCCAGCGACCAGTTAGGTCCCACAGAGTGGATCTTCTCCGGGTCCCGTCAACTAAGCAATGTCGCCTGGCGGGACCCAGGGGAAGAGCCTTCTCTGTGGCGGCCCCAGCCCTCTGGAACCAACTCCCCCCAGAGATTAGAACGGCCCTCACCCTCCTTGCCTTTCGTAAAAAACTTAAAACCCACCTCTGCCACCAGGCATGGGGGAATTGAGATCCTCTTTCCCCCTAGGCCTTTACAATTCTATGCATGGTATGTATGTATGTATGTATGTTTGGTTTTTATATTAATTGATTTTTAATCATCAATACCAAATTACTATTGTACACTGTTTTATTGTCGCTGTTAGCCGCCCCGAGTCTCTGGAGAGGGGCGGCATACAAATCCAATAAATAAATAATAAATAAATAAATAAATAAATGAGGGGGCCCTCCCTAAAGCTCATAAGTAAGAAAGTGAGGACAAATCAAGGGAAATATTTCTTCACCCAGAGGGTCCTTGATTGATGGGATTCACTTCCAGAAGAGGTCGTGACAACTGTCAGCCTGGATAGCTTCAAGGCAGGATTAGACAGATTCATGGATGCCAAGTGTATCAGTGATTATTGAACCGGATGTCCAAGTGCAGCCTCTATGTTGGTTGAGGCAGGCAGGATTCCCTTGGGTCCCATTTGTTGGTGATCGAGGGAAAGGGAGGGTTTTGCCTTCTCTTTCTGCTCAAGATCCCCAAGGACAATTGGCGGGCCACTGTGTGACATCGAATGCTGGACTTGATGGGCTTTGGCCCAATTCAGCATGGCTCTTTTAGGTTCTTATGATTATGAGAAGGTTAAAAAATGGGAAGATATAGCTCTTTCCCCCCCCCCCCCCAACCTAACCATAGCAATATACACACTTAATAAATAAGGTTTTCATGAGAAAGCAGCTTGTAGTGCACCTGGTTTTGCAGACCTTAGTGACTGGCAAGAAAAGGCTGTCAATGTTGGAGAGCCTCCACCTGCAAGGGCAGTCTACCTTGGCAGCAGGTAGCAGCCTGACGTGCGAATTTTGTTTGCTAATGGGGAACCCAACGCATCCTGGTCTGGGTTTAGAAAGTCCCTTAGCCTGCAAGCTTGGGGGCTGGTTTCTGAACTTGTGGGATTAAATTGGGGGCTGTTTTTATAGAAATATAGAAGATTGACGGTAGAAAAAGACCTCCTGGTCCACCTAGTCTGCCCTTATACTATTTCCCGTATTTTATCTTAGGATGGATCTATGTTTATCCCAGGCATGTTTCAATTCAGTGACTGGATTTACGAACCACGTCTGCTGGAAGTTTGTTCCAAGCATCTACTATACTTTCAATCAAATAATATTTTCTCCCTGGTCCTTGTGTTCACTTTCCTATTAAAAACACTTCCCTCCTGGACCTTACTTAACCCTTGAACATATTTAAATATTTTGATCATATCCCCTCCCTTTCCCTTTTGTCCTCCAGACTATACAGATGGAGTTCATGAAGTCTTTCCCTTATTTATTTTTTTTTGGCGTGAATAAAAGTTTTTTTAAAATTTTTCTCTACTTTTAGACAGTGCAATATCATCATAAACCTTCAATCTTCAATACAATGCAATGAATTCACATTTACATTCTTTATTTATCCTCCAACAAAATGCTGCCAGCTTTACTTTTATCATCTGGAAAACTTTCATATAAACTTTTTCAATATCCTTATACAGACTTAACAATACTATTTGCTATTACATCTCATCTATTTGTTTTCACTTATCTATTAAATTTTATTACCTTTGGGCCAAAGTGATTATTTTCAATTGTCACGCATCCTTATTTACTTCTTAAAAATTTCTTTACACTTATCCTATTCTAATTACCCTTCAAAAAGAAAAAAAATACTCTTAAATGTTAATTATCCATACTTTATCATCCAAATCTTACCAGATACTATCATAACCATGTCATTCCCAAGGAAAGAAAAGAAACCATATTATTACAACGCTGCCTCTCCAACCTGGATTAAAGATTGGATTAATCTCTCAAATAAAATAGTTCTGACCTTAGAGGGACATGATCTGCAGATGGGCTGGTATGCCCATTTGTGGAAGGATGAATCCAAAAAACAAAATGCATTCAACAAACATTTGATTAGAAAATCCCTATTAAGAATCTGGCATGAAATTAAAAAGAAATATTATATCAAAATTCCTAGGTGGCTATCCACTATGGAGGCCATCATTTACCCAAATCTAATTGACCCCACAAAAACCTTGAACTATAAAGATATTCTGCACCCAAATGGTCACTTGAAAACTAAAGAAGAATTAGAATGCCAAAATCATAAGATGGACTGGTAGATATATACAATGATACCACTACTTATGAACTTAATTTGTTCTGTGACCAGGTTGTTAAGTAGAAAAGTTTGTAAGAAGAAGAAATTTTCCCCATGGGAATCAATGTAAAAGCAAATAATGCCTGTGACTGGGGAAACCACAGGGAGGGTGGAGGCCCTGTTTCCTCCTGGGAGATTCCTAGAGAGGCCCCACGGAGGCTTCTCCCCACCTTTTCCGACCCTGTTTCCTCCCGGGAGATTCCTAGAGAGGCCCCACGGAGGCTTCTCACTGCCTTTTCCAGTTACAGTTTCGGGAGCTCGGGTTTGTAAGTGGAAAATGGTTCTTGAGAAGAGGCAAAAAAATCTTGAACACCCGGTTCTTATCTAGAAAAGTTCGTAAGTAGAGGCATTCTTAGGTAGAGGTATCACTGTACTCAAATCAGATCTAGATATGATAAAGACAGAGAAGGGGGGAAACCAAATTATATCAATTAAATCTACTTAATTTCTATCATTGCATATCAACCCAATCAATTTATTAGGACATTATTCAATTTTTAATAAAAACATAATATAATCGTCTTCCCTACTCTATATTTTTTCACTGTATACCCAATGTAATTATCTTCCTGGTGGGTGTTTTTATTATCTCCCCGAGAAGCTTGAGGTCCCCAAGTTGACATGGCCAAAACGTAACAATTTGCCGAGCAACCGAATGCTAGTGGAGCAAAAACAGTTCTGTGTCCCACAATCCGGTCAAATTTATTTATTTATTTATTTATTTAATTGGATTTGTATGCCGCCCCTCTCCGATTGCCTTTGGCCAGCCTACCTTAAGGAACAAACCTGGTTTACTGAACCAGGGTCGTCTCTGTTGGGGTTTCCATGTGGACTAGAAACCTGCGGCAGAGAGGGAGGAAGTGTTCGGCTGGGGTTCTTTCTCCTGGATTCTTCCTCCCCAGCCTCACTTTTCTACTTCTCGGGGAGAAAGATTTCAAGTGAGGACAACAGAGAGAGAACAGCCCTTCCTGGCCATTTCCCCTCTGGATTCCCTGCCTACAAGGTGAACTGCTCTTACAGAGGTGGGCTCTCCAGCGTCGGCAGCCTTAAGACACCTTGGTTTTGCTAGGAGCTCTTTTGAAAACCGTCCAAGCTGCTGCTGTGCTATGCAAACCTTGGACATCACTTGCCTGACGTTTTCCACCAAACACATCCTCGTAATCGGTCCAAAATCCCATCTGTCCGTCCTTCATTCCTCCCTCCCTCCTTCCCATTATTCTTTCCTTCCTATTCTTTCCTCCCTCCCCTTCTTTCTCCTTTCCTTCCTTCCTTCCCATTATTCTTTCCTTCCTCCCTTCCTATTCTTTCCTCCCCACTTCTTTCTCCTTCCTTCCCATTATTCTTTCCTTCCTTTCTTCCTATTCTTTCCTCCCTGCCCTTCTTTCTCCTTCCTTCCCCCTTCCTTCCCATTATTCTTTCCTTCCTCCCCTTCTCTTATTTCCTTCCCATTATTCTTTCCTCCCTCTTCTTTCTCCTTCCTTCCTTCCTATAATTTTTTCCTCCCTCCCATTCTTTCCTCTTTCTCCTTCCTTCCTTCATTCATTCCTATTATTTTCCTCCCTCCCTCCTTATTTCTCCTTCCTTCCTATTCTTTCTTTCCTCCCCTCCTTCCTTCCCCTTATTCTTTCCTTCCTCCCCCTTCTTTCCTTCCTTTCTATTCTTTCCTCTCTCTTCTTCTTTCTCCTTCCTTCCTCTTATTCTTCCCTCCCTCCCCTTCTCTTATTTCCTTCCCATTATTCTTTCCTCCCTCCTTCTTTCCTCCTTCCTTCTTTCCTTCCCTCCCTCCCGTTATTTTATAACTGACCTTCCTCGGAGGCCCATTCTACAATTGAAAGCCCATCAAAAGCACCAGCAAAATAAACAACAGCAGTAACAAAACCTTCACATTCAATCTTCCCCCGAACTGCCAGTTTGTACTTCATATCAGAAAAGAGGGCTAAAAGTGGCCTGTCCTCCCCCTTGCCCCCCTCCCCAACCCCCCCCCCCCAAAATCCAAGACACCAACGCAGGGCTTACCTCCCACAGTTGCAATGACAGACTCGGTCTTCTCCTCTCAAATGTGGTAAGATATAATTATGAAATCGGTCAAGAAGAGCATTCATGTCCATTAAACATGCTATTGCCTGAAAGAGGCCCAAAACATTTGATCAGGTCTTTGGGGGGGGGGGGATTAAAGGGGGGAGAAAGAAAGAACAATCAGGACCAATACACCAAGCTGCCTTTTGGGGGGGGAGGAACGAAGGAAGGAGAAACTGCCCCAAAAGTGATGCCTTCCCTCCTCCTCCTCCTCTTCCTCCTTCCCTCCCTCCCTCCCTCCGCAGCTAATCCAAGCATCCGTGTGTCTCTTTCGATTCGGTACCTGTAGAGGTTACGGGGATCCCGTCATGCGTATAGGGAGGAGAAGAGAGGGGCCCGTTCTTGGCCCCAAAAGGCCCAGGACTCTTGGGAAGGAGATTGGAGGGGGGGGAGAGAAGCAAGAACAGAGAGGAAAAGATAACACATACACACCCCAGGGGAATGAAATTGAAGGGGTTAAGAAGGAAGGAGATGAAATAAGAGCGGAAGGAGATAAAATGAGTGAGGAAGGAAGGAAGGTGAAAGGAGAGAAAAGGAGATGAAAAGGAAGGAAGGAGATGAAATAAGAGGAAGGAAGGAGATTAAAAAAAGGAAGGAGATGAAATAAGAGAGGAAGGAGATAAAATGAGTGAGGAAGGAAGGAAGGTGAAAGGAGAGAAAAGGAGATAAAAAGGAAGGAAGGAGATGAAATAAGAGGAAGGAAGGAGATAAAAAAAAAGGAAGGAGATGAAATAAGAGAGGAAGGAGATAAAATGAGGAAGGAAGGAAGGTGAAATGAGAGACAGGAAGGGAGATAAAATGAGTGGGGGAAGGAAGGAAGGAGGGAGATGAGAGGAAGGAAGGAAGGAAGGGAGATAAAATGAAGAGAGGAAGGAGATTAAATGAGGAAGGAGGGAGGGAGAAAGAAGGGAAGGGAGGAAAGAATGAGAAGGAGGGAAGGAAGGAGAGAAGGAGGAAGAAGGGAACGGAGGAAAGAATGGGAAGGAAGGAAAGAATAATGGGAAGGAAGAGAAGGGGACAGAGAAAAGAATGGGAAGGAAGGAAGAGAAGGGGACAGAGAAAAGAATGGGAAGGAAAGAGAAAGAGGGAGGGAGGAAAGAATAAAGGGAAGAAGAGGGAGGGGGAGAGGAAAGAATAATGGGAAGGAAGGAAGAGGAGGGGAGGAAAGAAGGAAGGAAGAGGAGGGGAGGAAGGCAGGAGTAACAGGAAGGCCGGTCGGCAAGCGGAGCCCCCTTACCATCACAACCGAAGCCCCCAGGATCAGAAAGATCATGGTGTTCGTGTTCATGGACCTCGCGGGGAGGCGGGCGGCTGCGGGGGCCCAGCTCTCCTCCGCCCAGAGGTCAGCGCCGGCCGCATAGAAGCGCTCCTTCCTCCTCCTCCTCCTCCTCCTCCGCTTCTTCTTCTTCAAGCCGAGCTGCGAGGAGCGGGGGGGAGGCGAGAGAGAGAGAGACCTCCTGGTGGCCCCCCTTCCTCCTGCGAAGCATCACCCAAAAACACACGCAGGCGGGCTGCTGCTGCTGCTGCTCCTCGTCCTCCCCCCCCCCCCCCCAAAAAAAAAACCAGCAATCCGGCTGTGGCTTGTGGACTTCCTTCCTCCCTGGCTTATGGGCCCGATCTCTCGGCCGCGGATGATGGGAGCAGCAGCCTGGCGGGTTCAAGCGGCCGCCCCTGAAGATGCGCGGGATCCAAAGCGGGCGGCAAGAGGAAGTCGAGCATCGCTGCGCCGTCCGGGGGGGAGGGGGGAGGAGAAAGAGCGCCGCGTCCGGGCGAGGAGCCGAGCCGGGACCACCTTGACACCTGGCCGGGCAAGGCCAGGCTAGGCGGCCGAGCAGCCGGCCCTGGTCCTCGGCATCGCTTCCCCCCCAACACACACAAACCCAAAAAAAATTTAGGGGGAAAAAAACCCCTTCTCTCTTTCCAAGCGATTGGTGCAAAGCAGGTGGTGCGTCCTGGAAAGGGAGGGGGGCACGGAGAGGAAAAATATTTCCCCTCCCCTTTTCCTCTCCCTCCCTCCTTCTCTCTCTCTCTCCCTCGCTTTTTTCTCTTCCCCCTCCCTCCCTCCTTTCCCTCCCTCCTTCTCTTTCTCCCTTTCTTTTTTTTCTCTTCCCCCCTCCCTCCTTCTCTCTCTCTCCCTCTTTCTCTTTCCCTCCCTCATCTCTCTCCCTCTCTCCTTCCCTCCCTCCTTCCTTCTCTCTCCCTTTTTTCTCTTCCCCCCTCCTTCTCTCTCCCTCCCTCCTTTCTTCTCTCACTCCCTTTCTCTTTTGCTCTTCCCCTCCCTCCTCTCCCTCCCTCCTCCCTTCTTTCTCTCCCTATCTTTCTTTTTTCTCTCTCTCTTTCCCCCTCCCTCCTTTTCATCAGCCTGAAAAAATGCAGGAGGGGCTGACATCATAAGCCCCCCTCCTCCTTTCCTCTATAGAGGCCGCGTTTGGGTTGACCGCGGGGGGGGGAGGGATGGAGAGGGCGAAAGAGCAGGGAAGACCTCCCCCCCAATTAAAGCCCCCCCCCCTTCGCTATTTTTCCTAGCTTCTTCATTTATTTATTCATCCAGATCGGATTGAGGTTCTCAATTTTATTCAAAGATTAATTTTGATTGGATCTGATTGATGGGGTTGGCGGAGGGGGGTGTCTTTCAGGAGGGGGGGGTCGACGGGAGGAACGATTCAACCCTTCCCTCTTTGGGGGGGGCGTTATGAAATCTTTGGGCATCCACCTTGGGCATCATGCAGGCAAAGGAGGGTTGGATGCGTTTGTATCTGTGGGTGTGAGAAAGAGAGAGAGAGAAAGAAAGAAAGAGAGAAAGGGGGAGAGAGAGGAAGAGAAAGGGAGAGAGAGAGGAAGAGAGAGAAAGACAGAAAAAGAAAAGGAAGAAAGAGAGAAAAACAGAGAGAAAGAGAAAAACAGAGAGAAAGAAAGAGACACAGAGAGGATGTTAATAATAATAATAATTAGGAAGAGAATTGTGTATGTCTGTGTGTGTGTGTGTGTGAGAGAGAGAGAGAGGATGTTAAAATAATAATGAAGAGGAGAGTGTCAAAAGGAATGAGTAGCTTTGCTGCCCCCCACCCAAAACCAAGCCATACACCCAGAGAGGCGAGCATCTTCAAGGGTCAGTAGCAAAGCTTTTCATAACACCACCCCCCTCTTTAAACCGGGCTGTTCCCCCTTCCCTCCTCATCTTCATCATCCTCCCTACGTATTCTCTCTCTCCCCCCCTTTCCTTCAGCCCCACCCACCCGGCCCCGTTTTAAATAATGGGACATCCGTGGACAGTCCCCCCCCCCCAAAAAAAATATTTGACAACTGTAGGGTCCCCCCCCTCCCAGGGACAGCATCCTTCATCGCCCCCCCCCCATCAAGAATCCAAGGATGGAGAATGATGGTGATGATGATGGTTTTTACCTATTTGTAGTGGCGTTGATGCTCCATCTTTAAAAAGGTCCTTGCAGGGAAAGATTGGAGGGGGGGGGGGACCCACGACGCCGCTGCGTAGCCCTTCTGTTTACAAACCTGGACTCCTTTTTTTTCCCTTCGTACCCCCCACACACCCCAAAATAAAGCTGCACACGCCCCCACCCTTTTCCTGGCTCCTTTAAATCAGCTCTCTTCCTGCTCCTCTTTTCCGCCAGCCACTGGGCTTTTCTCTTTTTTTTTTGGGTACCCAAAAATCCGTTGCCTCCCGTTGCCCTTGCTTTGGAAGTCTTCCCACGCCCCCACCCACCCCTTGAAGAAAAATCCACCTTTAAAAAAAAATTCGGAGAAGGGCAAACGCTTCTTGGAATATATTGCATTTCTGGGAAATTTAGCCCCAGAATATATTGCATTTTATTTATTTATTTAATTTAATCAGATTTGTATGCCGCCCCTCTCCGCAATTTTGGGGCAATTTAGCTCGGTTCCCACGCCTGCACCCCTCCAAAGTGAGGTTAACTTTGAAGTGGGGGGGGAGTGGAAAAAATAAAAATAACACAGAAAAACACAAATGCAATTGAAAAGGAAATGTAGTGGAGAGGAGAATTAGAAAGTGTGTGTGTGTGGGGGGGTGCACCTCTATTTGGTCTCCCCGCCTCCAGCAATTACCCAGGAGGCCTCCGGTGCGAAGTTAAAGAGTTCAGAAGCATCAAGTTGCCAAGTTGCTCTCCTCCCCCCCCCCCTTCAAAAAACCCCACCTGCCTTCTCTTGGACACCATCATGTTGTGTGGCTGCACACACACAAACCAAAGTTTTGGGTTTCAGTCTAGCACAACTCATTGTGTTGCTTTTCGGCTCTTTGTCCAGGTTGGAAGTGATTTGACTCAAGATGTAGCTTTAGTTTAACCAGTTTTGGCCTGCAGTGGCTAATTCCTAACTGGCCACGGAAGACAGTTCTCTTCCTTCCTTGACCCAGGAACTAAAGAGAAAATACAAGAGATCCCCAAAGAGTCTAAATGCTAACCCAGCAACTGACAGTCTGTTAGACAGAAACCCCTCCCCCTCGGTGGCTTAAAATAAGCCACAATTGTGGTTTGGGTTCCTCCTCCAAGTTCTCAAAATCAAGGAAAACCCATTTGGGAACTGTGGCATGGATTTCACCTTGAGGTTCCTTCACACATGCAAGGGATTTGTGTGTGTGTGTGAGAGAGAGAGAGAGAGACAGAAAGATACAGATAGAAAGACAGAGGCAGAAAGCTACAAAGACAGACAGACAGAGAAAGACAGAAAGAGATAAAGAGAAAGAAAGACAAAGATAGAAAGATAAAATTGAACGGGTCCAAAGACGGGCTACAAAAATGGTGGAAGGTCTTAAGCATAAAACTTATCAGGAAAGACTTCATAAACTTATTGGGACCAACAATAATTTTGCAAGGCGGATTGCAATGGGAGGTGTGCTCAAGACTACGGTTTCTCCATTGCTATATCTGGATCCACCAGAGAGGTCAAATAAAAAACGGTGGAAGATCGAGAGGAGAGAGCTGCGGAGAAGACCTTGGTCCAAAAGGATAAATAAAAGTGTAGATATTTCCAACTTGCAACGCAAACTCCCAAGGAGGCATTAGAGAAGATGCTGATGCTCAGCAAAATAAAGACAATTGGAAAAGAAGGCAAGGTGTCTATAAATGCTTGCAAGAATGAACAGACCATCCGGTCAAAATTGAAGTCCCAAAATTCAGAAGCGAATGAAGAAGGGTTGCAGGATGCAGAGAGCAAACATCCAGGTGGCCCCTAGATGGCGGCGAAGAGAGACTTGAATGTTTTTAACTTTCTCTGGGGATCACAGTTGGCTTTCACAGGGCAGGTCTTGTCATTCCGCGAGTGCTTAAGACTTGAACCAATGACCTACCTACAAGCGTCTCCTCTGTCGATTCTCCTGGCACTTTTGAAGCTGGCTGTATATACATTTAAGTCACCCAAACTGACCTCCAAACCCAAACAGAATTGGTAGCTACTGGAATTAGAGATTAGAGCTATGGATTGCTTGTGGATAAGATAAAGCTTTGTCTGTCTGTCTATCTATCTACCTTTAATCCATCCATCATCTACCTATCATCTCTCAATCTAATTCTATTTATCTAGCTATTGTACCTTCTATCATCCATCATCTACCTAACTACCATCAATCTAATTCTAATCCATCCATCTTCTACTATCCATCTACCGATCATCTACCTATCTTCTATCGATCTAATTCTAATCTATCATTTATCTTCTATCATGTCATCCAATTCTAATCCATCCATCCACTATCATCCATCTACCTATCATCTCCCTACCTACCATTAATCTAATTCTAATCCATCCATCCAACAATCATCTACTGCATCTTCTATCAATCTAATTCTAATTTATCCTCTATCTTCTATCTATCATGTCATCTACCTATCATCTATCAATTTAATTCATATTTACCTACCTTCTCTCTGTACTATCTACCTTCTCTCTCTCTGTCTATCTACCTACCTTCTCTCTGATCTATCTATCTATCTACCTCTCTCTACTACCTTCTCTCTGTGTACTACCTTCTCTGTACTATCTATCTATCTATCCATCCATCTATCCACCTACTTATCTTCTCTCTCTCTACCTACCTACCTTCTCTGTACTATCTACCTTCTCTCTCTCCCATCTATCTATCTATCCATCTATCTAATCATATCTATCCATCCATCCACCTACCTACCTACCTACCCATCTATGATTAAGGAACTGAACTAAGAGCGGAGAAGCCCAGCTTCTCACCTTTTCTTGGGCCCAGAAGACACTTGGGCCATATTGGGACACTCATTCCGTGACTCCATAAGTCAGAAAATAATTTATCTGCCAAGGCATGAGAGATAACATTCTATAACCTTGAATTCGGAAACCTTCGTCTTGCGTAAATTAAGATTCGTAAGAATGTTTACAAACATCGCAAACGAAAACAATGGAAACCTTGTATGCGCTGCGGCCGAGAGAAGCGCGCAGAAGTATTCCTGAAACGGCTACAGGCAGTCCTTGAGTTACAACCCGTTTGTTGTTAACTGACCATTTGAAGTTACAACAGCCCGTTTCCCTCCCTGCCCTCTCCCTACTCATGTCTTTTTCAGGATCCCCGAAGGTCACTTGATCAAAATCTGGGCATTCGGCAATCACAATTTGTAACCTTCCCAGCCGGCTACTGACCAGAAAAACCAAAGGGGGAGCCAAATTCACAGCGACCGCACGATTCCCGCACGATTTGCTTAGCTGTGGGTGAAAACGGGTTATAAAATGAGGTCGCAACTCAGCGACGTACATTTTGGTTCGTAAGTCGAGGACCTCCCTGCAGCAGAGCCTAACCCTTACGTGCCAAACCGGGATTTGAGCCTCCTCTCCATCGAACGCAGCCAGCCAAAAAAAGGGTTGATGTGATTTGCATTTATTTAGAGGATTTCCAAATTTCATTGCTACTATTATACACGATATGCACTGCTCCGGTCAAATCTTTCTATATATTCCAGCCGTTGCGATTCGTCTGTTCCCCCCTTTCCCGATAACGCGACCAACCGAAATACCGTTCGGATTTTTAGAAATGATACCTTTTCGCGAAGACGTTCTTTGCAGAAATTAAAACCCTACTTAGTAACCATTCGATTAAGGTAGCCAGAATTGGAAGGGGGAAAAGGGGGGACAGAAGAGAAGGGATTTTTAAAAAACAAACAAATCTTGATCTTATTCAGTCTCTTAAATAAACTAGGCTCCTTCTGAGTTTGTTTGCGTCCCTGTACAAGAAACCGCCTCCCTTCCACTGCAAATAATAATAATAACAATAATAATTATATCAATAAAATTAAAAAGAAAAATAATAATATAGCGGGCCAAAGGAAATTAAAAAGAGAAAAACTAGAAAGTGAGTTGGGTTGGACGTTCGTTTTCTGAAAGGAGGCGGGGGGGTAAAAATGTCCTGTTGTGTTCAAAACTAAACATGCCTCTTTTTTTTTTTTTGTCTGCAGTAAGGCCTGGAGGAGATGCGTTGGTTTTGTCTGAATTGTTTTTTTGGGTTGTTGTTGTGGTTTTTAATAAAAACAGACTGTGTGCAGAAAAGTCCTCCCGCTTTTCTCTTCGAATTCTTGCAATAGCTCGTCGATCTCGTTTTCCATATCTTCCGTGTGCTGTATCTGCAGAAAGGAGGGTGGGAAAAAATAAAACGCAACACATTTAATCGCGTTAAAGTGGAGGACGAAGGTTTTCTTCAACTTGCAAAATACATTGGTACCTCTACCTAAGAACGCCTCCATTTACAAACTTAAGAACTGGGTGTTCCAAGATTTCTTTTGCCTCTTCTCAAGAAACATTTTCCACTTACAAACCGAGCCTCCAAAACTGTAACTGGAAAGGGCAGGGAGAAGCCTCCTTGGAGCTTCTCTAGGAATCTCCTGGGAGGAAACAGGGCCGTAAAAGGTGGGGAGAAGCCTCCATGGAGCCTCTCTAAGAATCTCCTGAGAGGAAACAGGGCCGGAAAAGGCGGGGAGAAGCCCCCGTGGGGCCTCTCTAGGAATCTCCTGGGAGGAAACAGGGCCGGAAAAAGTGGGGAGAAGCCTCCATGGGGCCTCTCTAGGAATCTCCTGAGAGGAAACAGGGCCTCCTCCCTCCCTGTGATTTCCCCAATCGCATGCATTATTTGCTTTTGCATTGATTCCTATTGGAAAAATTGCTTCTTCTTACAAACTTTTCTACTTAAGAACCTGGTCACAGAACGAATTAAGTTTGTAAGCAGAGGTACTACTGTATACACAGGTAGTAACCCCCCGCCTTTTTAGCTAGGATAGAGGTTGAAAATTCAATAACAAATTGTAAAATACCTGAAAGGCCGCAACCCAGCCATATTTATTTATTATTATTTATTTATTAGGTTTCTATGCCTCCCTATTCCTCAGACTCAGGGCAGCTTACAACAAAATAACATATAGCAAGTAGAAGTGTAAACTAACACATGCTTAAACCCCAATGACTAAAAAACACCATTCACTCATACACAATCGAACATAGGTTTGTATGCTTTTTCCCTAATTCCCTCCCTCCAGATCAGTGATGGGCTACTACAGTGTGGTCAGGTACGCAGAACGGGTAGAAAAAAACTGATTTTTTTTTCTTTTCCCCCCTCCTGGGCTCTGGGTATGTTTTTCCTATCGCAGTAAATGAGGTTGAATGTGTATAATTTTAGAAGAGCTGTGGGTTTGTGTATACATGCACATACAGTTTATATAGTAGATAACGTATATTTTTGTGAGCCTGTGTGTAAAATGTAACTACACATATGGCATATATACATAGAATTAAAGAGTATATTTTGGATGTTCAGTAACAGTAAATAGAGAAGGAAATTGTCTCTCTTTGAGGCGAGGAGAGGCCAGGCACCCAAACCCTTGACGCCACCCTTATGCTAGTCACATGACCTTTAAGCCACCTCCCGGTCACATGATCGTCAAGTTAATCTCTAGTTTTGGGACTAGAGATTAGTCCCCAAGTTTCCTTCCATACGCTGTCCTACTTGAAAGACAGCTGGTGCTGTGTGCCCATGTTGCTGGAAATATAACCCTTGGTGGAAGGCACGGAGTCAGGCTGGATGAAGGGGATGGGAGATATAGTCCTATATGTGTGTGTGATTTTTCTAGTCTCCCTTAATTTTCAAATTCAGCAAAAACATGTGACATATTTACTATCTGTCTGTCTGTCTGTCTGTCTGTCTATCTACTGTATGTATGTATGTATATATATATGATGGTCTTGGTATATTCGGGTTTCTTCCCGTGTAGGATTTGGAAATTTCTGGCGACGTTTCTACGAGGTCCCACTCGTCATCTTCAGGCTGGTGTTTCTGTCCTTGTTCTAGGGCGAACACAGCGAGACCTGAGCTGCCTTCCTTCTATAAATACTGGTGGCTGGGTGTGGTTTGATGGCTCAGCAATTGCCTGCTGTGTAGAAACTTCCTGGTGAGTCAGTGGGGTAACACCTGGGGTCGTTGATGTAACTGAGGTATGCTGATTAGTTAATGGTTGTTGATTAGGCTTGATATCCTGAGTAGTTGGAGCTTGCAGGCTACTTGATTGTTTTGCAATGTGTGTTCTGAGTCTGGTTTCAGTTTCTATGGCTGGGATACATTTGAGGGCTGGTTTCCAGATGTCTGGTAGGCAGGAGGTATCATCCCGCTTGTTCATATTTTGGGGATGTTTTTCTATCTCGATGGCTTCCATGATTATTCTTTTTGCTGTAGTGTTCTATTTTGGAAATTAATTTGGTTCATACATACATACATACATACATACATACATACATACATACATACATACATATATAACAAGAGGTTTAGGCCAGCAGGGTGTGATTTGTTTGGACTTACACATTGGCACAGCTCGCAGATAAGGAAGGCGCCCAGAGTTGCCTCTTCATGATTATCTTGAATGTCCACATTTATTACATGTACAGGCTGACAGGTTTCCTGTTCTCTAGAATTTAAATCTAAGAAGACGGAAAGAAAAGGGGGGGAAATAAGGTGAAGAAAATAAACACACACAAAAACCCCCAAAATCCTTTTCTGTTTTACCTTGAAACATAGAAACATAGAAGATTGACGGCAGAAAAAGACCTCATGGTCCATCTAGTCTGCCCTTATACTATTTATGTATTTTATCTTAGGATGGATATATGTTTATCCCAGGCATGTTTAAATTCAGTGACTGGATTGATCAACCACGTTTACTGGAAGTTTGTTCCAAGTATCTACGACTCTTTCAGTCAAATGTTTTCTCACATTGCTTCTGATCTTTCTCCCAACTAACCTCAGATTGTGCCCCCTTGTTCTTGGGTTCACTTTCTTATTAAAAATACTTCTCTCTTGAACCTTATTTAATCCTTTAACATATTTAAATGTTTCAATATTTAAATATTAAACATATTTAAATGTTTAAATATTTCCCATCAGCAAAGAAGGAAAGCCAAACTTAGGTATATGCCTGGGCCCGGGATTTGAATTCTGAGCCCAACTAATGGAAAAGTATTCCCAAATCTTCATATTTTATACACAAGTCTGCTTTGAATAATTTAAGGAGGGTGGGCAAAGAGACAGATATATCAAAGCGAAAGGCAAACCATCCCTTTTTGTTTCTAGGGGACCCACTTAAAATACATATACAGTCATACCTCGTCTTACGAACCTAATTGGTTCCAGGGGGAGGTTCGTAAGACGAAAGGTTCGTAAGACGAAACATTGTTTCCCATAGGAAACAATGTAAAGTCAATTAATCTGTGCAACCCAACCCCCCCCGCAAAAAAACGGCATTCGGCGACTGCTGGGAAGCCGCGCAGCTATTTTAAAAGGTGACAGCCGGGCTGGGGGGCTTCCCAGCAACCTCCCGAACCCCGAACCCAGAAGTTCGGCAAAAGTTCGGGGTTCGGGAGGTTGCTGGGAAGCCCCCCAGGCTGGCTGTCACCTTTTAAAACAGCCGTGCGGCTTCCAAGCAGCTTCCCGAAGCCAAACACAAAACCCGAACTTCCGCGTTCGGCGACTGCTGGGAAGCCGCGCAGCTGTTTTAAAAGGTGACAGCCGGCCTGGGGGGCTTCCCAGCACCCCCCAAACCCCGAACCCGGAAGTTCGGCAAAAGTTCAGGGTTCGGGGGGGTGCTGGGAAGTCCCCCAGCCCGGCTTTGACCTTTTAAAACAGCCGCACGGCTTCCCAGCTGTCTCCCGAAGCCGAACACCAAACCCGAACTTCCGCGTTCGGCGTTCGGAGACAGCTGGGAAGCCGCGTGGCTGTTTTAAAAGGTGACAGCCGGGCTGGGGGGCTTCCCAGCAACCTCCCGAACCGAACCCGGGGTTCAGAAAAATTTTGCCTCTTCTTACGAACTTTTTTCGAGTTACGAACTGGCATTCGGGAGGCTGCTGGGAAGCCCCGCCGCCCGGCTGTCACCTTTTAAAACAGCCGCGTGGCTTCCCAGCAGTCTCCGAACGCCGGTTCGTAACTCGAAAAAAGTTCGTAAGAAGAGGCAAAATTTTTCTGAACCCCGGGTTCGTATCACGAGTTGTTCGTAAGACGAGGGGTTCGTATCTTGAGGTACCACTGTATATGTGTGTATGTGAGAGAGAGAATAAATGAAGAGGCAACAGCCATCGTGATCTCCAGAATGTTTAAAATTGGAGAAGGGCGGCCTAGAAATCAATCAATCAATCAATCAATCAAACAAATAAACAAACAACTACTAAAAACTACTAAGCTTTCATCAGTCTCTACTGACTTCATCAGAGTATTAAAATCCCCATGGCTATTGCCTCTTCGTTTATAACTATAGGAATCTCTCGTTTTTCACAGGGATGCATTCCAAGACCACTCGTGAAAAACGAATTTCCGTGAAGTAGAGGAAAGATAGTTTTTTATGTATTTAATGAGTATTTGCACTTTTTAAAACCCACCCTTTGCATTAAACAGTCATTCTATAACGTTTCTCAGCTGGAACTACATGTGATATCCTACTAGTTCCTTTAATAGAGTACAGTAGTACTGAAGAAGAATTTTATGAATTTTTAATGGATTTAAAATTTTCAATGGATTTAAGCCCCCTTTGAAAACCTGTGAAGTAGCGAATCTGCAAAAGATGAACCACGAAGTAGCGAGGGATTACTGTATGCCTGGAACTCAATTTTTAGGAGAATTCTTGATACACACACACACACATTCATAAATATCATGACAGCTAGAAACTTGTGGGCAGAATTCAATCACCCAGTCTCCACGTTCCTTCCATACACTGCCCTACTTAAGTTAGCAGAACTGATTCTACTTTATTGTAAGATTAGATTAATAGAATCTTGCCAATCCGAAAGCCCTCCTCTCCTGGCCCCTTTATAGGGTTCCTTCCTTCCACACCCCAACTTTTCCTGTGCCTCTTATCCTTGGCTGTCTCTCTTCCCTGTCGCCCAAATTCATTTGCACTTAGCGTTATAAACACTCCAGGCTTATGAATCTCTCCGAGGCCAGGCCTTACCTTCTATCACCTGATCATAAACTCTTTCTTCACACGTTAAGATCAAATCGAAGACGTCTTTGCAATTCTGGAATCTTTCCGGACGAGGCTTGATCCGTTTGTTTCGGTCCAACATGTGCAAAATCCCATTCTGTGTATAGCTGAAGCGATCGGAGTTAAGGAACTCAACAAGTGGGACGGAATTGATTTTTGGTCACTACATCAGGGACCCAGAAGGGGAGGATAAAAAAATAAAACTTTAAACTGACTTCAGAAAGAGTGACGTTGATGCCCCTTGGGTGGGGGGAGGCAGAGAAACACCTTCCCAAGACTCAATATCATTTTAGAAAACAGGGCAGACTTTTTAATCTCCTGAGCAGTTAGAAAACGGTCTGGTTGGATGGAAAACCCAGGCTATAAATCAAATAAATAACAATTTATTTGACAATTCCCATAGAGTTTCGTTGATTAGATGACCATGTTGTTAAACTGGGAAGATTTGCAATTATCTATGTTAAAAAGATGTAACATTAACATTTAATAACAACGAATAAGCCTTGCTGGGATAATGGCATAACAGGTGTATTTGCTCCATCCATCCATCCATCCATCCATCATGCATCCATTCTAAAACACATAACACTGGTCAACACACACACACAAAAAATCATCAGCGAAAGTAATATGTCTGTTTTATGGAGTTTGATGTGCCGGTTCCAAAAATATGCTCAATTTTGCTCTATCACACAAAGTTTTTGCTATAGAAGCATTTTTGTTATGACGTTTTCTACATTTTTCAACGTATGTGGTCATTACTGTTTTCTTAATGTTGCCAGTATATTTCCTGTACCTGATAATCGCAATGCTGCTCCGTGGAAGCTCTACCCGCTACAGGAAAACTATAGACATTTTTGAAATCAGAACATAAAAGCGATTCGGAAAAGTACAAGGTCAACTGCGATGATTACAAAAAATATATATTTTTGGTACACCTGCATAATCGTTATTGTTTATTTCTTCACGGCCCAAGACAGGCAATATTTAAAGGGGGGGGGGAATTATTGGATGACAGCACCTCAATTCTAGCCTTTTTGGTTTCGCAAAGCTACAGATCCACAAACTGCAAAATGGAAGTGGCATTTTTTTCAACCCGGTATGATTTTTATTCTTTGCTGCCCTTTTTATTCTACTGAACATTCTCTGGGTCACCTATTGATTCTTTGCTTTGAAGCTTGCTTGTGTTTCCTAAACGCTCACCAAAAGATCCAAGATCTGGGATATTTTTTTAGGAATGATTGCCAAAATAGGGTGCGTAGAAGATCAGGCTGAAAATCAATTTAGCTTTTGTCAGTTTCCACCGAGCTCTAGCATGATTTAAGCATGCAATTGAACAAACACAAAAAGATCCCAGAATGACCTATATGGAGGTTTTGGCCAGCCTGGGTTGAGGAACATCTACAACTCCAAGATCACATTTCTGCTACAATCCAGAGACTGATGAGGCGAAGGCCACAGTTACAGATAGTTATGGAGGATAGAGACTTATGGAGACAATTTGAAGACTCAAACAAATCCTAAAAGGATAGTCTGTTGACTTAATCTCAAACTTTGCCAACACACTGGGTATATTGAGCAAGGTTTATGAACTAGCAAAGACTGGGTACATGCTATAAACAAACCTGAAATGGACTAGATAAGATCTGAAGGCAGAAGTGACTTCTGCCAACTCTTAAGAGCAACCTCAGTTGGGCATGGTATTTGAAAGGCTGGTGTTCCACTAGGCCAGTGATGACCTTTTTTTCTTTGGGTGCCGAAAGAGCGTAAGCGCACACATGCACGAGTGCCCACACCTATAATTCAATGCCTGGGGAGGGCGAAAATGGCTTCCCTCGCCCCTGGAGGCCCTCTAGAGGCTGGAAATGGCTTGTTTCCCAACTTCTGGTGAGTCCAGTTGGCTTGTGTTTCGCCCTCCCCAGGCTCCAAAGGCTTCCTTGGAGCCGCGGGGGGGGGGGGGGGTAAAAACCTCCTCTCCCATTCCCCTGGAGGCTCTGGAAGCCAAAAATGTCCTCCCAGAGCTTCTGTGCAAGCCAAAAACCAGCTGGCTGGCACACACATGCACGTTGGAGCTGAGCTAGGGCAACAGCTCACGTGCCAGCAGATATGGCTCTGCGTGCCACCTGTGGCACCAGTGCCATAGGTTCGCCATCACTGCACTGGGCTATTTCGAGAGGTGAAATCAATTTGCAAGGGCAATTCCAAGAGGAAAACGAGTGCGTTTCCTGCAGAGATGGGGAATAATGTGGATTGTTCATTCCAGGACCTGCTTGGCCAAGAAACCTAAGGTACGATTCGATGTCGACCTACCTCACAGTAGAAGGTCCACACGTCTTGTAGTTTGAAGGACCGTGGTTACTAAATAAATGTCTCAACTGTACTTCAATCGTTGACCCCGTCCCCTTCTCGATAGTGTGCTAGTATGGTACATCTCGTACACAGTATATATTATTTTTCTTTCTTTTCTCATAACAGTCCTGCGGGGAATCAAGAGATGGCAACTGGGTTTGAAAGACTGGTGTGAAGTTCAGGCAGCTGTGAAGTCTTCACACAAGTTCATTTGGAAAAGGGGGGGGGTGTTAGATCTTGGGCATGGGTCTTGAAACAAGCAACTAAAGGAATGGGGAATGTGCAAAAGAAGAGCTGAAGAAACTGACCTAGTGAGGGACAAGAGTTGGAAACATGAACCCTGTTGATGAAACAAATGGTTTCTCTCAAAATACTTGGAAGGCTGGTCGTCCAACGGTTGGTCATCCAACGATGCCGGGTGGAAGTAGCAGACGAGTCACGCCACTTGTGCAGAGGGTGTGTTTCTGTATGAAAGACCTTGTCGAAGATTTGACTGTCTCATGACAGCTTTCCAGCACTAGAGGACAAAAGACTCTCGATAGTTGGTTAGATAACGATTTCTGGTTCTCCAGAACCAGAAATGCTAGATCCTCCTGGCTGAGGAGAAACAGACAAGAACTGGTAGTTCTGACCCAGTATTAAGTCTTGGGTCAGATCGGATTCCCACAACCATCCAAACCCCATATATTGCTGTGGACTAAGGCCTCCTCGTGAGAATCTGTGCATTATTCGCTGCTACATGAGACGTGTCTTGAGTAGACAACGAGGGCATCCCCAGGCTCTCGTTGTGCCAAAAGCACAAATTCCCAGGAGTTACAGAGGGAATTTTTAGAAAATTAATCTGACTTCCTTATTCCCTAAAGGAACTGCAGAGATCGCTGCTCTGACAACAAAAATCTTATGAATGTTTTATACGTTTCTGCAGCGTCCCGGAGACTGGGTTCAGAGAATGGGAGAGGGAGTTGCTTGAAGGCCCAATTTGGCTGACTAAACCCCCACATGGCTAGCTTCCCATGACACGTTAAGCAACCAGGTTTGGTTTGGCCTCACGTTCGCTGGACTTATTAAAATGTATTAAGCCAAGATCCAAACAACCAACTAGCATCTGGTGTTTTACACCCAACCACGTGTCTAAAGAGTGGCTCCCACGTTCAACGTCTTCGCATCTACAGAATCTTGCTTGTGCTTGCACATGTCCATCTCTGGAGGGGAAGTAAACGCCATAGAGAACTTCTAGCTTCATTCTTGGTGGCTCAAGGGAAGAAGTTTACAAGCCAGCCAGTCAGGAGATGGGTGGAAGAAAAAAACTGGATCCCCTTCTTCCTCAAGTGTCCTCTTCTTCCACTTTGGACCTCCCACTATCTACTTTTCTTCTGCTGTCCTCGCCTTCTTCCTTTTTTTTCAAAGAGGAGCAACACTTCTGATCTGTCCCACCTTTTGAAGAGGTCTCCAAGTTTCCCTTGGTCGGTCTTGTGCTCTTCAACCGCAGATCCAAACAACTTCAGTCAGTTCCAGGGATGGAGATGAAAACTGGGTCCATTTCTCCAAACGATTCAATATTCATTTCTCAACCAGGAATAAAACAGGATGCAGTTGATCGCATCAACCTGCTTAAAATAGTGAGTACTCCCTCATACAAGAGACAGATTTGGTCCAGAACCTCCAGTTCTTAGCCGATTCTATTTATTAAATGTATATAGCCAAGCAACCTTTGGGTGGCAAACAAGATCGAAGAGATGACGCAGCATTGAAAGAAAATGAGGAGGCAATGAAACACATCCCACTGGATGCAAAACGCCAACAATTATCTCACAAACTAATCTCACTACCCATCCCTCTCCTCAAAGCTGCTAGGTGGATCTAAGTGGAGATCCTGCCATGTGGTGCAGAACCTATGGGGAGGTGGAAACGTCCCGTAACAGCCCCTAAATGTTTCACTGCTAAAGAGGAAGCCTGGCAGCTATCCATTGAAAGCAGTTCATCAATTGAAGGACTTCCAACACTGGGTAGACGGTTGTGTCTGAAATGTCTCCAAGCAAAGCAGGAACGGGAGGGGTATTGCTGTCAATCACCTCTGCCTGTCCCAACAGTCTGTTTTTAACATCCCTTGGTCCTAGCTGATGTCTTGGATCCAATAACTGTTTGCAAGAGGAGAATTCCACAGCAAACAAGGGAGATGCCACAAAGAGGAAGAGCGGACAAGGAAGTCGGTCACCAAGGGTGGTATTCTACAGGTTCGGGTGAACCAGGTGCTTTGACGATCAACTAGGAGCGAATTGGTTCACTGTGACAATCGGGTGGACCCACTGCTACGCTTTACTGACCTATTATCTTCTCCGCTGATTCACGGGGGCAGAGTGGATTGCCACACACACCTCAGCCGTGTCTCTCGCTGCGGTAACGCGGAAGGTTAAGTTTAGGTCAAAAAATGTACTCGCGCAATCACCGAAGCGGTTGTTAAACTGGCAGGATCCCACCACTGAGCTTCACCCGTTTGCCAAGAAAGAAAGGAGCCGAAGAAAGGTCGACTCTTCCTAGGAGATGCCAAAGCCACGCGGGCCATACGTGCCAACCGACTCGCGGTGGGAGAATCTCAAATGGATCAAGGGAACCGAAAAAGAGAACCGATACCAATGTAAGACAGGAGAACACGAAAGCTGTTTCTCGGATGCTTTCACAGGGCAGGCTGAGAATAAGGCCTCAAGTTGGAGGCACCTTCCAAGGTCAGACGATATCAAACAGAGGAGAAATGCAATGGTTTTCCCTCCAAAAGCGAAGGTCGAGATCAAACAACGCTACGCGGATATTCCAGCGGTTAAAAAAAAAGATTAGCGCAAACTTAACATCTAACCTAAAATGTGGAAATCCGTCTGATTCATGCTTTTGGCCCCTTTTCAGGGTGTTTTTTTAAAAATGACACTCAGGGCTAACTACTAAGGAGACGAGCCACCAGGTGGTTTGGACCTCCCTCAGCTCCAGCCATCCTTATCAGTAATGGGTTCCGGGGGAGGGGGGCAGGGGTCGGCGTTCCGGTAGGGAAAACGGAGCTGTGCGCGCAGCTCTGCGTCCCTGAAACCATGCGCCTGGGTGAGATTTGACTTCTGTGTATGCACCAGAAACAAAATCTCACACGAGGACGCTTGCGCACACCAGATTTTGCCAATTTTTGACGGTGTTTTACTTCCATGGAGCAAAAAATCAGCCCAAGGATTGGCGAAACCGCTCGGGCAAGAGCGTCCTCGTGAGATTTCGCTTCCGGCACATGTGCAAAAGCCGAATCTCACCCCGACAAGTGCATACTCATCCACTGGACACATACGTGCCCGCACCGGTCTTTATCTTAAGCCCTGCCCAATCCTTATCAATGGCAAAACATCCAAGCGGCAGCAGTCGAAAATATCCCCGAGGACAAACTCAAACGTGCTTTTCTCCTTTTTTTGGTTCTGAAAAACAGCCGGACTTCCTTTTGTATTTCCTTGAAGACGTTTCGCTTCTCATCCAGGAAGTTTCATGAGTTCAGGGAAAAGAAGGGAAAAATGTCTTTCAAGGACCAACAAAGGAAGTCCAGCTGCCTTTTGAAGGAAAAAAACCCCAAAAATATCCCCCAACTTTTGATATAACCACAACCTGGATAACTGAGGATCTCCGTACGTATGCATTAAGCGAGTCTCAGGAAGAAGGGGATGGTGACGAGAATCACCTCCATAGATCCGAAGGACTATCATAAAACGATGTAGAGTGAGGGGGGGAAAAGTATGTCCCTCTCTTGTTAGGACCCAAGGTCAGGTTGTGAGGAGGAGGAGGAAGAAGGGAGATAAAACACTCGGAAGAATTGATCAGCATTTTAGCAAGGACTCCATGAGGGTCGCTTGCCAAAATTGGAAGTCTCCTTCCTACCGTCCTATTTTTTTTTTGTCTCGATCGACTCCTTGTGGACTGGCACTCGTCCGTGGTTGGCCCTTCCTCAACTTGCCAGATGGAAAATCCAAGCTGCCTGTACAATCGCTGCTTTTTCTAATTTGGGTTTTTTTTTTGTTTTATTCCCCAAAACATGTTCTCACACATTTCAAACCCTCTTTGTCAGCAAGTGGGGGGGATGGCCATCCAAGTTTCTCCTCTCAGGAAAACTAACGTGAGACACAATTTTCCCCAGATTTCCATTCTGTAGACTTCTCAGGTCTTTCGCAAAGGCCATGAGAGGATGAATCGTTCCCCCCACACACCCTCAACCCCCCCCCCCCAGACCCCTTTTCCCCAATTGTTTCATATTGAGTTTGAGACAATCTCTGTAACTAGAACTGCTCTTCGCCCATCCCGGCGCCTTCAGACGGTGAACTTGGCATTTGGCTGAGCCTGATGGGATTTGAAGTCTGCCAGATCAGAAAGAAAAAAGTCTATCAGGAGAAACGAGGAAGGGACGTGTTAACTTGACTTGAGAAAGCAGGGCAAGGAAGGATGGCAGGATGAAAAAGCTGGCCTAAAGTCTCATGGTTGAGTTTTGCCTGCCCAAAACTCATAGTCCGTAAGGAAAAGGGCGGCCTATAAATCTAATTAATAAATAATAAATACATAAATAATGGAAGAGGAGGAGAAGCGGAAGAGGAGAAGGAGGAAGACAAGGAGAATGTGGTTGGCTTCTCAAGAGTTTTCTCAAATTATTTTTCTTTTCTTTGCAAAAGGCAATTCAAACTAGCTGCATTCTTAAATAGGTGAAAACGAAGCCTTACAAATATGGTGGCTGAGCCGACTCAAAATTTTTCTTCCAAATAGATTACTTTAGAAAACGAAACAAAAACTGAACATGCCTCTTTCATTTCCCTCGGAGAAGGCCCTGTCACCAATCCCTTTGCCACTAAGTGGGTAAGAGCCAGGGAATTTGCTCCAAAGGCTAAGCCTCAGTTGTGTCTTTGTCTACTTTCTAGAAAAAAAAAGTTGCTTGCTTTTTGCGGCTGTACCTGGCTGTAAATTATACAAAAGTGTACTTGAAACAACCGCTTGTTCCCGAATCTCGCTTCTCTTTGTTTCAAATGATAAGCCCAACGAGTGGGAGGCTGTTCTTTTTCCTCTATTGCTGATTAATAGGGAGGAAATAAAAACATAGAAGAAAATAAAAGGTTTAAACTGTTCCTCCCTAGGCCCAGAGTCCAAATTCCAAAACAATTAGCAAAGTACAATCCTGCGGAATTCGGCAGGATTCCTCTCTTCTGGATTGCAGGTATCTATTGAAGCTTTTTGAGGGCAATGACCAAGGGCAAATAATAATAATAATAATAATAATTATTATTATTATTATTATTATTATTATTAGATTTGTATGCCGCCCTTCTCCGAAAACCTCAGGTGGCATACAAATCTAATAAATAATAATAATAATAATAATAATAATAATAATAATAATAATAATTTGCCCTTGGTCTGTTTGCTTTCCCAGGATTTTTAAAATCTAACTTTTTATCTCTCTTAAATACATCTCTCGCCGTCTAGAGTCCATCAGGATTTGTGTGGCCTATACATTTAATAAATTAAATTAAGAGTGGTTTTAGCTTTAACTGCTCTCAGTGATTGTGCTTTTGCCCAAGGCTGGCTCAGCTACTTCTACATAGTCCGTGTTTTGCATGATCCGCCAACTTAACAGACAGCCCTTGATTTAACAACCATTATTCATTTAGCGACTGCTTGAGATCAGGGCTTGCTTAAAGAAGCGTTTTGTGATTGATCCTGAAAACAATAGTTGCTGTGTCCCCACGATTTGGGTGTTTGGCAAATGACACTTTTTTTAAAAAAAAGGCAGTTGTAGCATCCTGGGATCAGGTGCTTTGAGAAACAAAAGGTTTCTGACAAGAAAAAGTCACCAGGAGAAGCTGCATTTGCTTAACGGCCGCCAGAGAAAGGTTGAGGCCTGGTCCCTTAACAGCTGCATTGTTTCGCAGTGGAAGTTAAAGTCCTAACCTTAGCCGTAAATTAAGGACTTCCTGTAAAAATATATAAGAGCAGGATTCGTGCAAGAAGCTACAGTAAAGCATCGTGGTTGGTCTGGTATTGCTGGCAGGAACTAAACCCAACTAAGCCCTACATGGCAATGGACCAGATTACCTCCGGAACCGCCTGCTACCGCACGAATCCCAGTGACCGATAAGGTCCCACAGAGTTGGCCTTCTCCGGGTCCCGTCGACTAAACAATGTCGTTTGGCGGGCCCCAGGGGAAGAGCCTTCTCTGTGGCGGCCCTGGCCCTCTGGAACCAACTCCCCCCCGGAGATTAGAACTGCCCCCACCCTCCTTGTCTTTCGTAAACTGCTCAAGACTCATTTATACCGCCAGGCATGGGGGAGTTGAGATATTCTTCCCCCTAGGCCATTACAAGTTATGCATGGTATGTTTGTGTGTATGTTTTTGGTTTTAGTTGTTTTTTACTATTGGATTGAACATGTTGTGTTTATTATTGTTGTTAGCCGCCCCGAGTCTGCGGAGAGGGGCGGCATACAAATCCAATAAATTATTATTATTATTATTATTATTATATTATTATTATTACTGGAATCCAGAAAGTAAGGTTACAAAGCACGTAGCTCTCGTGGGGAATGTTCATGGGGGGAGTTGATATTACTACTGTGTAGTGGGAAGCCAGCAGAAGAGAATTTCCGAGTCCTCGGAAAGGAGCGGCATACAAATCTAATACATTATTATTATTATTATTATTATTGTTGTTGTTGTTGTTGAGCGGTGCCAGTGGTCAGTAGATCATCAACTGGCGTTGCGGTGAAGGTTAGAGATGAGCAACCTCATTCCGTTTCCCTCCAAGTGCAAAGTCCATGCTGTAGTATGCTACCTGAATGCTAACGGTGTGAACGCTGCTGCGATTCACCGCGAAATCATTTCAGTTTACCGAGAGGGCGTAACTGCAAGACAGCATGTGACAAAATGGGTACGGAAATTCAAATTCAACGACGGAAATTCACAATGACGATAGAAGTTGGACGTCCATCCGTTGTGATTGACGGCATGGTGCAGAAAATTGAAGGAAATCTCTCTGATTGCCGTGCAACCATTTTTCAAGATTTTTCTCGCTGGTTACTGAGTTTTGAATTTTTTGGCGTCCTCTCCATAAACTGAAACAATTTCATGCTGAATCGCAGCAGCGTTCATGACCTCAACATTCAGGTATCGTATGATAGTGTGTACTTTGCACTTATTGGGAAACAAAATGAGGGCACTCATCTCTAACCTTCACAACGCCAGTCGATGATCTACTGACCACTGGCTTATTCATTTCCGCTGGCTTCCCGCTATACCATAGTAATTCCCCCCCCCGCCGCAAACATTCCCTGCAAGAGCTACATGCCTTGTAACCTTACTTTCTGGATAACCTTTGTATTTCATAACTAACTCGTCTCCAGGGCAGATTAAAGGAGGCTGGTGGGAAAACTGGTTATGTCACCACAATGGATGGACAATCTAAGGTGAAACAATTATTCCAAGAACCCCAGAAACTCTGAATGCGCCAACCCTGGAGGTTTTTAAGACAAGGTTGGACAAACTATCTGTCTGAGATGGTACAGGACAGCGAAGGCGAAACTATGGCACATGTGCCACAAATGGCAGGTGAAGCCAAATTTGAGGGCACGCAAGGTGTTGCCCTATGTCAGTTCCGGAGCGCATGTGCATTTCTGGCCTTCTGGAGGGCAGGAGGAGGCCACTTTCACCCTCCCCAGGCTTCATGAAAGCCTTCGGAGCCTGTGGATGGCAAAAAACAGACTCAACGGACCTATCAAACGTCTGGTAGGCCCGTTGAGCCATTTTTGGCATCCTCAGGCTTCAGAAATTGGACGAAAAATGGAAATTCTGAAATGTTTTTGAATTTCCGATAGGCCTGTTTTTCACAATCCACAAGGCCCAGAGGCTTTCCAGAAGCCTGGGGAAGGTGAAAAAATGGACCAACGAGCTTACCGGAAGTCCGGAGGCTTCAGTGAGGCCTGCACACATGCGTGGGGGCAGCACTAGGGGGGGATTGTGCGTGCATGCGCAGGGGGAAAGCATTGTATTATCGGTGCGAGCATGCACGCTATCACACACTCGTATGCCCTTTTTGGCACCTGAGCAAAAAAAAAGGTTCACCATCACTAGCACATAGGGCTTCCTGCCTGAGCAGGGGGTTGGGCTAGTAGATCTCCGAGGTCCCTTCCAACTCAGTTATTCTGGTCTATCTTCCAAGTAAGGAGTACCTCGCTACTTAAAAGTGCATTTCACCTGGCTCAGGGTTATCTCTTAAGTTTCAAAAACTCCTGACGTCAGTTTGCCCCATTGATAATGGCAACTGAACTCAAAAAGCAGCGCAGAGACCTTTCTCCATCAAGCTGAAACCTGGCATCTGACCGCATCTGATATCTTCACCATGCATAGCAAGGTCCTTTGTCCTAGGGTCCACAAAACCAGGAAAGGACTTGGGTCTTCTCCCAAGCCAGACTGTAGACCAGGGGTCGACAACCTTAAACAAAGGCCCTAACCGGAAGCCCCCCATCCCGTTCAATGCTGGAGCCCACCAGAAACCCAGTTCGTCCCACCATCGTCTCTTCCTAGTGCGGTGTCTTTTCATCTACCTATCCTAACCGAAAGCCCTATCAATTGTGCAGCTGACTGGCAACAGGGAGCCGCAAGCAGAGGGATGAGAGGAGCTACATGTGGCTCCAGAGCTGCAGTTTGCCGACTCCTGCCATAGACTGATGTAGGCCGAGAGCCTACCGCAATGTGGTGCCCTTCAGAATACACCATTATAGAAACTCAATACCCTCCCTGCTAAGCTTGGGAAGATTGGAAGGAGAGGTGCAGTACTGCACAAATCCTGGGATTAAGTGGGGTCTCCTGCTTGTGTAATTATGGTTGTGGGGATGATTAAATAAAAGGGTGGGACTGATTTGGAAAACTAGTTATGAGAAATATTTCTTTCCACACTTGTGTGTAGGAAAGTACAAGTGTTCTCCAACACTGGGTGAGATCAGAGGCAAGATCAACTCTTCACTAAGCAGGAAGAGGCGACATGATATGGCCTTCAGATTTTGAACCCCCAGCTGATGGGAGTTGTCATCCAAGAATTACAGAAGCAGGCCATGCCTAGTGAAAGGGTTCTTGTCAATTCCCTGCAAAAAACAGTGTCTCCTGACCTAGATAAAATTATTTTAAAAGCTATCCTTGATTATTAAAGCTATTTTAATTTTTGGATATTTAATCTGGCTGCTCTGCTTAGCAACTTTCTTGTTTGCAAAAGATGTCACATCTGCAGGCCTTCTCTTCAGCCCAGCGGTGCAGGATATACTTTTGGGTTGAATTGGCAAATCCAAATTTAGGAAGAGCCCCCCCCCCAACGGTTGTTTAAAAATCAGCTGATGCTTTTTACATCCTGGAAAAATGTAAACACCAAGGGCTTCTTTAAGTCAATTCTACCCCAGGGCATTTTTGTGGTTGGGCAGTTTGAGAAAGACTTGAGAAGCATAGCAAACACAATCTCTCAAGAGAGAAATTTTCCATTCTCCCGAGGCTAAAATCAGAATTGCCGACATTGCAGATCTAGGTGCAAAAATCATCAGGGAATCTTAAAATCAGAATTTAAACTCATAAATGAGCTTCAAAGAGGGAATCCTCAATCCAATGGTTATTTTTGCTGGCGATTCCAAATGGAAAAAACAACTTGCATAATGAAGGGAGCAGTCTTGGTCTCATTTTGACTTCTGAAAAAAGCAATTTGTGTTGCTCTAGTTATGTACACATTTAAAACTTGTCTGATATGCAGACAGTAGGTCTTGATTTTTAAAAAATAATAATCTTGCAATCACCGATCAGGAGAGATCGAATTTGGGCTCAGATCCACAGTTACTCACTCTACTTCATAATCTTCTTGAAACTTTCCTCCCTGTTGATTTGCTATACCACCATAGAAACAGGTTTGTGTGATAGCTGACCAAAGGCTATGTCAAATGCCAGGAAAATCAGAAAATTCATGCAGTGCCGCAAGAATCCTTTGAACATAATTAACGGGAGTCAAGAAGGAATTCGAGAAATTTAGATCTCTTGTGGGCACGCAGGGACTCTAGGATGATAACACATTTCACCCCTCCCTCCCTCAGCCTTGTGATCTCCTACAAGTTTTCTGAGGTTTCCCTAAAACCTGTTCGCCTCTCTTAATATTTCATGCTTGAATTCTACACCATTATTATTATTCTACATCATTATAGAAACATATAAACATAGAAGATTGACGGCAGAAAAAGACTTCATTGTCCATCTAGTCTGCCCTTATACTATTTCCTGTATTTTATCTTAGGATGGATATGTTTATCTCAGGCATGCTTAAATTCAGTTCCTGTGGATTTCCCAACGTCTGCTGGAAGTTTGTTCCAAGCATCTACTACTCTTTTGGTAAAATATTTTCTCACGTTGCTTCTGATCTTTCCCCCAACTAACCTCAGATTGTGCCCTCTTGTTGTGTTCTTTCCTATTAAAAACACTTCCCTCCTGAAACTTATTTAACCCTTTAATATATTTAAATGTTTCTATTATTATTATTATTATTATTATTATTATTATTATTAAAGAAAGTGACATGTTTGGAGCTAGTTTGAGAATTTAAGACTCCCCAGTCAATTCGCTTTATGGGCGTGTCGCCGAAGGGTCAACTTCTCCAGCAAACTTTAAAAAAAATTTAAGGGCTCTGTCCTAACCTTGCCTTCCAAGGTCCTCTTAAGAGAAGTTAATTCCCGAGGACTACTGATGATCAGGGCAGCCTTCTCTACAAATCCAGGACTGAGGACCTTCCTAGAGAAGGGAAACGGAAGGGTTGCATGGTGCTGACGATTTCCAGGGATTGGTGGGGGAATACACGTTTTGCCATTCTATACGGCTTTTTACCTTACTCTCTCAGGTGGTCCTGGGCGTGGTGCTTCCTGTCAGGGTAGCCTGGGCGATTTCTTGGTTGACCGTGCGGACTGGAAGGGGGAAGCAGGGAAAGAAGAGCCAAACCCTCACCGTAAATTATCCACCGAGGCCTGAGAAGTCCCCTTGAGAGTCAAAGCACTCCTTTAAAGATGGAGATGGTACCGCTTCCTCTCCGTGGATTAAGAGTCTGCTGCTTCAGCCTTAGGGGTCACTTTTGGTTTGAAAGCAAGCAGAGGAAAGGAAGGAGGCCCCAAAGACCACCCAACATCTTCTGTTGGTGGCCTTCTACTCCAGCAAACTCCTCCATCTTAAAAGCAGGTTGGGCCAAGACACAGTCTCCATCCCCTTAGGTGATTTTTTTTGTGGCTGTTTGGATTCAGCCAAGCTCCCCACCCATCTTCCCACCACCACAACCATCAAAAACACACACATCCTTGAGCTTAAAGGGGTCTCTCCCGCAGCATTTGACCCATCAGTTCAGGACTTCACACCCTCCAGGTGTCTTCTGCCAACCACTTTAGGATTTGTCCGTTTTGCCCCCTTGGCTTGGAGCTCCTCTGGAGCAGAACTACCCAAACCAATAAAAAAATAAAAAGCAACCCCAAGAGAATGAACGGGAGGGGGAGGGGGGCAAAGGCAATGTTTTTAATGTTATTTTGAGTGCTCAGTACAAACAAAATCAATTTCACAAAAGTGGCGGTTGTTGTTAGATCCTCAGAATATTCTAAGGTGCTATTTTAAAGGGGCAAGGGAAGAAAATAATCCATCTTCTCCTATTAAGGATGCAACCTTCCCTAGAGGTGAGGGCGGGGCAGAGGGAAGCATAATAGCCCCATTTATATCCAGGATAATATGGGACCCACCTTTCTCCTCTAATGCATTTGCGTGCTAGTTCTCACTGAGTGGTTAAGTCTGAGTCAACCTTGAGTCTATGGTGAGATTTGAACTGGTGAACTACAGCCGGCAGTCAGCAGAAGCAGCTTGCAGTACTGCACTCTGACCACTTCGCAATCAAGGCCCAACAGGTAGTTGGATGCCTGTTACAGGACCCCTGAAAGGCCTGGTCATCCAAAGTTTGCTTGGAACAGCTAGCTCACCAGAGAAATGTGTAGCTTCTAAAGACAGGAGGAGACGACAAGATTGAACAATTCCTCCAAAAACATGTTTGGAATTGGCCACTTTTAGTTAAGGCTGGGTCACACATGCTAAGCAATGGCTTACTTCAATCCCTTAGGTGAATTTATAGCCACTTAACCAGGTTAGCAATAGCACTTAAGACTTATATACCGCTTCACAGTGCTTTACGGCCCTCACTAAGCGGTTTACAGTCAGCATATTGCCCCCCAACAATCTGGCTCCTCATTTTACCCACCTCGGATGGACGGAAGGCTGAGTCAACCTTGAGCCTGGTGAGATTCGAACTGTGAAATTGAAGGGAGCTGGCACTGGGCAGGAGCCTGCAGCACTGCTCCCTAACCACCACACCATGCACCGTGGTTGCACTCATACAACGTCCTAAATACTCAGTGCCTTCTATGGTGGTTTCTTTTCAATCTTTTTAAAATTTAAATATAAATTTTAAATCTTTTCAATTGTCTTTTAATGAATTAGTAAGCCCAGCACGTTGCAAAAGAAAGATTCCCCTTCAAGCACAGCCTGCCGTTCCAAGAAAAGTTATGGGACCTACAGGTACTTTGCAAGCATTCTTAAGAAAATATGCTTCGGTTGCCCACCCAGCCAAAAAATAAAATATTAGGAAACCTCTGGAAAAGTTAGAATGATCTCTCTCCCCACTTATTTGCAATCTCTGTAAATGGAAGTCTGGAGATTACCTGGATCTGGCATGGTA
The DNA here is from genome assembly GCF_031021105.1 of Erythrolamprus reginae. Lineage (NCBI taxonomy): Eukaryota > Metazoa > Chordata > Lepidosauria > Squamata > Dipsadidae > Erythrolamprus > Erythrolamprus reginae. Next base: position 20,150,088 of record NC_091957.1, on the reverse strand, counting down.
ACCCCATAAGGGAATCCCCCAATATTCTCATGTACCTAAGCATTACAGATTCTCTAACCCAAAACCAAAGTTATCATAGTATGGTGGAATCCAGCCACAGTGAGGGCCATTGGCTCGGATGGCTTCAAAAAGATCCGAGTCGTATTTTCACGGGGGCGTCTCCATTGGTGTGTGTCCCCTGTAAGCATTGGAACAGCCAGGATTAGCAATTTCTGTTTCTTGTGGGTTTTGGTCAAACTAGATCCCTCTGGGAATCCATCATGGGATCCTCCCGTACATGATCTGAAATGGCAGGCTTATCAATTCAGTGAGAAGTAGCAGACAAGCTTGGTCCAGTGTCATAGGTTCATGCGCCTCCCTCCAATGGTCCCGCGAAGCCAGTCATTGAGCAGACCCGATTCAAGCCATCCCATCCCAAATGCACCTGCTCTGGGTTTGCCCCTACAAGCTCAACCTACAGGGTCAGAAGAATGACATGAATGATGGGAGGTGAAAGCTTTGTGTCCCAAATATTCCCCACCACTAATGCCTGACGAAGCGGTAGGCTTCAAATTCCACCGGAGCTGCAGGCCAACCCCTAGAGCAAGGGTCCTCAACCGGTGCGCTGTGGGCCACTATTGGCCCATGACCTATTCTAGTGATGGCGAACCTATGGCACGGGTCCCACAGGTGGCACGTGGAGCCATATCTCTCAGCATGCGAGCCATTGCCTTAGCTCAGCTCTAGCGTGCATGTGCACGCTAGCCAGCTGATTTTCGGCTTGCGCTGATGCTGTGGGAAGACGTTTTCACCCTCCCCAGACTCCAAGGAAGCTTCTGGAGCCTGCGGAGGGCAAAAAAAAGGGCCTACCTGGCCCATCATAAGTCGGGAAACGGGTTTGCGGAGAGGTGCACGCATGCACAGGGGTGTGTGACGTGCACATGTGCAGATGTCAGGGGGCATTGAATTGCGGGTGTGGGCACTTGTGCATAGGTGACAGTGCGCTTTTGGCACTCAAGGGAAAAAAGGCTCGCCATCACTGGCCTATTCCCAACCAGGCTGTGGGCTGGTGCATTTCGCACATGCAGCCCCACTCAGGCGAGCAGCACCCTAAAGGCTTCTCTCTTGCGTGAGTGGAGCTCTAGGCGTGCACTAGCCCAGTTCCACCACTCCAACCGCCAAGCTGGGCGGCCTGATCTTGATGCTTCGAAAGCAGGGCGGCAAGAGCTGGGCCGAGCCAACTCAACGAGGCTCGGGACACCAGATCTGCTTTGGAAGTTGTTCAGGAAGTCTGAAGGGGCATGACATCATATCCCCCAAAAGCTTCTCTTCTCCGGGCCAAAGGCTTTTGCAAAGAGACAAAGTCTGCTTGCCCAGGACATATGAAAGGCTTCGGGCAAGTGATCCCAGGCTGCTTTGAGCCTTCTGTCCATTTGCAAAAGTCTTTGGCCCAGAAGAGCATGAAGGAGCCAAAACCGAACCCCCACAAAGGCTTCTCTCTTGTGGGAGTGGAACTGCGTGGGCCACCACTTGCGTCACCCAGTTCCCTTCTCCCCTTCCCAGCCAGCCACCCCCAAGCGGGAAAGGTTGGGGGACTGCTGTCCTAGAGAAGCAGTAGTAGTAAGGCAGCCTTTTTCCTATGTCCGTGATGGCGAACCTGGTGCCCTAGCTCAGCTCCAACATACATGTGTGTGCCGGTCAGCTGCTTTTTGGTTCGCAGAGGCTCTGGGAGGGCGTTTTTAGCTTCCAGAGAGCCTCCGGGGGATGGAGGAGGGCGTTTTTATCCTCCCAACTCCAGGGAAGCCTTTGGGGCCTGGGGAGGGTGAAACACGAGCCTACGGGGCCCACAAGAACTGGCCGTTTCCAGCCTCCAGAGGGCCTCCAGGGGGGTGGGGGGAAGCTGTTTTACACCCTTCTCAGGCATTGAATTATAGGTGTGGGCACTCGGGCATGCAAGGATAGCGTGCACGCTCATTCAGCACCTGAGGAAAAAAAGGTTCGCCATCACTGTCCTACGTCAAATTTCTTCTGCCCTCGGCCAATGACATCTCTAAAGACTTTTAAGAGTCTGAGCTACAGGACAGACGGGGATAAAGTTTCTGGGATGTGATTCAGCGATGTCAACCTATTTGGCCCATTTCCAAAGAATATGACAGTTGTTCTTGGTTTTAAAACGACAGAAGATGGCTCGTGCAGAAGAGACTGAGAAGCCCTTCTTCAACCAATGCTTTTTGGGGGAAGTTTTATCTGTTCAGATTCTGGAGAAAAGCTCAAGGGCAGCTGCCGGAACCTAAGAAGAGCCATGCTGAATCAGGCCAAACCCCATCGAGTCCAGCATTCTGCATCACACAGTGGCCCAATTGTCCCTGGGGATCTTGAGCAGAAGAAGGCAAAACCCTCCCTTTCCCTTGACCCCAACAAATGGGACCCAAGGGAACCTTTCCTGCCTCAACCAACATAGAGGCGGCACTTGCACATCCATTTCAATAACCACTGATACACATGGCATCCATGAATCTGTCTAATCCTGCCTTGAAGCTATCAAGGCTGACAGCTGTCACGACCTCTTCTGGAAGTGTAACAAACTCCTGTTATTGGTTACCCCCAACTGGACTTTCAAAGACTCTTGAAAGAAGGCCGGACTAGATATTAGAATGCAAGATGTCTGCACTAAAGAATAAGAGCTAAAGAGGGGGGAAGCCAGCTGTTCTAGAAGGATGGACCCAAGGACTTTTTTTCCAGATTAGCTTAACTATTTTCCTGCTTCCTTGACTGAAAGACGTAGCATCCTAGGATAAGCTTTGGCCCAGGGAAAGCCCCAAGGTAGATCCCAGCCCTGAATCCTTCTTATGGCAACCACTGCCTCAATCTCTTGGCTCAGGGAAGGAGGCCTTCCCCAGTGCCCCACATCAAATGGGAATTCCACCTCTACGCCAGGTTCTTTTGAAGGACGTGAGAGGTGGAGGGGAGGGGAGAGAAATTGGAAGGCAGTTCTCCTGCCTGGACTCTACAAAGCAATCCCCTAGTTGCCAGATGCCCTAGTTCAGTGATGGCGAATCTACAGCACAGGTACCACAGGTGGTACGCAGAGCCATATCCACCGGCATGTGAGCTGTTGCACTAGCTCATTTTTTCGTCTTGTGTGTGTGTGTGTGGGGGGGGGGGGGTTTCAGCCTCCGGTGGGACATTTTCGCCCTCCCTAGGGCTCCCAAGAAAGCCTCTGGAGGCTGGGGAGGGCAAAAAAAGGACCTACCTGGCACACTAGAAGTCAGAAAATGGGGGATGACAGGGGCGTGGAATTGTAAATGTGGGCACTCTTGTGTGCACATGCGTTTTTGGCACCCAAGGGAAAAATGGTTCGCCATCACTGCTGCCTAGTTGGTCCTGGAGAAAGTTGGCATGGAAAACTGAAGAGGATCCAAGGAGAAAATTTGAGTCTCTCAGATGACCAGAAAAGGTCACCTCCGATGAACTCATGTCTGTCTACCCTAAAGAGCTCAGCTGAGGATTGGAACAATTCATTCCAGCCCTGTATGGAGAAACTTGCAATGTGAGCCTGGGGTTTTCTGTGGGGAAAATCATGAAGCTACAGCCTCACCCTTGGGGGCTGGGTGGAAACAGCAATAGTATTTTAGACTTATCTACTGCTTCATAGTGCTTTTCCAGCACTCTCTAAACGATTTACAGAATCAGCCTATTTGCTCCCAACAATCTGGGTCCTCATTTGACCCACCTTGGAAGGATGGAAGGCTGAGTCAACCTTGAGACAGACGGTGGTGAGATTTGAGCTGCTCAACTACAGCTAGCAGCTAGCTGAAGTAGCCTGCAGTGCTGCATTCTCTAACCACTGTGCCACCTCGGCTCCTACGCAGGATACTCCCAAATACTCCCAAGGCAGGAGAATTGGCCAGAGGTCCGCGAATGGGGAGCTGCATAGACCTCGGGATGAAACCTGGACTGTGGAAGGAGGGATGTTTTAACCCAAGTGCCCAAGTTCAAGGCTGTGTCTCCCAATTTATTACTACAACTGATATGACCCTCGTTTCCAGAAACCTGGGGGGGGGGGGGTGTCCCTAGTGTCGTCGGCACAGAAAGGCAATTGCACCCCAAGAAAGACGCTGCTGTCCCCTTGCTCTAACCAACCTGTCACACAACTGAGCTACTCCATGGGGGGCAGTTAAGGGGGGGCGCTAGGAGCCCTTTCTACAGTGTGAAGCACCTGCTGCTGAGACCTGGAAACACCAGACTTGGCCAGAGTCAAGTAGCCAGTTGTTCCTTATGCAAAGGAGCACAAAGACGCGCCTCGGAAAAAGAGCAGAGGGTGGGGTTTTGAACGGCCCCTTCCGCAGGGATACAGTTCTTTGTCTTTCCTAAGCAGGTCACTGTACATCTGATCGTATGTCGTTTTGAAATCGTAAACATTCGGTTTGTCTGGGGCAGGTCCTGGCAGCTTCACGTGAGTCCCGGTACCAAACGATCGGACGCTGAAACCACGTTTACTGAAAAAGACAAACGGGTAGGGGGGTGGAGAGAGAGAGAAAAAGCTCCGTTAGTTGGGACAGATGCAAGCGACAAAATTTGACGGTTTATGCACAAATTCCACAACTGCTGGGTTGATGTTTTATCATCCCAACGGCGTCTGCTTTGTGGTTTAACTGACATTTCAGAGGAACTTTGAGAATGGCTGCAGGTTACAGCACGATAAAATAGACAAAGAACTGAAAAGTCAAGACCTAGGTTAGTTCCTCTTACGACTGTGGCTAATCTTTTTAACCAGAGTGATTTTGTGGGGGGGGGGGGGGGGAGAGAGAATGTGCCTCTTTGCAAAGAGACGTCAACCTCAAACTCTGCAAACAACAATGGATGTTGAGAAGGCTTTCAACAAAGGCAATTTTAGAAAGCAAGTGTACACACAGTATGCAGTTGAAAGCAAAGACAGGGCCATCCTACAGGACCGAATGGCAGACATGATTAAAATTAAATTAAATCTTGTATGTATGTATGTATGTATGTATGTATGTATGTATGTATGTATGTATGTAAAGTATTTTGAAGACAGTGTATTGTCCGGACATTTTATTTTACGGAATTTAACAAAAAATAATCAGTAACAGATATATTGATAGCAATAATATACGTAATAATTATTTATAACCATATTTATAATTATATTAGCTTATTTACGATCATATTAATTATAGTAGCATACTTATAATTATAAACATTCATGTTTTACTTATACATAATAATCTTTCTTCATCTAACTCAGTGATGGCGAACCATTTTTTCCTTGGCTGCCGAAAGAGCACTTGTGCATGCTATCATGCATATGCGAGTGCCCACACTTATAATTCAATGCCTGGGGAGGGTGAAAACAGCTTCCCCTGCCCCCCGGAGGCCGGAAACGACCTGTTTCCCAACTTCTGGTGGGCCCAGTAGGCTCGTGCTTCACCCTCCCCAGGTTCTGAAGGCTTTCCTGGAGCCTGGGGAGGGTAAAAACACCCTCCCCCATCCTCCTGGATACTCTCTGGAAGCCAAAAACGCCCTCCCAGAGCTTCTGTGTGAGCCAAAAATCAGCTGCCCGGCACACACATGCACGTTGGAGCTGAGTTAGGGCAACGGCTTGTGTGCCAGCAGATATGGCATCCGTGCCAAAGGTTCGCCATCATTGATCTAACTTCTACATCTTATCGCCAACCATTGATCAAACCTATTCCACCTTTAATAGTACTCTATACCTCCTTTGTCATTTATTTCCAATGTCAATCTATCCATCTCTGCACAGACCAATATTTTACGGATTATGTTTTCATCTGGTGGGGTTTGGGCATTTTTCCAATACTGTGAAAATACTATTCTCGCTGCTGTTGGTACATGTAGCATTAAGTATATAGTAGCTCCTTTATCATAACTTTCTGGTATTAGATATAATGAAAGTGCCAGGCTTGATGAGATGAAACAACTTTGTCAGAAGTGATGATGATAATAATAATAATAATAATAATAATAATAATAATAATAATAATAATAAAAAATTTGCCAGATTTGATCAAAGGGTTTCCTTCTAGGTTTGTTTGAAGAACACCACAAACCCGTAGCCCCAAAGGTTGTTCAGTATCCAAACAGCTTTTCGTTCATTTCATTCCCTCAATTCAGAATTACAGGAAAAGGGACGGAATCAAAATGCAACGGGAGCATCAGCCGGCAAATCGGTGAAGTCATTGGGCAGGCGAGCGTAAGGAGGAAGAGCGTTCTCCTTTTGTTTATGGCTGGCTGTGTCATTTCCTAAGGCGCCCCGCAAGCTGGCTCTTTGGAACGGCATTAATGAATATCAACACCAATCGGGCTGCGTAAATACTAACCAACAGTGTCGCCCGCTGGCGAGTTTTCAAGAGAAATTAGGAAGCTATCTCCAATGGCAAGGATAAAGGAGATCCAGACCTCAGGGCTGGTCCTACACAGGAAAGCAATTTTTAAAATTCTTCTCGCCTATAAACGAAGTGCATGTTTCTCACAAGCGCTTGACCTGCTGTTCCTGGCATCAATGAGACTTCTCCCCCTCCCCCCCAAAAGGCTTTCAAATGTCCTTCCATCCTTCCCAAGCCCCCACCCCCCCTCTCAATGTCAGTTACCAGTTTCAAATAGACACCCGAGTGCCAAATGTAAGGAGAATCCTGCTTTACTATACCGATGCTGATTAGCTGAAGACCATAATGTGGCTTGCTTTGGGCTTGGTGCGATGTGCAGCCATGAAGGTTTAAGCTGCAGGAAAGCTTGACGCAGGAGTGAAATCCAGCAGGTTCTAACAAGTTCTGGAGAACCGGTAGCAGAAAATTTTATTATTTATTGATTTATTGGATTTGTATGCTGCCCCTCTACGTGGACTCGGGGCGGCTCACAACGTATCAAAAAACAAACACAATAACAGATCTGAAATCCAATCAATATAAATAACTAATCTAAAACCATTCTAAAAAGACTAAAACATTAAAAATCATTCATTCAGATTCAAACCACAAACATACCACACACTCATTGGCCAGAGGCTAGGGTCTAGTGACTCTAAGCTTGACGACATCAATAGGTTTTTAGATTTTTGCGTAAGGCAAGGAGGGTGGCAGCAGTGCGAATCTCTGGGGATTCATGCGGCAGAAGGGGGTCCCATAGGTAATCTGGTCCGACGCCATGTAGGGCTTTATAAGTCATAACCAACACTTTGAATCGTGTCCGGAAACCAATTGGCAGCCAATGCAATCCGCGGAGTGCTGGAGAAACATGGCCATACCTTGGGAGGCCCATGACTGCTTGCGTGGCTGCATTCATCTTTAGAGAGGGGCGGCATACAAATCTAATAAATTATTATTATTATTAAATTATTATTATTCTGCACAATTTGTAGTTTCCAAACACTCTTCAGAAGTAGCCCCAAGTAGCCCCATTTCAGTAGTCAGAGTTCAGAGAACTGGCAAATTCCACCTCTGGCTGGACCGGATGGGGTGAGAATGGAGATTTTGCAGTACCCTTTCCCCAACACGTTCACCAAGCCACACCCAGAACTGGTAGTACAAAATAAATAAATTGAAATTTCACCACTGGCCTGATATCAAGGCTTCTTTAACAAGTGACAGTTTGAAAAACCACGGCTGGGTGCAAAAACTGTGTGTCTATCATTCTTAACACTATGGAAGACAGCAAGTTTACTAGACCAGGGGGTCTCCAACCTTGGCAGCTTTAAGACTTGTGGACTTCAACTCCCAGAGTTCCTCAGCCAGCTTTGCAAAGAAACTCTGGGAGTTGAAGTCCACAGGTCTTAAAGGCCGCCATGTTTGGAGACTCCTGTACTAGACTGTGTCTCTTGGCTCAGTTAAGACTGGATGGCGTTTTGCTTTGTCCTTGCCTTCGCTAATTAAATTTATGAAGCCACCCCCAAAGTCTTGGTGCACTCAGGAGGTTCCTCAGTTGTTATGACTCCTGAGAAAAGACCAAAGAAATGCGGATTGTCCAAGGGAAGTATTTTTCTCTTCACTCTGAAAAACAACCTCTAATTTAAATAAAGCCTACATGTTCTTGCTCACCCAAGCAGCAAATTTCTGTTCATGTTCATATGTTGATTAATAGCTGCCTCTAGTTAAATGTATTCATTTAGTGGGATTCACCTCCCTTCACTTAAAAAAAATTGGGACAATTTTTAAGCCTAATTAACCATCGGCAGCTGGGCTTCCAACAACGGCACATTTTAGTCAAGCAAGTCTAACTCTCTGCTCAAGGCAGGAATAAACTTTTCTCCCGAACTGGGTGCTTTCTAGCCTTATTTGGGCTGCATTGCTTGAAACAAGCTCTAGATGGTGGAAAAGAGTTATGTGTGTGGCTCTTTGCTGCCACCGAGTGACTGTCTGAGTATTGCAGGCGAAGTATAAAAATCCTTTAACTACCCACTTAACAGAAGGTTGTTTGAAGGTGTCTGAACTGAGTAACATACTCACCTTAGAAGTGCCAAGGTATCAACCATTCAAAGCCAACTTGGCTCCAGAATTGCTTTCCCATCCGCAAGACCCACATACCCACAGTTCAATTATTTAATTAACCCAACCATCTGCGTTCATATAATATAACAAAGGAAAAACAAACTAGCTAGTTTGTGGTTTACAGCCCCCAAGTATCACGGTTCCATTCGTACATTTGTGATCGTCTCTGGATAAATTTAGCACACAGATTGCAAGCACGTGGCTATAAATAGAGCTCTGTGTCCTGTTTGCTACGATTTTTACATTCCACAGCAAAATAAGTACTGGTACATCTGTAGCAATCTAAACTATAAATAAATACAAATCCCACATCTTATTTTTATTTAAAAGAAAAAAACAAATTGATTTGGTCTCTTCTTTGAAGTTCGTTTTGAAAGTCACTGAACCGTACCCAGCCTTCCGTCCTACACAATACAAGCAGCAAAAGAAAGTTGAATGAAATAATATTTATTTATTTATTTATTTATTGCATTTATACGCCACTCACTCCAAACGGACTCGGAGAGGCTAACAACAAGTATAAATGCAATACAGTGGCACCTCTACCTAAGAATGCCTCTACTTACAAACCTTTCAAGATAAGAATCGGGTGTTCAAGATTTTTTTGCCTCTTCTCAAGAACCATTTCCCACTTACAAACCCCGAGCCTCCGAAACTGTAACCAGAAAACACAGGAAGAAGCCTCTGTGGGGCCTCTCTAGGAAACTCCTGGGAGGAAACAGGGCTGGGAAAGGCGGGGAGAAGCCTCCATGGGGCCTCTCTAGGAATCTCCTGGGAGGAAACAGGGCCTTCACCCTCCCTGAGGTTTCCCCAATCGCACAAATTATTTGCTTTTACATTGATCCCTATGGGAAAAATTGCTTCTTTTTACAAACCTTTCTACTTAAGAACCTGGTCACGGAACAAATTAAGTTCGTAAGTAGAGGTACCACTGTATAAATAAAAAACCAATTTAAAACATCACTAAAATCACAAGTATTATATAATATATAATAGTGATTAATTCCATTAATCTCAGTGAGTCTACTCGAACTATGTCAGAATCTAAGCTGCTGCCATGGACAATCAGAATTAGTTTACCACCCCAAATTAACCAACTCTGATTGTCCACAGCAGGGTAGACTTGATGAGATTATTCACCTTTCTTTTGCCCCCTGTATTGTGCAGGATGGAAATATTATAAAAGAGAGGTGCATCATTGGTCTTGGTGCCGTTCCACCATCCACCCACAACCCATATGCCTGCAATATAGGACAACAAACATCCTGAGAAAATCATGTACGTGGAAGATTGTGGACACACCTGTGGCCTCTTTTCACAGGAGATGCCAAGTTGTGGAATGCTACCAAGACAAGAACGTGCCATGACCCATTGCCAAGCAGTAACCCCTCTTGCCAACCTGCCCATTACATCAGGGATAATGTTATCTCAGCAACTTCTAAACTGGATGCAAATGTTTTCAAGATCAGAAGTGCAACCAGTCTTGTAAAGAATACTTTTTTTTAGAATTTATGAATAAAAATGATACAGCTCTCTTGGTCTCCCCCAAAGAGGAAGGCGAAGGAGGAAGAGTGGAGTTTCAGAATTGAAACAGAGGCTAGAGAAAACATCGTACTAATTTCAGAAGTATCAGCATTGGCTTTCTAGGCCAGTGATGGTGAATCTATGGCACGGGTGCCACAGGTGGCACGTGGAGCCATATCTGCTGGCACATGAGCCATTGCCCTAGCTCAGCTTCAACATGCATGTCTGTGCTGGCCGGCTGATTTTTGGTTCACACAGTGGCTCTGGGAGGGCGATTTTGGCTTCCAGGGAGCCTCTGGGAGACGGGAGAGTCCATTTTTACCCTCCCCTGTCTCCAGGGAAGTCTGGGGAGGGCAAAACACGAGCCTACTGAGTCCACCAGAAGTTGGGAAACAGGGCGTTTCTGACCTCCAGAGGGCCTCCGGGGAGTGGGGAAGCTGTTTTTGACCTCCCCAGGCATTGAATTATGGGTGTGGGCACTCGTGTATGCACGATAACACCCACCCACACTATTTGAGCCCCCAAGGGAAAAAAGGTTTTCCATCACTGTTCTGGGCGATCCTCTAAGAAGAAATTCAGATCTGTCTTGCTAAGCCCTGCCTCAGAAAGATTCTCACTAGGCCTTTTTATTATCTTAAGTTGGAAGGGAAAGAAACAGGGAAGGAAGAGGAAAGAAACCATGTGGTAGACAAGCACACCTTGAGCTAGGCCATACTGACGCTGCCATGGGCAACCGAGCAAGATCCCAATGAGTAGGAAGGCTGCCCGAAGAAAAGCTTGTCAAAAAGAATAAATAAATACTCATTCAATAGAAGGTTCATATATATATATTTACCCAAACATCAAAAATGGAGACTTCAATTTCTTCTTTGGCCAGGTCAACTATAAATTTGAATCAGAAGGTATCTGGAGATCCCAAGATTGGGGAAGGAGCACCAGCATTACAGAAATTAACCTCACCTAATCTGGGTGTAAATATTTATTTACAACTCCCCCTTTCCTTTTGAAGTTAAATCACTTTCTCCAGCTTTCCCCAACGTGTGTCTTTTGCCTGCCTGGTCTGTGTCTTCAAATAACTTAAGAAATATTTGCCCCAAAAGTTGAATTTTGATTAATATAGAGTATTTGCCCAGTGACATGTGTAGAAGTCGCACCACATATTAACAATTAAGAGTACTGTATTTTTGGAGTATAAGATGCACCTTTCTCCCCTTAAAGGAGGCTGAAAATTTGGGTGCGTCTTATACTCTGAATGTAGGTTTTTGTGTGTGTGGGGGGGGGGGGTTGTGAAGCTTCCCCCCACCAACACTGACATGCTAACAATCTTCTTACCCACTTGCAGGCTTTTTCATTGCTACTCCCTCGGAATAATGTTTTTTTCCAGCCCTAAATCTTTGCAGTTTTCATTGCTACTCTCTCCAAACAAGGTTTTTTTCAGCCTTAACCAGGGGATAAAATAATGTGCTGAAGCTAACCAAACTAAGGACCCTAGTATGATGAATACCTGCTAGGTAAACCTTTTCCCTATTTCCTCCCCCAAAACTAGGGTGCGTCTGATACTCCAAAAAACACAGTAATTCAATGTTTCTGATTTCTATCTTAATCCCCTAAAGCTTCCCCTAAAGGCCATACTGCTGTCTCTTTCATGTTAATCAAAAGGTTTGAGAAGTGATATCAGATCAACTGCACTATTTCCTCAAACAATGTTTACCTGCTTTTTTTTTTTTTGGTCATAAGTTGCCTGGGTAGAAAAGGGCCCCATTTTCATTTATGGCAAAGTGGGGATAATCAGCTTTCTCTTTGGGGGGGGCAGCCCTCTGGAATCAGCTCTCCCCAGAGATTCACACTGCCCCCACCCTCCTTGCCTTCCATAAGTGTCTTTAGGACTCATTTGTGCCGCCAGGCTTGGGGCGATTAGATCTTAGCCCCTGGCCAACGAATGACTGTAGCCAATGCAAAGGAGCGTCTAATTTAATACTCCATTCTCAGGGAGAATTTAATTCAAGGCCACATCCGTGGCACTGCCCAGGAAATTCTCCCTAAAAAGGCATTTTCAAATCCTGGATGACAACATGGCATGTATGGAGGTTAAATGGTACTAAACCCTATGCCTGGTTTGTGCATTACACAAAGGCATTGTTTGATCACAACTGTTTAACCAAATTTAAAAAAAAAAACAATTTGATTGGGGTCACACAAAAATAAACTGGAATCTTGATTGGGTTTGTGAAGCCAAGCAAAGCTTAGGGGACAGTAGTCACTTGGTTCACTGTCCCTTTGGGCTGTTGGAATTCTTCCTTATAGGCCCAAGACTGAGGCTTTTATTTTTATGTATTTATTAAATTTGTTAGCCACCCAGAGCCAGAGTGACTATAAATAAAAAACAAATAAATACATTTATTTCCTGCCCTAAAACTTTAGACATTATACACAGCAACCTGTTGTTAAAAAAACAAATCACTGAGCAGAGCCCATTTCTTTTGACTATCCCGTCACAAGGATAAATTGAAATCTTTACAAACCGTTGCGAAGGAAACACTTTCCTATGCCCGAGTGCCGAGTGTTTTTAACAAGTTCGAACCATTCATTTTTCCTCGTTTGAAGCACGAGGGAAATTAAATTTCCTGTTAAAATGGTTTTTCCACGAGGGACGTGTTTTGTTTTGTTTTAAAAACTCAAGGTGAGGCCCAGCAGCAGAAACCAACTCCCAGAAACTCTACCGTTTTAAGTCTTCCGCACACACTCACACGTCAAACTAACACAATAAGCGCTTTTTTTTTTTTTTGCTCCATCAACTGAGAATTCCAGCGAGAACATTTTGTCTCATTCCAAATGCAAATGACAGGGCTAATTTTAGGAAGTGAGTCAGGCTCCAGATGGACATCTGGTCCGACAACTGAAATCATCCCGTGCTGTTTAAGCTCGTCCAATTGCGCTTCGTCTCGGGTGCGTTAAGTAAGAAGTGGTTCACGAGGCAGAAGAGGACTTCCTCTTGCAGTGGATACCGGAGACCCATGGTCGACAGCTCTGACACAGCAAACAAAAAAAGGTTGTGGGAAACAATTTGAAGATGAAAGAGAATGTGATGACTAACGCAAGAACACCCAGTGGCTGTCGTTGCGCAACACTGACACACGGCCCCCATTTGTCCGTTCCCACATGAAATGGACAAATGGGGGCCTGCTTTTGGAGATCTCAGACAAGGTGATCTGCAGAACGTCTACTCAACCAAGTGACTCCAAGGTTACCACGCCATGTAAGCTGAATTCTGAGCACTCGAGTCCCGACACATCTCAAGGGCTCTGTGATGGAGAAAGCTGGCTTGGGGCAGGAGTCTAGTTGCTACCCTGGGTTAATTCAGAACCGCAATCTAAAAAGCTAAAAATCCTTATATGACTTTTATTATTAAAACCTAAAAAAAACCAAACAGAAACAAACAAACAAATACATGAAGAAATATTAAAGGTGAAATATAATTAGAATATGATTGTGGTCTATCTGGATGACAAAATTAGAAAGTTGGCAGCGAAGGGAAATGATTGATGCCGAAATTAAATAGATGAATTAAGAATTTTTTGAGATTATATATGATTTACTAACACTGTGTTGCCTTTTATTGTATGGAAAATAGATGGTATATTGCATTGTATGGATATATGTGGAGAGAAAGAAATAAAATAAAAAATTATCCCCTATTGGAATTAAGAAAACACCAGTTCAGAAGGTAACATTGAGAAACTAGAACAATTGCAGAATAAAAACTCCAGTTCCCTGTTTTCAGTGTTAGGTTTGTGTGTCAGTGTTGTGCAATGACAGCCACTGGGTGTTCTTGCGTTAGTCATCACATTCTCTTTCATCAGTTGTTCTGAGGAACAAAGGAGGAAGTGACCAAAGAAATCTTCCCTATTTCCATGTTAAAACAATGATTTCTTTGAACAAAATCAACAACTTTGGGGACTTAAAAAAACACCACCACCAAACCGGAATACAGAAATCATAGCAAAAAAGGCGAGCATTAAGACACTGCAATAATTAGAAAAAACATGGCAAGATCTCTGCAATCCTTTTGTAAATTGAAAACAAAGTGTTTCAATAAACCCAGCCATTATCTTTCTCTGCAGAAGTGAATTAAAACAGTTCTGTGTTAGCAAAAAGCTCAGAAGAGAAGGATTTGGGGTAGTGATTTCTAACAGTCTCAAAATGGGTGAACAGTGCGGTCAGGCGGTAGGGGAAGCGAGTGGAATGCTTGGTTGCATAGCTAGAGGTATAACAAGCAGGAAGAGGGAGATTGTGATCCCGCTGTATAGTGCTGGTGAGACCCAAAAAATGGTGGATGGTCTTAAGCATAAAACTGATCAGGAAAGACTTCATGAACTCAATCTGGATAGTCTGGAGGACAGAAGGGAAAGGGGGGACACGATCGAAACATTTAAATATGTTAAAGGGGTAAATAAGATTCAAGAGGGAAGTGTTTTTAATAGGAAAGTGAACACAAGAACAAGGGGGCACAATCTGAGGTTAGTTGGGGAAAGATCAGAAGCAACATGAGAAAATATTATTGTAGTGGAAGTGGTAGATGCTTGGAACAAACTTCCAGCAGACGTGGTTGGTCCATCCACAGTAATTGAATGTAAATATGCCTGGGATAAACATAGACCCATCCTAAGATAAAATACAGGAAATAGTATAAGGGCAGACTAGGTGGACCATGACGTCTTTTTCTGCCGTCAATCTTCTATGTTTCTAAAGCAGTCATAGATCTTTCTGTGGTAAAATTACACTTAAAAGCAGGTTTGCCGTAGAATTTATATTTTGCAAAGCAAAATGCTTTGCTTTAAATCTCCTGCCAGTTTATTTTTTTCTAAGCACTTAAAAAAAATGTGGTGCTATTTAAATCCACTTAAGCCAGGGCTAAATTGATGATAGGTTTCAAGTGTCTGCCGGGGTTGTGGGAGCCCAGGTGAAGTGAACGGAGAATAAATGACATATGTCCTAGCATCCCAAATCCCCAATGAACTGGGCCAGACTGATAGGATGCTGTTATTAACACTCCCATCAGTTCAGCATTGAGTTGTAAGCCAATGAAACGCCTGAAGAGGCTCAAATTTCAGCTGTTTGGTTCAATTTTAATTCCAGCCTCTGTAGATGTATTTATTTATTTATTTATTTGGACTTATATGCTGCCCAACTCCCAAAGGACTCCCAAAGGAAGATGCCACTAGATTTCAGGAACAGGTGGGAACTGGGAAAGTAGCATGTGCCACCACTAAACCGTGTTAGTCTACCTTCTGTGTCCTATTGACGCCATCTGTAATGAACTTGCCCTCCCCACTCCTAGCCTACGGTAGGGTTACTCTCTACACTTAGTGTATACTTAATAACCTCTACCTCAACTGTGTGAAAAGTAAGGAAACCTACACAGGGAAAATAGAAGACATTGTCTTCCACCATACCGTGAGCAATACAACTTTCTGGGCTTAGCGTGCAAAAGCAAAGACAGATTAGCACTGCATCTTTGAGAAACAGCATTAAGATTTTTGGTTGATCAAACCTCTTAAATTTTAGCCTCCTAATAAGAGTTTACCGTATTTTTCAGAGTATAAGATGGACCTTAGTTTTTGGGGAGGAAATTAGGGGGGGAACTGCCCACCAGGTATTCATCTGGCTAGCGTCCTTCAATCTGGTCAGCTTCGGCATATTATTTCATAACATGGTTAGGGCTGGAAAAAAAATTCTTCAGAGGGAGTAGCAATGAAAAAAGCCTGCAAGCCAGGAAGATCCTTAGCACATTAGGGCTGGACAAAAAAGCTTAGAAAAAGCTACATTCAAAGCATAAAAAGCACCCAAATTTTCAGCTTCTTTTAAGAGGGCGAAAAGGTCCATGTTATACTCTTATATTCTAAAATACGGTAATATATGAATGTTGCTTATATTACTAAAGCAGTAAAGTTTTGACCATGTTACTGTGATTATACGCTGTCAGAGGCTGCTAGTATAAGGTACACCCAAATTTTCAGCCTCTTTTAGGGTGGGAAAGGTGCATTTTATACTCTGAAAAATAGGGTAGTGTTTGTTCTGTGTTTTCAAGTTCCATGTCTACAGCAGGGAAAGACAGCTGCTGTTTCCTGGCATGCTGAAAAGGTGGGGGTGGGTGAGGGGAACTCAGCCAAAAATCATGATGGGAACAAAAAATTCAAAACTATCTAACTTAAACAGGCAAGAAAAAGACTGCTGCCAATGAGAGCTTGGTACAGGCCTATAAAATTCAAAACCTTTTCCATTTGGGGGGGGGGGATTGTTTGGAGAATAAACTGCAGAGGCATCTAAAGCAGATAAATGGCAATTCACAACGAATAAACACTCCTTTTAATCTGCAATACAGATAGTCCTTGACTTACAACCTTTCACTTAGCGAATTATTCAGTTTCAATGGCACTAAAAAAAAGTGATTTAGGCCCAACTCTTTCACCTATCCCCATGGTCACATGATCAAAATTCAGGCGCCTGGCAACTGGCATGCTTTTATGACAATTGCAATGTTCTTGGAGGGTCACCTGCCCTCCATTTGCAACTTTCTGATTCGCTTAACAACCTCACATTACTAATTTAACAACCGCAGTGACACACTTATCTGCTGTGGCAAGGAACAAAACCCACTTTTCCTTCAAATCAACGACGTACCCTAAACCTGCAATTTTGGCTTCCCTTGGGACATTGTGAAATCAACTCTCTAAATCCAGCCAACTTCCTGGACCATATTTTGAAGGGGGGGGGGAAATGGGGAGCAGTTATATTTCCAGGCTGGGGACACTGGAGGGGGGGGGGAGGAGGATTCAAGGATAATAAAAAAGCAAGCTAGACCACAATACTGGCAGCAGGCAAACTGATGCCACCCACCGAATTCTGAATTGGAGCAAAACACAGAATTCCCACCTTCCTTATATTCCAACCTAGGAATATAAGGAATATAAAACAGGAAACTGCCCTTCAACACACGGGCTAAATCAGTGATGGCGAACGTATGGCACGAGCGCCACAGGTGGCAAGTGGAGCCATATCTGACGGCACGCGAACGGTAGCCTTAGCTTAGCTCCAACATGGATGTGCATGCTGGCCAGTTGATTTTCAGCTGACACGGATGTTTTTTGGCTTCCTGAGGGCCTGGGGGGGGGCTGGGTAAGCCGTTTTTGCCCTCCCCAGGCATTGAATCATGGGCGTGGGGCATTTGTGTGTGTGCAATAGGGTGCACACGTGCTTTCGCACCCGAGGGGAAAAAGGTTCACCATCACTGGACTAGAAGTAGCATGGTTTGAGCTACTTAAAACTCAGTGATGATGATGATGATGATGATTATTACCCAAATGACCATATTACTCATTAATATGTAGTGGGCATTGCCTGGAATGCTGCTTATTCAGTCGGTAAAGCATAAGGAAAGTTCCTGCAGAGTTTCAAATGCCACCGGACTACAAAGTCTTCGCCATTAAGCTACGCTCCCTAGTAAAATCGTTTTGAGGACATCTGCCATGCCACAAGGCCTGAACCTTGCAATAGTAAAGCAAGAAATCTGCAGTACATTTTTCTGGGGGGAGGGGTGGAAAAAACAACCCCCACACACGTACATTTCAAACCTCCTTTTATTGAAAACGTTGTAGGGACGTGGTGTCCTTTCTTGTAAATTGCAGCTAGGAAACAGCGTAGCTTCCCTAAAACCTGTGATGTGTGAATAACCAGAATGACCTATATACCCTTTATTTCTCTGCCAAAACATAATCTGGTGAGTAAGGCGTGTTTGGTTTCAAAATTTGAAGAGTTTGAGCATTTGAAAAACCAGCCTCTCCACAACTTCCAGAATCTATTTCATAATGTATTTCAAACATTTTAATATGTTTTATCAGGTTCAGGCCAGAAACTTGATTAACCACTTAAAGCTCAACATTTGGAAACTTCGGATCGTGCAGAATGCAGCTGCGAGAGCAATCATGGGCTTTTCCAAATATGCCCATGTTACACCAACCACAGTCTGCATTGGTTGCCGATCAGTTTCCGGTCACAATTCAAAGTGTTGGTTATGACCTATAAAGCCCTTCATGGCACCGGACCAGACTATCTCAGGGACCGCGTTCTGCTGCACGAATCCCAGCGACCAGTTAGGTACCACAGAGTGGGTCTTCTCCGGGTCCCGTCAACTAAACAATGTCGCTTGGCAGGACCCAGGGGAAGAGCCTTCTCTTTGGCGGCCCCGGTCCTCTGGAACCAACTCCCCCCAGAGATTAGAATTGCCCCCACCCTCCTTGCCTTTCGTAAGCTACTTAAAACCCACCTCTGCCGCCAGGCATGGGGGAATTGAGATACTCTTTCCCCCTAGGCCTTTACAATTTTATGCATGGTATGTCTGTATGTATGTTTGGTTTTTATAATGGGTTTTGAATTGTTTTTAGTATTGGATTATTATTATATGCTGTCTTATTATTGCTGTTAGCCGCCCCGAGTCTCCGGAGAGGGGCGGCATACAAATCAAATAAAAAAATCAATAAATAAAGCCTGTTGAGTTACACAAGTGTAATCTGCTCATAAACACATGTATTACAGGTTATCCTTGACTGAGAACCCCAGTGGAGCCCAGAGTTTATACTGCTAAGTGGGACATTTGCTAACTGAGCTTTGTTCCATTTTGCCCCCTTTCTTGCCAGTTTTAAGTTAGGGTTACTAACTTAACAACTGCAGTTGATTCACTTTGACAATGGGTCAAAGTGAATCACTGGAGTTGTTAAGTTAGTAACACGGTAGCCATTAAGTGAAGCTGGCTTCCCCATTGATTTTGCTAGTCAGGTGGTTGCAAAAGGGGATCACATGACCCTGGGCCACTGCAATGGTCGTAAATGTAAGTCAGTTGCCAAGCCAATGATGGTTTTTGGATCACGTGACCAGGGGGACACTTCCAACGGTCGTAAGTGTGAGAAATGGTCATGTCACTTTTTTTCCCCACAGCCGTTGAAACTTCAAAGTAAATGAACTGCTGTAAATCAAGAACTGCTTATATGGGTGTTTTTCAATGTAAGTATGCGTGCATTTGCTTATAGTTGAGATTTTTCAAAGCTTGCTTTGATGAAGAGAATTTCCCCCCAAAGTATAATAAAGGGGAAGCCTCCATTGCGGTGTCTGAAATAGTTTGGGGTCTTATCAGTTCAGCATCCACGATAGGAGTCCCCAAACTTGGCAACTCTCTCTCTCTTTCTTTATCTTTCTCTCTCTTCCCCTATCTTCCTTCTTTCTTTTTCTTTCTCTCTCCCCCTCTCTTTCTCTTTCTTTCTCCCCCCCCATTCTTCCCCTTTCTCTTTCTTTTTTTCCTCTCTCTCCCCCTCTTCTCCCCTCTCTTTCTCTCTCTCTCTCTCACACACATACACACACACATACTCACACATGCTGGTAGAATATGAAGAAAAGGGTATGATTTCCGAATTAGTTAAGGAACCTTTTTTTCCAATTCTCTGCTAATATATTGAAAGTATTACTGCCCTCAAAGTAATTGTGCCAGCCTGATCAGAAAGTTTAACCTAAAGGCAGCATTTAAAGAACACTAGGAGGGAAGGAGGGAGGGGGGGAAGGGAAGGAAGTTATTTCCTGAACAAGTAGCCGAATGTTCTCAAACTGGAAAAACAACCTATTATTATTATTCACAAAAAAACCAGTAATACACAGCAAACAAGATTGATATGCTGGATTTCGTATCACAATATCACAAGTTGAACACTTCCCAAGCATCTAGGGCTGTATGATGTATTTTTTTGTATGATGCGTGCAGATTTATTATTTTTATTATTATTACATTACATTTTATTATTATTTTTATTATTATTATAAAATGGAGCTTTCTCTTAAGAAAGACATGGAATATTTGGCAAAAGTTAAAAGCCACCTCTGCGAGGCGGGAAATATACAAGTAAGTCCTCGACCTATGACAGTTCCTTCAGCGACTATGTAAAGCAGGGGTAGGCAAAGTTGGCTCTTTTATGATATGTGGACTTCAACTCCCAGAATTCCTGAGCTAGCATGATTGGCTCAGGAATTTTGGGAGTTGAAGTTCACATGTCATAAAAGAGCCAACTTTTCCTACCCCTGGTGTAAAGTTACAACTGCACTGGAAAAAAAAAAGCGACATGACCAATTTTCCACACTCCTGACCACTGCAGCATCTCCATGGCCATGTGAACAGAATTCAGACGCTTGGCAAATGATTCATATTCATGATGGTTGCATTTTCTGGTGTGTGTGACGCAATCTCCTTTTGCAACAAGCAAAGTCAAGGAGGAAGCCCGTTCATTTAACAACCTATGTGACTAACTTTAAGTGCATTGATTCACTGAGCAAGCTTGGCGAGGGAGGTTGTCAAATGGGGCAAAGTGCATTTATCAAATGTCTCACTTAGCGACAGCTGCGGTCGTAAGCCGAGGACCAGTCTATTTTCTGCTTTTCTCATTAGGTCAGGAATGAGGCAGACGGCTCTTTGTGTGAGCTGTTGAATGGTTAGCAATATTGTTAAACGTTTACAAGGACGGACGGAGACAGTTCCTAGATACAAAACTAGAATTAACTGCTCTTTAAATAATGTCAGGAACCCAACTTCCCGACAAGGGAATTCACTGGGAAAACAGTTGTCAGCTGATAACGATTAACAAGCAGGCAGGGACAATCTGCTTTTTCTTGAGCCAAGCACTCACTGGCCCCAGTTTCAATTTAAGACCTCACCCAGAAACGGAGTTAATGACTGCCTTTGATGGTGGAAACCAGTTAAAGGAGACCAATCATCAGCCCTGCAGCTAAGGAAGGGCCAATCCTGCAATATCCCGATGAATCAGCCATTTTTCTCAAGGTATGATGGGATAACTTATTTTATTTTTTGAATTTACAGGCCAGTCCTTCTCCTAGCGGACTCAGGGCGGCTTGCAGCAGTAAAATAGTAACAATGGTCCCTCGATTTTCGCGGGTTCGAACTTCGCGAAACGGCTATACCACGGTTTTTCAAAAATATTAATTAAAAAATACTTTGCTGTTTTTTTCCCTATACCACGATTTTTCCTGCCCGATGACATCATATGTCACCGCCAAACTTTCGTCCGCCTTTAATAAATATTTTTGTAAATAAACTTTAATAAATAAACATGGTGAGTAATAATCTAAATGGTTGCTAAGGGAATGAGAAATTGCAGTTTAGGGGTTTAAAGTGTTAAGGGAAGGCTTGTGATATTGTTCATAGCCAAAAATAGTGTATTTACTTCCGCATCTCTACTTCGCGGAAATTCGACTTTCGCGGGCGGTCTCGGAACGCATCCCCCGCGAAAATCGAGGGAACACTGTACTCCAATACTTAGAATAAAAACAAGTAAAAAATAAAAGCATGGCTAGTTTAATGAAAAGAAGGACCAGAGGAGACATGATATCAGCTTTCCAGTATCTCAAGGGTTGCCACAAAAGAAGAGGGAGTCAAGCTATTCTCCAAAGCATCTGAGGCTAGAACAAGCCTCAGATGCTTTGAGAGAAGCAACTTGGAACTAAGGTGAAATTTCTTGACAGTTAGAACAATTAATCCATGGAACTGCTTGCCTCCAGAAGTTGTGAATGCTCCAACACTGGAAGTTTTTAAGACGATGTTGGATAACCATCTGTCTGAAGTAGTATAGGCTTTCCTGCCTAGGCAGGGGGCTGGACTAGAAGACCTCCAAGGTCCCTTCCAACTCTGTTGTTACTGTTATCTCTCATTCGTACTAAAGGCCAGAGCGGAAACTCACTGCCCCAAGCCCGCTGGCATAAGTGTGTTTTCAATGCTTTTCAGAAGGCAAGGAGTGTGTTTTCAATGCTTTTCAGAAGGCAAGGAGAGTGGGGGCACTACGAATCTCTGGGGGGGGGGGACTTGGTTCCAGAGGACCGGGGCCCAACAGAGAAGGCTCTTCCCCGTGGTCATGCCAGCTAGCATTGCTTTGCCAATGGGACCTGGAGAAGGCTGACTCTGTGCAACTTAATCGGTCACTGTGAGGCAGAAGACGGTCCCATAGATAGTGGCTTGTTACAGAGAATAACTAACAGGAATCTCATTCCATCCCTTGGACTTTTGATACAAGCATTTATAGAGCCGGGGTGTTGCAGCAGGTAGAGTGCTGTACTGCAGGCCACTGAAGCTGACTGTTGATCTGTAGGTCAGCGGTTCAAATCTCATCACCGGCTCAAGGTTGACTCAGCTTTCCATCCTTCCGAGGTGGGTAATATGGGGGCCCGGATTGTTGGGGCAATACCCTAGCTCCATTAAAAAGTGCTATTGCTAACATGTTGTAAGCCGCCCTGAGTCTAAGGAGAAGGGCAGCATAAAATTTGAATGAATAAAATAAATACATTTGAGAGAAGGTCTCATCATCGTCCCATCGTCTTGAATTTCTCTTGGATTGTCATTCCAAAAGGAATTGGAGGAGACTAAAAGGTTTGACGTGTGTCTCTCAAAACCCTGGCGAACACTTCAGATGCTGGGCAGGACACGCAGTGGTCTACTCATAACAGGCCCAAAATCGAATCTATGTGAAGGGGAAGGATTTCTAGAGGAACGGGCAACTCATCTCTGAAGCAGACTGCCCTGCTCAGTTTGAATCAATCAGAAGCAGGGATTCTGTAGAAGAGCTTTAGGAAAAGCAAACCTAACAATTTTATTTATTTATTTATTTATTTATTAAATTTGTATGCCGCCCCTCTCCGTAGATCCTCATCCTCATCTTTGTTTAACTACCCCATAATTCCTTGCGGGGTGGAGATTGGGCAACTGAATGGCACTAGCAGTGTGTTTACTGGCCGGATGCCCTTTCTGTTGCCAATGAGATTTGTTTAGCAGATATATTCTCATTGTGCCCAGAGAGACAAATATCTGCCTCTGCCTAGAACCGAACTCACAGCCTCCTGATAGTGAGGCGAGAGATCCCCCTCTAGGCCCGCCGTACCACTCAAAACAGTTTCTGCCCACCCGCCCACCAAAATATAGTGTCGCTGTTCAGAAGCAATTGTTCTGCCGTTTCAAATCATTTAACCAAACCTAACATTAAGCCAGGGTGTTAGATCAGCTTTTTCCAACAGGGCAGCTTCCCTTCCAGATTGCTGAGATTTTAATTTTATCTATTGTTCTTTTTTTTGTAATGTAAAACTGTTATTTTAGATTTTAATTATTAGATTTGTTACCATGTATTGTTTTTATCACTGTTGTGAGCCGCCCCAAGTCTACGGAGAGGGGCGGCATACAAATCTAAATAATAATAATAATAATAATAATAATAATAATAATAATAATACCCCCGGCAGGGAGTAATGAAAGACTGTAGCCCAACACATCTGGAAAGGGAAATATACTGCTCAAAAAAATAAAGGGAACACTCCAACAAAACAATATAACTCCAAGTAAATCAAACTTCTGTGAAATCAAACTGTCCACTTAGGAAGCAACACTGATTGACCATCAATTTCTCATGCTGTTGTGCACATTCAACTTTGTACAGAACAAGTATTCAATGAGAATATTTCATTCATTCAGATCTAGGATGTGTTCTTTGAGTGTTCCCTTTATTTTTTTGAGCAGTGTATTTGAAAGGGGCTAATACCGATCCCTGTTCCTTCATTGCATGTTTTCATGTTAAGCAGTGAATCATTACTTTTGGATCAGCCAGGGATGTAAATTCAAAAATAAACTCCAAGTTTTCATCATAAAATGTCCCAAAGCAGATAGACTTGGCCTCTGAATTGTAAATTTCCTAATCTCTCCTTATTTTTCTCAATCTTACCGCACGTCACTTGATTACGATCACATATCAAAGCAATGTAATGAAGCGAATATGAGAATAACAGCAATAGATGACTTCGGGGAAAATAATTTCCTTGCTGAGAGCTCCTTCATCCGACACGCACGCATACATTCCACGTGATCTGCGCTTCCTGCTGGCATTTATTCAAAAATATAATTGCACATTATATCATCTACAGCTATTTTACTGGCAGCTTCACTGTAAATCTGCAGTGACAAATCGGCCCCCAGGCGCCTTTACTTATGCGTTATACTCAGGAGTTCTAATGGATCCTTCCGCCTGGGAAACAGATTTTTGCTGACTGTAAGGCTGCATTTTCGGAGGAGGAAAAAAAGGGAAGAGGCTCTTGATGAATCAAAACAAAAAAAAGGGAGCAACAAATTAGGTTATAGATCCTGGGTTCAAAGGCTGGCACCCAAATATGCAACAAACCAGCTGCAAAATTATGTAATGTCAACCAAGCTGCCTGGTTGTTTTCAGTGATTCACATTGCAGAGATGCCAAGCTTTAAGCCCAGAACTTGTAAAACCGCCAATCTGTTAATTATAAAATCCGACTTGGAGAAGCTCAGGCACAATGCTACCTCTCTTAAAACAGGAAAAGCTAAATGGTCTGTAGATTACCACCTACGAGTCTTTCTCTCACAGTCCTAACTTAGAAGCTGGCTCTGGGTAGATTGAGAAGATTGGAAAACAAGCGATCGCCGTTGCTTAAGCAAGCGTGTTTAGCTTTCTAGTCAGCTATGCCCCTTCTACAAACTACAGGCGGTTCTTAACTTAGAGTCATAATGGAAGCCAACATTTCTGTCACTATGTTGAACCTTGCCCCATTTCACCACTTTTCTCCCCACAGTTGTTAAGTGAATCACTGTTGTTAAATTAGCTGAGTGGTTGTTATGTGAGACTGGCTTTCCCACTGACTTTGCTTTGCTTCTAAAAGAAGTGGGGTCACTTGATCATATATTGATAATAAATATGAATCATAAATATGAGTCAGCTGACAAACTTTTTAATTTTGATCACATGACCATGGAGGTCCCACAACGGTTATAAGTGTGAAAAACAGTTGTAAGTCGTTGTAAACCGTTGTAACTTTGAACAGTCACTAAAAATAACTGTTGTACGCTGAGGACTATTTATACTCCATTCTATCCCTCAGACCCTTCATTTTTCCTCTTCCAACTAAACCCAGCATTGCAATCACAGGCCCCATCTGTATGGATGTCAATAGAAGAGAATTATTTGCAGCTCAGGATTGAAGGGTGGGTGCTGGGTAGGTAACATCCAAATATCCAAACGAACAACCAAACTCAGACAGCATTGAGGACTCTGTAGTCTTTACTGAATTAGCAATAGGAATAGCATTTAGACTTATATACCGCTTCATAGAGCTTTTTACAGACCTCTCTAAGCGGTTTACAGAATCAGCCTCTTGCCCCCAACAATCTGGGTCCTCATTTCACCCACCTCGGAAGGATGGAAGGCTAAGTCAACCTTGAGCCTATGGTGAGATCTGAACTGGTGAACTAAAGTTAGCAGTTAGCTAAAGTAGCCTGCAGGGCTGCACTCTCTAACCACTGCGCCACCCCGCCTTTCCCCTCCCCTGAACAGTTTGGAATTTCAAGAGCCTAAAGTGCTTGCCACCCCCATTTCTTCTCAGTGACTTGGTTTAAATTGTGGTTAGCATATATTTCAAGCTCTCTTGTAAAGGAAATGGTGCACAGGAAGCCTTCTGAACAACATTGAAGCAAACACAATGTTAAAACATTATTGAGTAACTCTGTCAGAAGGGAGAGGCTGAGCAAAGAACACGATGGCCCTAGATATGAATCTGAAAAGGAAAGAACTACAAATTCTATGAAGGAAGTGGTATTTAAATTACAACAGGGTGCCTGTAAATCGGCATTTACATGGTGGAGCTGCGGGGTGGGGAGTGGAAGACTGAAAGAAACCTGGCAAGGATTTTAAAAATGTACCTTTCTACTCCCTGAACATACCAGCTGAAAAGGTTTTTTTAAAAATCTGTCTCTCTCTTCTAATGAACTTTAAAGGAGGGCAAGATAAAATTGCCACAATCATTCTGTCATGCTAGAGGAAGCTCCACCCCAAAACTGAACAGCCATTACACGTCAGGAAGTGGTTTCTTTTTAAAAGAGGCACTGAACAACGCCTTAGGAAAGTTCTTCTGGAAAGCAAGCATAAACTGACAGCAAGGTATAGTTTTCTTCTCCCACCATCTCTCAAGTATCTAGAACAGTTCTCACTGTAGACTATTGTTAACACTACTGTTCTAGGCAGCACTGGATGATGGAAGGTGTAGCAACAGATCTAGAAGTGTGGAATTTCAGGAAACACAGGGATAAAGGAGGTTGTAGCAGTGTCTAGACATTTGTGGCTGATCGCAGAAACCAAAGCAGAGTCAGATCAGGTTATTATCTGGAGGAGAGGCCACCAGGAAATGTAAATCAGAAACACCTTTGGGGGGGGAGTGAATTTCTATAAATGGATATGTCTGTGTAACCACCAAAATCTAAATTCAAATCCAGGGAGTCTTACCTTTGTCCCATCCAGGTAGCAGCATTTAACTTAACTCCACAAAGGGGAGGAGGGGGGTTGTCAGCCCCTGAATGGCTTATTAATTCAGAGTCTTGATTAGGGAGTTAAAACACACCACAGGAAGAAGGTATAGTGGCCATCCCTCTCTGTATTGTTGCCATAAATGAAGCAAATTAGGCAGAACCCAGCTGGAGTTGAGTTTGCCTTGTTGTTATACCCACTCTCTTTGAATTAGGGAATTTCCCTAATCCAAACACCAAAGAGGAAATGGAGATGTGAATCAGAAGCATCTGATGTACCAAAAAGGTTGTTGGGTGAGTGCATTTCAGGAAGGGGGGGGGGGAATCTTCATTTATCCAGAGGCAGCTAGTTAAGCATAAGAAATGCAGCCCCAATACATAATGGATGATTTCAGGCCAGGGACTCTTACAAACTTGGCTATCTCATAGCGTTGTTGTTGGGGAGGGGGGAGACAAAATAAGAAGAGCGGGCATCTATACACACCACATTTAACTCCTAAGGCAATAGGGGCTACATAATTTTAATTGATTTAATTATTAGAATTCTAGGGATTAGAATTATTAGAACAAATCAAAATCAATGATTAGAATTCCAATATTAGAATGAATCATAATCAATGATTAGAATTCTAATATATATTTTAGAATTCCAATAGTTAGAATCTTAATTATTAAAACGAATCTGAATCAATTACTAGAATTCTAATATATTTATTAGAATTCTAATTGCTAGGATACTAATAATTAGAATCCTAATAAATTAGAATGAATCAGAGTCAATTATTCAAATTCTAATATATTTGTTGGACTTCCAATTGCTAGAATTCTAACTATTAGAATCCTAATAAATTATTAGAATGAATCAGAATCAATGATTAGAATTCTAATATATTTTAGAATTCCAATTGTTAAAATTCTAATAATTAGAATCCCAATAAATTATTAGAACAAATCTAATGAATCTAACAGAGACCTAATAAATATATTAGGATTATAATAATAGATTCTATTATTATAATAACCCTAATGTATTTATTAGATTTCTAACATTTATTAGAATTGATATATTCATTCGATTTCTGTTAGGATTCTAATAATTAGAACCCGAATAAATTATTAGAACAAATCGGAATCAATTATTAGAATTCTAATATATTTATTAGATTTTTAATTGCTAGGATTCTAACAATTAGAACCCTAATAAATTATTAGAACGAATCAGAATTCCAATTTATTAGAATTCTAACTGCTAGAATTCTAATTAGAACCCCAATAAATTACTAGAACGAATCCGAATCGATTATTCGAATTCTAATACATTTATTAGAATTCCAATAGTTAGAATTCTAATTGTCAGAACTGTAATAAATGCACAATTCTACTAAATCATCGGGGGTGGGGGAAGCGTTCTTAGACAGGCAGGCAAGAGGATGCAAATATTTGGGGTTATGACTCAAAACCTTCCTTGCCGGCTGCTCTTTTTAAAAAAAATTAAATAAAAAGGAATAAAAATAAAAATTCTATAGAGAAATCCCTCTTCCTGCCGGCACGAAGGGGGAAGAATATCCCCTCAGCTTCAGTGTGTTTAAATGGCGTCGTTATTTTTAGGGAGAAGCCGGTGACGACGATGGGGGGGAGGCCCTCTCCCTCCCTGCCCGATTCAACCCCGCCCGCGCCCCCTTTTTCCTCGAGGGGTCGTCGAAAGGTGGGCAGGCCTGGCGTTACCTGAGGATATTGTGGGCCTCCATGCTGCGGTTTTGGTTACTGGAGCAAACCACAGCCACTCGGAGCGGCGAGGAGGGCATGGCTGGCTGGCGGGGCGCTTCCCCGCCCCGGCAAGAGGTAGAGAGAGAGTAATAGGGGCTGTGGAGGGGTGTAGGCCCGGTCGAGGGCCCGCGGCGACGCTCCCGACGATGGCGGGGAAGAGGTGGCGGCGTCTCCTCCCGGTGG
Source organism: Erythrolamprus reginae (assembly GCF_031021105.1). Classification (NCBI taxonomy): domain Eukaryota; kingdom Metazoa; phylum Chordata; class Lepidosauria; order Squamata; family Dipsadidae; genus Erythrolamprus; species Erythrolamprus reginae. Next base: position 20,121,703 of record NC_091957.1, on the reverse strand, counting down.
CTTCCTCCTTCTCCTTCGCGTCTCCCTCACATGAACAAAATGGCGGCCGCACACAGCGGAAGAGGCGGGGCCCGGGCGACGTGTCGGGGTTCTTCCACCGCCCCTTCGCTTCTGCTGTTCCGGCTTGCCAAACCATAAAGGGGGAAAGGGACAGAACGGCCGTCCAACCTCCCCTCACGTTTCGTTGGTTATAGTTCCGTGAGGTAAAAGTGTGAGTGGGTTTTTTTGTTTGTTTATTCCCCTTCCCCCCCTCCAGCCAAATCTGTGAGGAGAAACAGGAATAGGGGAGATAACTCCCATACTCGCCCTCTTTAAAAGCAGTTTCCGGCGCTCCATAAAAGGCAAAGGCCCGGAGGCGGGGAAACAGCGCCGACCTAATGGCCGCGGAAGCAGCTGTTGCACGCCGCGCCGTGGATTATCCGTTTAACCGCCGTCGTGTCGCTCGAGGCATCCTGGGATTTGTAGGCGAGCATGGAGCGTTCGGCCCCAAGCGGCCTTTGCGCCACTGGGAGGAAATACATTTCCCGTGAGCCCTTGCTGTTACCTCAGGCAAAGCAATGGAGTCTTGAAAGGCGGGGAGGAGGTTCCTGACGGGCTTTCGTTTCCAACAGGGCCTTCCAGAGGACCGGGACTACACCTCCCATATGCTGGCTAGGTATTCCCAGAGTTATGATCTCACGGGTCAGCTCTGAATCTGACTTCCCTTGAGTACAATGAGGCTGCATTCACATAAGACGCTTGTCCCAGTCATGAAAATCAACCCGCTTTCTACTTTTGGGACAATTAAGCGGCCGATCAGCTTATCCATATTTATATTTTACATCATGTTAAAACGTAGGAGTGATGTGGTGGCCCACCTCTCTTTCTTTCTACCTCCTTTTCTCCCTCCCTCTCTCTGCACAGTGAGAATACATCTGCTGAACAAAGCTCTGCAATGGTAACAAGAAGGGCAGTGGGCCAATAAACACTCAGCTCCATTCAGTTGCCCAGGACTCTACCTTGCTTTTTAAAAAAAGACTCAAATTCAATCTTGACTAAAACTAGCATGTTGTGTGAATGCCATTATTAGGAGTTAATGTCGAATATCTTCAGGGTGTCCAGCAAACCTGGGAAATCAGGGAATTATCAGGGAAATTGGCGGTTTGGGAACAATCAGGGAATTTGTGGGGGAAAATGGAATAAATCGGGGGGGGGGACTATTAAAATGTTTAAAAGTCGGGGGGAAATCATGTAAAATCATGCTGCCTGGCAGAGTCAAGCAAAAACGAGCATAACTGGCAACAACTTGCTTCCTCAGCTACCAATATTTCAGCACGGCTTAGCCATTTGGTATGACGTCTTCTACGACCACACCTTAACTAGATCACAAGTTACAGGGAAATGTCAGAGAAATATCAGGGAATTTCAAAATGCTTTCCCCCTGGACATCCTGATCTTGTTTCTATGCACCGTCTACCTGGACAATATAGGTTGGTGTGCGCGCCTAGAGAAATGGTCTTCTTTCCTAGCAACTTAATTCCAAGATTTGTTAACATTTAGGCCCAAATGCACCCTTAATAACCAAATGAGAGATTTAACTGTGGTGCCTGTAATATAACTTTAACCGGCCCGTCAACTATAAAATCCTCCACTTGGAAAATTGCAAAAGCCAAAAAAAGGGTTTTTTAAAAAAACAAACAAACCAGGGTTAATCAGGCCCTTCTCCTTTCCTATCTTATGAATTTTTACTTTCCTCTTGGCAGGAAAAAAATTAGAAAATCTGGGAGAAGCCTGATTTTTTTTTTATCATACTCCCTATACTAAATGTAAACCACCTCTCTTCTCAAATGAGGCTAAACTGATGTATATAATCCGAATATGAAGACCTTGTCCAAAACCAAGAGACCTATTGCTCAACAGACTGTCCTTACACTTTTAATCATTGTAAGTCTGCCAAATCAGCTTTTAAAAATTTGCTTTTGGTTCCTTTAAACACTTTTTCCTATGTTTTCGTCAGCGGAATTTGATATCCCAGCTTCCTAAAAACACTTCCGGTGAATCCCAGCCACCCCAAATTCTTTGTAGTCCTCATGGGTAAACCACATTGGTTGGAAAGATACCAAGTTACTAATAATTGACGCACCCACCCAAGCTGCACAGGACCTTTCCGGGGGCGTTATGATCCGTATGGGAACCCCGTTTGGGACGTGATGCTCAATCTCTTTAAAAATTCTTTCATCCAAACCCCGGAAAAGAGATGACCCTCCTGAAAGGACCACATTTCCATATAAGGGAGCCCAAATGTCCCTGTCGCACTTCCGGATGCTCTTGGTGATCATAGTATGGATGCCTGGTGCCTCAACACCAATGGTCTTGGGTTTAAAAAGGATTTCTGGTGCTTGGCAGAGAGCCAGATGGATCTTGATGGTCTTCCCATCAGGCAGCTTCACGATCTCTTCCACTTTCTTCTGAGCTTCTCGTTTGGGATCCAAAGCCACGTAGCAAAATTTCTCTTTGATGTGCTTCAATACGGTTTTCTTGGCTCGGGTCACTAAACCGGGATTGTTCTCCATCAGGAGATTGGCAAAGTAGTCTGTCACGTCCCTTCCTGCCAGAGGGAGCCGGGATACCCCGTGAGGTAAGCAGTATCCGTCATAAATTGGGACAGCATGAGTCACTCCGTCTCCGCTATCCAGCACCAAACCAAGGGTACGAGCCGAAGTGTACAAAGCTAGTGTCGCTTGGATTGCGAGGTACAAAGCCGGAACCTTGAAGCTTTCAAACATGAGCTCTGTGATTTTTTCCCGATTATTCAGCGGATTTCTGGGGGGCTCTGAAAGAAACGCAGGCCTTGTGCTGGGCTTCACTTTAAGTTCATGTTCGTAGATATATCTCAGCAGCTTCTCCATATCATCCCAACAGGAAATAATCCCACGTTGAACAGGATAACTCAGCAAGATCCCTTTCTTGGCCACGGCTTCACCGCCAATGTAAATTTTCTCAGGTTTCTCTCTGAAGTGGCCAACCATGGATGGGACAATGGATTTTGGTTCAGTCTCACCAGAAAACCCAGCTTTGCAAGACCCAGATCCATTATCAATGATTACAGCTGGGGTTTGTAAGACTTCGACATTCAACATGGCTATGCCGTTGAAAGAGCCAAAATACTAGGATTTAGATCTGGTTTTTTTTCTTTCAGAATGACAGATAACGAAACATTCTCAGGGATTTGACATCACAAATGGATAGCTTCTGCCCCAGTTTACTCCTTTAAACAAACATGTTTGCAGGCTCCCGAAGCTTTGGACCATGGCTATTTTTGGTATCAGATGAAGCTAATAGGAGCTGATCCAGAACCTCTGGAGGGCAGCAGGTTGCCTAGCTCTGATTTAAATTATCATTCTCTCAAAAGAATCCTGGAAATAGTAGATGAGGTGGAATTCAACAATCTTGACATTGCTTCCCCACCTTCTTTAATTTTAATGTCTTCTTTCATCGTAGCACAATAAAGGCAGAGAATTAAAATATTTTCTAAACACCTTTAGCCCCAGTCAGGCATTTTCTCCTAAACAGGCTCTGACCCATTTACTTGCTAAACAGACCAAAAAAATTAGCCGTGCTTCAGATGTGGAGTTGAAAGATAAGCAACACATTCCATTCCCATGCTTTGCAGCAACCGAAACTAAATTGATCTATTCGTTGAATATCAAATGCTGAAGATCGTTAATACAGTATAGCTATGAGTTTGGAGGCTGTGGGATATAGTCAGGAGCTACCATGGAAAATCCCAAAGATGTCACAACACATTTATGAACGGATCCAAGAAAAGAAAGGATTTTTTTCTCTCTCCTGTAATAAATCTGATCAGCTTCTGGTTGGCTGAGCAGTAGATTTAATAAGACTGAAGTGGAATGCAAATACTTCATCTTCTAGGCAAGGAGATCAGCCTGATGAAAAGTTTCCATTCAATACTGACAAAGAAGCTCTTGTGATCCCTTTATGGAAGGAGAATTTCCCTCTACACAGTCTTAGCATGAGAAAGGAAGAAGTAAACAGTCACCTACAAGATTCTGTGGCCAAAATCAGATTCAAATCTAGGTTTCTCCAGTTCTGATTCACCATCTCAACTTTTATGGCATCTTTTTGAGAATCTCTACTTTCCCTGTTAGCAGATCCTGAGAATAGCAGATCTTGACTCCGCTAGATGGCAGTCAAAAGTTGCAAATATCCTCGGAGCAGGGGAAAAAAGAAAATAAAATAAAAGGGGGAAAGGTAAAAGAAATACAATGGATGGATTCCTTTTCCAGCTAAGGTTGTCAATTGGCCAGCGAAGAAATAGGGCTGGTCATCTCTTTGTATTTCAAAGAGATGCAAAATGCACAAATCAGTCCCTATAAAACTTTTAATAACAGCAAGACTTTCTGGCAGATCCCTGCATAGCACACAGATTCCCAGGTCTGATCCCAGTAGCTTTCTTCAAAACAACAACAACAACAACAACAACAACAACAAACCTCACTGGTTACAAAACACCACTTCCTTGATTCCTTCAGGAATTATGGACAGCCATAACCAAAAGCCATTATTCAATATAAATTGTATCCTTACAATTTATATTGACTGGTTCCTAATATGACTGAATTGCTTTTTTGTACCTGGACTATCATTGCTATTAGTGTTGCACCTTAATGATTTCTGTTGAATGTATCTTTTATCTACACTGAGAGCATATGCGCCAAATTCCTTGTGTGTCTAATCCAATAGAATAAAAGAGAATAAAAATATTCTATTTTTATTCTATAAGAATAGAATAAAAATATTCTATTCTATTCCCTAAGTGGATCTGCTTCTTTGAGATCAATTTTTATTTGTTGCTAAAGCAACATTTTGACTTCTTTAGTAGCAGGATTACTGCGCAGTTTTGCCATCAGAGCTATCCATGGTGCTTATTTCTCTCTTGGACCCAAAGCTTTTGCAACACAATCTCTGCCTTGTTTCATTTAGCCTTCCTAGCTTTGTTCTTCCTTGATTTTGCCTTACTGGGACTTCAGTTTCTCTCTAATTTTACTCAGCTGAGACCTTTACCCAGAAAAGATGACAGTTAAAGTTTTAGGCTGTATCCGTCTTTATGTTAAGATTTTCAATTGTCTTTCTTTTTTTTTGGAGGGCGGAGATATATTTCAATAATGCACAAATGCCAACTTTCATTTTAATAAATTGCCACACTTTAAAAAAAAACTATGACAGTTGTTAGTGTAAATCAAGATTATCTGGTAGAAAAAGGGAAAGGCAACCTAGCAAGACAGACTCCATATCTATGTAGCAATCAAAGAATTCACCGAAAGGACTGAGCACTGCAACAAAATGAGCATTCACTGCATTTTGTACAATATTTGATATTTTTTACCCAACTATGCAGCTAAACAACAAAGTCCCAAATCTAAAATGAGGAATGCTTCAGAAGAATCCCTCCCTCCCTCCACACACATACATACTCATGATGGAGGAGGAAGAATTAGGCAGGACTCCTGCTTAACCCAAAGGGAACAGAGCTGGCTTAACCTACTTTGAAATGTATTTTTATTTTATTCATTTATTTTATTTATTTGTCAAGTACGTATTGGTAATATACATAGATATAACATACTTTATATACACAAGATGGGTACTGATAAGAGGGAACATTAGGACAGGGATGGTAGACATGCTGTTATGCTTATGCACACTCCTTACTGACCTCTTAGGAATCGGATGTTTTTGCAGAGTAGTAGTTGTAGATTGCAAATTGATTTTTTTTCCTGAAGCCAAATTGCTTGTTTGAAAGTAGGCTGTTAGTTTCTAGGTGGAGGGTAATGGATTGGCTTATGATTGATTCCATGACTTTGCATATGACTCAGGATAGAGATTGGACTGTAGTTTTCTACTAGATTGGGATCTCCCTTTTTGACGATGGGGATGATCATGGCTAGTGACCATAGGTAGGAACTAGTCCTGTAGGATTTTTCAAAGATTATGCTTAGGGGTTCAGCTATGTTTCGGGAGAGCTTTTTTAGGAAATATGCATATAGTCCATCAGGTACGATTGACAGAGAAGGTTTTAGGCTGCACAATGCTTTTTCAACGTTGTCTTCAATTAAGTCTATTTGTATTATATTGTTGTGAGAATCAAGGAAATAATAAGATGGATGGATGGATGGATGGATGGAGGAAGGGTGGGTAGATAGATACTGTAGATCACCTTCAAAGAGCAGACTTTAAATCCCTCTGACCAGAGTCTAAAATTGTACAACATGGCCATTCTCTCCTCTGCCAATTCTGAGTTCTTCCTGCTCTCAGATGCATTGTCTTTCCCCTAAATCCACCCCCACCCCAGCCTATTTTGTATTTTTATCCCTCCCTTTCCTCTGCCTGAATTGGCAATTAGGACTGAGGAAAAGGGGGTGGGGGTCTGCCATGATTTACAGCTCTTTGAGAAAGCTGTCTGGTGCAGTTGCATTTCTATTCCTGCCTCACACGTGCTCATCAGCTGATTTAAAAATAGACCTCCTTGTTCCCATGCTGTTTTCTATTTGTCAATACAGGGAGGAAGGTGCTTTCTTCCTCTTCCCCATCTTGGCTCTTCTCTCCCCTCCCATTTTTAAGGGGGGGACTCCTTTAAGGGGGGGACTCCTTCATTTGGAGAGAAGGGGAGGGAGGAAGAAAAGGAGAGAGAGAGAGGTTATTTACAGTCACTTAGGTAAACCAGAATAGAGAGAAAAGTGTGAATAAGGAAAAAGGGTTTTTTTTGCTTAAAATTCCTTACCAGTGATAGCTGTTTTTAAAAATATATTAAGCTGCTTGCTAGAGGAAATATGTATCAATCATGCAGGGGGCACTATATATTTTGAAGGATGGCATATATTTGGAAGTTGGTCTGTTGAGCAGTGAGCTATCTCTCTGTCCAATAGCTGCCGATTTCTGATTTGCTTCTCTGGCATAAATTACTGCCTTTATTCCCTTCCCCAGCACCTTCTGCCTATGACCGGAAAGATATAAACAGAGAAACACCCACCCCCCAACTCCCCAGGATTGCATCCGCCAAATTATGTTTTTGTTTCTTGCCAGCTTCCTCCAGGCTCTAAGCTTTCCTTACTGGGCAGCATAAAGCATTGCTTTCAAACACCAATGGAAATTCATCTCAATGAAGTTAAAGATAAAAGTTTGGACGATCGTCCTTTTTCCCTGAGGGGCTAGCTTTCAACATGCAGTGAGGCAGACAAGGAAACCCCATCCGGGGTCCTATCTCTGCTACCTTCAGAGCAACTGTGCTGTATGGACAGAGAACCCTAATTCTTTGAAGCATAAACAAACTCCTTGCTCTTAATCAGTGGAACTCCTTGCCTCCAGAAGTTGTGAATGCTCCAAACACTGGAAGTTTTAAAAAAGATGTTGGATAACCATTTGTCTGAAGTGGTGTAGAGTTTCCTGCTTATAACCAGAGGGTTGGACTAGCAGACCTCTGAGGTCCCTTCCAACTCTGTTATTCTACTCTGGGTGGAAGAAACAGAACTCCAATGTTGAGCTAGAGACAAGGCCAGGTTCAACTGCAGCAGGGATGTTAATTTCATCAAGGGCCGCATCAAGGTTGTGTTTGACTTTGGGGGGCAGGTCAAAGTGGGCATGGCCAGCTCAATGCCACTCATGTTGGGGGCTCCTGTGGTGGCCCAAGCACTCTGCCCGAGAAAACGGGCTCTCAAGCTTCACTTTCGGCTGCGACAGCCTCCTGCAACCATCTACCAGTGAAAACGGAGCTCTGTTTTTGCTGTCAGAGGCACCGTGAGGCCAGTCTTTCACTGTTTCCAGGATGCCCCCTCGGGCTAGATCTAAGCATGCTGTGGGCTAGATCTAAATACACCGTGGGCCGGATCTGGCCCCCGGGCCTTGAGTTTGACACCCCTGAACTAGAGGAACCGAGTTTAAGAAAAATGAGAAGATGAAAGCTCAAATACTTTTTAAAAAAAAATTAAAATGAAAGCTCAAATACTGATCTGCAGACAGGAACAGGAAGTAGATCTATATCTTCCGGAAATTAATATTACAGCCTGAAATGTGGGCATCTAACATAAGCCAACATAGGACACAGGCTCAACTTCTCCTGTTATTGTTGTTACAAATGTTACTTGGACAACCACATGCATATTGATCCATCTGAGCCCCCATGTAATGGTTGAATTGTACCGAGGCACGTGCAAGCACAAACAATAAAAAAGTTGACCCACACTCCATTTTTTAATCCACTTTTATTTGTTTCTTGTTGGAGAGGCCTGGGAGCCATTCTTTCTTTTACATAGCTCTCAACCCATTATTTCGTGTCGCATGGTGACCAAAAAAAACCCCCTTGCTCCTCAAAGGCATTTAAGAAACAAAAACTAGCAGCAATCATAAAACAAATAACACATTTGTTGGGAGTTCCTTAGTTTCCACTGGGAACGCAAGGGGAACGAATCAGTGGACATCAAATCTAAAAGTGCACAAACTCGCCTAGTGAAAGCGAATACAGTAATGTAGCTGTTTGGTTTTTCCTGTAGAACAAAATCTGGGAAAAGCAGAGGACAACATTCAGCCTGAAGGCACAGAATTATGATTAACATAGCCTGGCTACATTGGAGCTATCACAGAAGCAGTGGGGTAGAGCAGAGGAGGACAATCTGACAGACATGTTGTAGGATTTACTTCTTAGAATTCAAAGCAGCGGCATATTCGGAGTTTTCAGGACCCTTAAATATCCTACAGAGCAGCCAGCTGAAAGACTAATTCTGTCAGGTGCTTCTAACATTTAACTTGGCATTTGGGATTATTTCCCCCTCCCCTGCCCATCTTGTTTTCCTTCTGAATTGCTTTAGATTGTAAAACTAGCTGATAGTTAAAAAAATATTAATCATTCTGTCAGCCTTTTATCTGGAGACAGAATAAAACGGCTAAAGAATGAATCAGTGCTTTTTAAACACAGACACAAAGACACGCAAGTATCACTCCTATTATTCCAATATTTTGCCCTTTGCTTCAGGCGGTAGAATGTCTTGGGTGCGTCCTGATTTTAATTTTATTTCTTTTCAGTTTTGAACTTGTATGTCAACACAGAAGGGTCAGAATGGAAGTCAAAGCAAGAAACTGCCTACAGTGGTGAAATGTTGAGATCTTCAGCCGGAAACCCACTTTGTCATTCGTTACAAAGTTAATTATCTTCTTTCACGGTAACAGATTCTCATTTTATATATTTATTTATTTATTTGGAAGTAGCTGCTCTGCGATTTTATAAAAATGTCCTAAAAGCTATCCCCAGCTGAAAATCTAAGTTAACAGCTAGCGTTCTGGATTCACAAAACTGTTTAACCATAAATTATTAAATAAATCGCGGTAGGTTGGATCTGCATAACACACTAGTGTATTAGTCAGGACTGTCAATAAGGGAATAATATTAAAACTGCCCAGATGAAAGCCAAAGAGGAATGTTCATAATGTTATTTTCACAGGCTTTTAATTGCTTATATTTTCTTTTTCTTTTCTTTTTTCTGTTAGTCATCTGAGGTCCCTGATAGTAGAAAAACTGGGATATAATTTAATAAATGCTTTTGTTTGTCACATCTGAAATTGACTGGACTTGTAATTGCCACTTTTATGCCTTTATGCACTTTTAATGCCTAATTTTGCTCAGTAGTTGTGTTCCACATTGATTCATATTTCACAGTATATTAAATTCCACACCCACAAGCAGATGAAGTTATCCAAGGATACTTAACTAAAGGGTCACTATTGCAACTGAATATGCACTTACCTGGGAGTAAACTCATTGAATAATGAAGTTTACTTCTGAGTAGGCATCCATGGGACTGCACATTTGGCACCTCAGAGAATGGAATTAAACTATTTCAACGCAAAGTTGACCGCTTTTCTGCCGAGCACCGATCCATCCCAAAACGGATGTTATTCTCATTAGCAACATCAACATCTAAGCACCTGTTTCTAACCACCCATCATCCTCTCTAAACCAGCTCGCAAAACATTTCAATTTCTTGAATTCATTTCTCATAACGATATAGATATAAGCTCTCTGACATTGAGTTGAAGCTAGGAAATTGTCTAGCCAGCCTGAAACTTAATTTTTTTTTTAAGAAAAGGAAAGTGAAGCCTTTACTGAAATTGTGAAGGCAAAATAGTTGGAGAAACACGAGGAAATGGGGAATTTGCTACATGTGGCTGCACCAGCCCAAGGAATGGTCAGCTTTTCCTGGCATAGATAAATCCACATCCAGATCCCAAAATGGAGATCCTGGATCGATTCAAATTCAGATGAAGGCTTTTCAAATGCATGTGACAGTTTGAAGAAAGTCTCAGGAACGGAGCCTTTTTCTCCTGTGCACACAGCAGCTTCTGGGTTCGAGGCCAGCAATCACCCCACACCGAAACCCCCCCCCCCACGTGAAATTTGGCGAACTGCTATTATTCCCAACAGCTTCTTCCCAAGGTGGAAACGTATAGTTAGATTTATATATCGCGTCACTTATTTAGACTTATATATATCGCTTCACAGTGCTTTTACAGCCCTCTCTAAGCGGTTTACAGAGAGTCAGCCTATTGTCCCCAACAATCTGGGTCCTCATTTTACCGACCTTGGAAGGATGGAAGGCTGAGTCAACCATCAGCCTACTCAGATTCGATCTTCCAAACTGCTGGCAGCCCATGATCAGCGGAAGTAGCTTGCAGTACCGCACTCTAACCATTGCACCACCGAGGCTCTTATATTCATAAACTTGCTTATATCTGACCATCAACTGAAAAGTTTGCCCCACATCGTGGTGTTTCGACCTCTGGGTCAACTCCAGCACACCTCTCCAAGAGAAGACATTCCTCCCAAGAGCCCCAGGTGAACGGCAGGTAACCGGAGGCCCAGATGAAGAGCTGACCGTTAATTCAGAAAGCAGCCTTCCTTCATCCCCTTCAGTAGGGCAGCCCAGAACTTTCTCATTGCTCCAAAAAAAGGGAGGCAAATATGAAATCTGCTTCAGCTAAACTCCCTGGCAACGTGATGGATGTACCCAGACTAGTTGTTTGAGCCACGCTGCAAAAGCAGTTCATTTGCCATCTTCTACACTCAGAAGATCTCCTGGAGGTCTCCCATTCAATCCAAGCTTCCCAGGCTCAGTCCAGACTGGACACAGGGTTTTTTAATCCTCAATCAAAGAAAGCCTTTTACTTGGCGTGAGTGGGAAAGTGGTTTTGAATTTTATCTCTTCTTTCCAAGCTGAAGAGACTTAAGCGGCTGCTCCAAACTACGGCTCCCAGAATGCCTTGTGGGAGGAGCCCTTTAGCACAGGCAGCCCTGGACTTGTGGGATTTGTAGTCCTGCTCCAGCTGGGAGGAGATCTCCTGGTGGTCTCCCATCCAATCCAAAGCTTCCCAGGCTGAGTCCAGACTGCCTGACACTTTAAAAAGAAAAAAAAATCCTCAATTTACTTGGCATGAGTGGGAAAGTGGTCTTGAATTTTATCTCTCCTTTCCAAGCTGAAGAGACTTTAGCGGCCGCTCGAAACTACAGCTCCCAGAATGCTTCGGAGGAGGAGTCCTTGATTTGTAGTCCCGCTCCAGCTGGGAGGAGGCTCATGAAATCTCCTGGTGGTCTCCCATCCAATCCAAAACTTAACATGCTGGGACCAGACTGCCCAAGCCACACATTTTTTAAAAAAAATCCTCAGTGGAAGAAACCCTTTACTTGGCGTGAATGGGTGGGTGGGAAAGTGATCTTGAACTTTCGCTCTTCTTTCCAAGCCAAGAGACTTAAACGGGCGCTTCGGCTTCCGTCCAAACTACAGCTCCCAGAATTCCTCGCGGGAGGAACCCTTTAGCACCGGCAGCCGGGGACTTGTGGGATTTGTAGTCCCGCTCCAGCTGGGAGGAGGCTGCTGGCTCTGGCGGGGCAATCCGGCCGGCCAAAAGCGGCAGGAGAAGCTCTGACGGGCGGGGGGGGGGGGTTCAGTTGCCCCGCTTGGCCGAGGCGGGCGCGACGTTCTCGGTCAGGTAAGCCACCAGGAGGCAGATGAGGACCAGCATGACGCAGATGGAGCCCCCGACGGCCGTCATGGCAATCACGATGTCCCGCATGCCGGCCGGCTCCACGGTGAACTCCACGCACTCGGCCGGCTCGGCTTCGCCACTGCGGTTGGCGTGGGCCAAGAGGGCTCGCAGGCAGAGGCGGTAGCGGACGCTCCCGTGCGGGTCGGCTAGCAAATAATCCCGGCAAGCGGCGCCCAGCCGAACGCTGTCGCACTGGAAACGCGTGTAGGCGCCTTCCCACGAGCAGGAGAGCGCGAAGCCGCGCAGCGGAGCGGCCCGCCGGTCGGCCGGCCAGGCCCACTGCAGCAAGACGCTGCCGTTGCGGAGCACGTTGGCCAGCAAGGCGCGGCCGGGCGAGCGGTGAGCCGTGCAGCGGCCCGGGGAGCACTGGAAACCCCGCGCCGGGCTGCGGAAGCACAACCGGCCCGGCCCGCCTTCGCTCAGCACTTTGTAAGGGCACCACGGCGGCTCCCCGGGTTCTTCCCAGGCTTGGCGCGCCTTCGAGTCGGCGGCTCCTTCCCAAACGGCCGGGCCGAGCAAAGCCACCAGGAGGGAGAAAGCCAACATGCTTGGCCGGGTCGGAGCATAGGGGCCAGACTGGGGATCGAGGTAGTCTAGCACTGCGGAAAGCCGTCGTGGCAAGCCGGGCCGATCGCCGGACGCTTTCGCCGGCCGAGCGGCGAAGGCATTTTCAAAGTGGCCGCTTGGAGACGGCGCGGCACCTTCTTGGGCATCTCCGCCCCGGGGAGGGCGGGCCAACTCCGCCCCTGGCCAGCCGCTTCCTGGCGCCGCCTGGACGTCGGGTTGGGGAAAAAGCGACTGGGTCTCTTGCCCAGTGCGGTATATTGGCTCGCTCGCAGCGTTAGACATCATCCAAACCCCCGCGAAGGATGCTCGCTCTAAACCTCGGTGTGTGTAAACTCGCCAGTTTTGCACCCTTACTCAGAATCGAACCTCCGAAGTTGGGGAAATCCAAACGGGGCTTGCAGTTGGTTAAGACTGTAGAGTGAGAAACCCAAAGGAAAGCTGGTGTTTTGTTGGTTAGATTGGGAAGGGGGAAAATACTGCAGAAGAAGGCAATGGGAAGAGAACTGCCTACATCTGTGGTTCTCAACCTGGGAGTCGGGACCCCTTTGGGAGTCTAAGCACCGTTTCACAGGGGTCACCTAAGACTACAGGGAAAAGACAACTTTCCCATGGTATTAGGAACTAGGTCTTCTATTCTGGCGCTGTTTACAGAGGGAGTGTCCCTCTGACCTTCCTGCCAATCAACTTAAAGCTCTATTGGGAGAATTGGTGCTAGATTTATGGCTGGGGGTAATCACAGGATCAGGAACTGTATTTAGGGCTCGTGGTATAAGCAAGGTTGAGAACCACTAGCATAGATACTCGTTCTGATTGTAGGAGATCCTCTTTTACTGCCATCCAAAGAAATGTTTACTTTTGGGGGCCAAGTCCTCTGAAAAAGGCTTGCCCTTGCAGGCCTTTGGCAGAATTTGGCTCCCCTGCAGGAACTGCCTGGACTAGGAACAGCCAGCTCTCTGCAAACAAGTCATTAATAAAACCTTGTCAGGGACACAGAGCTGTCTTGGCTGCAAAAGAAAGCCAAATTTAGAACCCACTCAGTCTAAGAAGGCTCCGCATGCTTGTGAGATCAAAATAACAGTTTGCAGAACCAGGTCATTTATTTTTTCAGCTATAAAAAGGAAGAAGCCAGTATTCCTTCCGGATTCGATTCTGAGCTTTCCCCAAAGATCCAGAAAGCAGGTGACAAAGGCTGGGTTCACATCCCAGCATCCTTGCTTTATCTAAGTGGTGGTTTGAATAAGCTTCCAAAATCCACTGAGCATCCTTTGACAATTAAAAAAAAAACATGGCAGGGCGAAAAAAGTTTTGTGGGAAAGGTAGAATTCTTAGGAGGTGTTGGGAAGCCTACCTTCCTTTTTGATAAATACCGTCCTTAGTGACTTGTCCACCAGGGGGCACCCAACACATGCTTTCAAAATTCCACACCTTTTATACTCATTCTATTCCCCACTCCCCGCCAAAAAAAGTTTTGCCTTTTTCCCCTAGGCAAAGATGGCTGTTCTATGACATGTGGACTTCAACTCCCAGAATTCCTGGGCTAGCATGATTGTCTTGGAAATTCTGGGAGTTGAAGTCCACAAGTCATAGAAGAGCCAACTTTTCCTACCCCGGCCCTAGGGCAGTGATGGCAAACCCTTTTTTTGTTTGGGTGCCCAAAGAGTGTGTGTGTGCATGATAGCGCGAGTGCGCTTGCCCACACCCACAATACCATGCCCTCCCCCTACGCATGTGTGAAGAAGCCTCCTTGCGCTGTGTCCCCTGTGCATGTGTGCAGGCCTCACTGAAACTCTGGACTTCCAGTAGGCCTGTTGGGCCATTTTTCACCTCCCTAAGCTTCAGGAAAGTCTCTGGAGCCTGTGGATGGCCAAAAACAGTCCCAACAGGCCTACCAGAACTTGAGAAACTTCTAGTAGGTCTGTGGGGCTGTTTTTTGCCCTCCCCCCATCCTCTGCAAGGCGAAAAATCAGCTAGAGCTGACATTGGGCAATGCCTCATGTGCCCTCAGATATGGCTCCACGTGTCACCTGTGGCATGCGTGCCTTAGGTTCACCATCCTGGCCCTAGGGCCCTGATGGCGAACCTATGGCAGGTGGAGCCATATCTGTGGGCACACGAGCTGTTGCCCTAGCTCAGCTCCACCTGAGAATGTTCACTTCCAGCTAAGCTTGGAATTCTAATAGAATGAGCTTGAAGTGCATTGCCATGCTGAACAGGGAAGCTAGACAATTTAACCCAAGGGTGTCAAACCTGATTTTATTGAGAGTTGTGTTTGACTTTTGGGGAGGTGGCCAGGGGGGGTGGCCAGCTCGTCACTCATGTCGGGGGCACCTGTGGTGGTCTGAGCGCCCTGTTTTTGGAGCTCCGTTTTTGGCTGTAACGGCTTCCTGCAACCCTCTGCCAGCGAAAACAGAGCTTGGAGAATCTCATGCAGCCATCCTGAGCTCCATTTTTGCCAGCAAAGGCACCACAGGCACGTCCTTCAATGTTGCCAGAGTGGCCCCGCAGGCTAGATCTAACTACGCCGCACACCTCTGATTTAACCCGAGCTGACAAACTGGGCTGGGGAGAACAAGATTACTTAGCCCTGAAGCTCCCTGGATGACTTTGGTTCAATCATTTCACCCAGCCTGGGTTAAGGATGCTGGAATTGCGGAGAGAAGGTTCATGGATGAAAAGAGGCTAATCAATGCAGGGAAATAAAAACAGCTATAGTCTCCACTGGAAATTTAGCAGTGGATGCATCTTCCTTTCCTAGGTGGTCCAAATTGCTCGCAGCATCAGTTCTTCCTTTCTAATCCCACCATTAGTCTTTGTTTGTTGTCCCTCACCATAAATTCTCCTTTAAAAAAAAAAAATCAATGTTGGCTTTCTGTCTAAAAAGAAACACAACAGGAACGGTCTTTTTTGGCTGCAAAGGAAGACAGCCATGGACTACTCAGTTACGGAATAGGGCCGTGATGGTGAACCTATGGTTTATGTGCCACAGGTGACACACAGAGCCATATATGAGCTAGGGCACGCAAGCTGTTGCCCTAGCTCAGCTCCAGCGCACATGTGGGTGTCAGCCAGCTGATTTTCAGCTTGCGCTGAGGCTCTGGGAGGGCACTTTTGGCCTCTGGAGATTTTTGGGGGGGCAGAGAGGCCATTTCCGCCCTCCCCAAGCTACAGGGAAACCTCTGGAGCCTGAGGAGGGCAAAAAACAGGCCTGCCGACCCACCAGAAGTAGGACTTGGAACAAGGCCTGGGTCGTTTGGACTACATAAGAACATAAGAAGAGCCATGCTGAATCGGGCCAAAGCCCATCGAGTCCAGCATTCTGTGTCACATAGTGGCCCACCAATTGTACATGGGGCTCTTGAGCAGAAAGAGAAGGCAAAACCCTCCCTTTCCCTCGATCCCCAACAAATGGGACCCAAGGGAATCCTGCCTGCCTCAACCAACATAGAGGCTGCACTTGGACATCCATTTCAATAACCACCAATACATTTGGCATCCATGAATCTGTCTAATCCTGCCTTGAAGCTATCCAGACTGACAGCTATCACACTCTTCTAGAAGTGAATTCCATAAACCAATGACCCTTTGGGTGAAGAAATATTTCCCTTTGTTTGTCCTCACTTTCTTACCTATGAGCTTTAGGGAGTGCCCCCTCATCCTAGTATTGGGTGACAGAGAAAAGATTTTTTCTCCATCCACCTTTTCTATCCCATGCATGATTTTATACACTTCGATCAAGTCACCTCTTAAACTACATCTCCCATTCTCCCCAGCTGGGAGGGCCATAAATAGACTAAAAGGACCAATAGGCTGAAAAACAGCTTCCACCTCAGAGCAATAACTATATTAAATTCTACTGTATACAGTGGCGAGTTGCTCCCAGTTCAGCCCAGTTCAGTGAACTGGTAGTGACGCTGATGGGAGGCTCCACAGAGTTGTGCACGCATGTAAAAACAAAGCGGTAGCAACAGGATTTATAACCCATTACTGACTACAGTACAATATTGTATAGAGAATGCGAAGGATGTGTGTTTTCATCTCATTTTTAGTTTTCTTATGTATGATGTACATTAAAGATGGCATTTAATTTCATTGTATGAGGTGCAATGACAATAAAGTAAACTAACTAAATGTCAACCAGTCTCTCCGGAGGATATAGGAGCAGAGAAGACGGCTCCCAAATCTACCTGTGGTATTTATTTCTGTGGCTGGCAGCAATTTGAAACAAATCCGAACAGTGACTCAGCCTGTTGGTCCCACCAGAAATGCCCTATAAAAGAGACGGATAGCAGGGAGGTGAAGAAGGAATATCCAAGTGGGGGGAAAAATCTGCCTTTGCTCGTCATTTCTCAGCAGAGGGTTTTGAGCCGATGCCAACCCATCCCGAATCCAGACTCTTGTCAGCTTTGATCAGACAGCTGGTGAAAGGCCTCGCATTTCTTATAACCCCTGAGTGAATTGGAAACGTGGCTCACTAGCTACGTGGCCAGGCAGATGAATTAGCTTTGGATTAATCTGTTTGGAAAGCGCTATTTATAGCAGGCAGCCAAGGGCCTGGGACGCATTAAATCAAAATTAGGAAGAGGCCTCCTCTCTCTCTCTCTCTCTCTCTCTCTCTCTCTCTCTCTCTCTCTCTCTCTCTCTCTCTCTCTCTCTCTCTCTTTCTGATTAACATTTTTATGGAAGCCCAGCTGCTTTTGCATAATCCAAGTCCTCCTCTTGTTAGAGACACCAGCTCCCGTTATCCTTCGGTGGTCTCCAAAGGCCTCGCTTCTTTGCAGAGTTGATCTTTGATGCCGTCCCAAGTCGTTCTTTTTGAAACACTTCTCTTTTGGCGTCTAAGCTCAAGAGCCCTCCAGGCAGCCCAGTCTAGCCCCTGGCTCTTATGTGCAGCCTTCAAATCAACAAAAAAAGGTCGTTTCCATAAAGTTGCCTGGCAGTCACTCCCCATTCTCTTGCAGAGAAATAAAAATATGGATTTAACTTCTGGTTTCTCTTGGCCTGCCCTTTCATCCAGCAGTGAGTTCCACTTACCTTCCCCACTGGTTTGCATCACAGTGTTTGGCTGTCTCTCTCGCACGCATGCGTCAACTCGTGCGATGCTCAATAGCAGGAATACACCCTAAACACAGCTGAGGAGCTGATCAGCTGTGCTTTGGGCGAAGAAAGAAAGCAAGGAAGGAAGGAAAGAAAGTGAAAGAAAGAAAGAGAAAGAAAGAAAATCAGCATTAACTCAGTAGCGAAAGAGGAGAAACCCTCCTAACAGGGAACAATTTGCAAACAATTCAAACAAAAAGATGGCGACATACACAGACCAGCACCAACAGTGACGTCATCAGTGGGTCGCTACCAGTTTGGGCAATCTGGTCCGAACTTGGAGAAATCAACCACTGATTTGATCCAGATGGTATAAGGTCTCCTACCTTGAGCTGGGGATTTGACTAGAAGATCTGTCCCTACAATTGTGTTCTGTACTTGCCTTCCATAGTAATTGGACCATGTAGGCAGGGGTGGGCTATTTCCCAGACCGGGGGGTGGGGGCGTAGTGGAGTAGCAAAAATGGAGCTCCACCCCAGAGCACCCAGTTTGGACTGAAAGATGTTGAAAGAAAATGCAGGGCACCCTGCATAAGTCATGCCCACAGTGTGGTAGTAAAAAGTTTGATAGCCCTTCACTGTATGTAGATAATCATGCAATATTTGCCATACTATACTACTCAAAAAAAAAGGGGAATACTCAAATAACACATCCTAGATCTGAATGAATGAAATATTCTCATTGAATACTTTCTTCTGTACAAAGTTGAATATGCACAACAGCATGTCAAATTAATTTTCCATCAGTGTTGCTTCCTAAGTGGACAGTTTGATTTCACAGAAGTTTGATTTACTTGGGAGTTATATTGTGTTGTTTAAGTGTTCCCTTTATTTTTATTTTTATTTTGAGCAGTGTATATTATTGAACAGAAATAAAATAATAGTGTTGGAAGGGATCTTGGAGGTCTTCTAGAGCCAAGATGGTGCAGTGGTTAGAGTGCAGCACTGCAGGCTACTTCAGCTAACTGCTAGCTATAGTTCAACAGTTCAAATCTCACCACCGTCTCAAGGTTGACTCAGCCTTCCATCCTTCTGAGGTGGGTAAAATGAGGACCCAGATTGTTGGGGGCAAGAGGCTGACTCTGTAAACCGCTTAGAGAGGGCTGTAAAAGTATTATGAAGCGGTATATAAGCCTAAATGCTATTGCTATTCTAGCCCAACCCCCTGCTTAGGCAGGGAACCCTATACCACTTCAGACAAATGGTTATCCAATTGGTTAATCTTCTAGTTTTATACGCCCATTACAGTCAAACCTTGTTCTGGGTTCCAATCTAGAATTTATTTCCTTCCAATGTTGCCACTGTTTGGATCCTTCCCCAGAGCATGTCCTCAATCCACAGAGCAAAATTTCTCTATCTTGGCAATTATGAGGTACATGGACTTCAACTCCCAGAATTCCCCAGCCAGCACAGGTAATTGCCATAGAGGTCAAGAGATTCCTGTTTTTCCAGATTCCATCCCAGCAGTGTTAACAATATTTAAATGGTACCAATACTTTTAATCAGCTTTCTCCCTTCTGATTTAAGGTAGGGAAATGAAAGAAAAGGCATTTGATAAGCTGGTCCACCACCTCTAATTTTGCTACTTCGTGGGAGCTACCGTGTTTCCCCGATAGTAAGACCCCCCCGATTGTAACACATATGGGGGGTTTCAGGGGGGTCGGCTTATATAAGCCATACCCCGAAAGTAAGACATATGTCTTACTTTCGGGGAAACACGGTATAAACGGTATTGCGGGGGGGCGATGACATTGCTTCCAAGCTCCCCGCGCGCCCCTCGCCTTCGCTCGCCGCGGCGCCACCGCCTCTTCCCCTGCCGAGGCTCAGCTGCAAGCGGCCAGCGAGGCCGATCGGCTCCGAGGCGAGCGGCCGGAGCTGCGCCCTCCTTCGCCCGCCTCCTTTCCGCTCGCCTCAGAGCCGAGCGGCCTCACTGGCCACTTGTAGCTGAGCCTCGGCAGGGGAAGAGGCGGTGGCGCCGCGGCGAGCGAAGGCAAGGGGCGCGCAGGGAGCTGCCGGAAAGGAGGCTGGTGAAGGAGGGTGCAGCTCCGGCCGCTCGCCTCGGAGCCGATCGGCCTCGCTGGCCGCTTCCCCTGCCAAGGCTCAGCTGCAAGCGGCCAGCGAGGCCGAGCGGCTCCGAGGCGAGCGGCCGGAGCTGCGCCCTCCTTCACCAGCCTCCTTTCCGGCAGCTCCCTGCGCGCCCCTCTCCTTCGCTCGCAGCGGCGCACCGCCTCTTCCCCTGCCGAGGCTCAGCTGCAAGCGGCCAGCGAGGCCGCTCGGCTCCGAGGCGAGCGGCCGGAGCTGCGCCCTCCTTCGCCCGCCTCCTTTCCGCTCGCCTCGGAGCCGCTTGCAGCTGAGCCTCGGCAGGGGAAGAGGCGGTGGCGCCGCGGCGAGCGAAGGCGAGGGGCGCGCAGGGAACTGCCGGAAAGGAGGCGGGCGAAGGAGGGCACAGCGGCGGCCGCTCACCCTTTTTGACTGCCCATCCACCCCTTGACCTGCCTTTAGCCAGCCAGCCGAGCGTCCGTGTCGCCGCGGAGTTGGCCTCCCCTGCCGAGAAACATTGCCGGGAGCGGCGAGGGGATGCTCCCCGCAACCCGCCGAACGTCGAGGTCGGCGCCCGCCTCCTTTCCGGCAGCTCCCCGCGCCCGAAGACGAGCCGGCCCCGGTGCCCGGGACAATGTAAGACATACCCCCAAAGTAAGACACAGTGGGGCTTTGGGGGGTAAAAAGATAGTAAGACACTGCCTTACTATCGGGGAAACACGGTATTTTTCTAAACAGCTCCCACCCAGTTGCCCAAACCGCTAAGGATACAAACCTCGGCCTTTGAAAACCACTATGCCGCAAAGGTGTTAAGAGATGCAAATGTTTTCCCAACGTGATTTTAAAAGAAAAAGCAATGCAAATATTTTTCAACCCTTTTTTAAAAAAAAGAGACAGAGAGAATCTGAAATGGCTTGCTGGCACAAATTCCCACACTGTCAACTGCAGAAGGACGGATCCATTTTGAATAAACATGCCTGCCTCTGCATGTTACGCCTTTTGTCAATCAGCAGCAGCCTCCAGTTGTGTTCTCTTTCCCTTCGCATTATCGCAACAATGACAATCCCCCCCGCCCGCTACTTATCCGTAACAAAACCGGACTAATAACGGACGACTTGTTACCAAATGGATTCTCTTTTTATATATGTACATACATATAAAGGTGACGAGGTTGCACTTGAGCGGCACTCAAGTAAATCTGAAATGGGACAACATCAGGCTTTGCCCATGGTCCAAATGAGAGTAAGAGGGTAGGAGTCTTCCAAAGAGGGGGGGGAGCCTTTTTTTTTTTTTTTTTTTTGGATATTTTGAGTTCCTAACCCCCACAAAGAAACATTCTGATGTTCGTGTTCACGGTAGTATTCTGACAGGTGGGCGCTCTGTGTCAATCCTGCCCCTGTTAACAGGAAGTGGGGAAATAAGGTATCTCCATTGGTCAACACAGCCCATGGCTTTCTGAAGACGGGCGGAGCTAACTCTCCACCTTTCTTGGCCGTTTCAACTAAAGCAGCCAAGTTTATTGCAACAATCTTTGGTTTGGATCGATTTCAGTGGGCCGGTGCTGCCTCCCAGCCCATCGTCAAAAGTAGTCCACCTTCCTGTCAGCATCTCCAGCGTGGCCTTTGGCTCGGCGGAACTGTTCCAAATCTTCAGGGTCACCCACCTCGCCTGCATGGTCCTCCTGCAAAGAAAACGGGAAGTAGAAAGAGGACAATCGGGATTGGAAGCTAAACATACAAAGAACAGCTTCTGGAACTGGGTATGTCTAGATTAGGTGTTGTCAATCTTAAACACTCAAAGAGCCACAAAGGCGCTAACTGGAAGCCCCATCCCCATTGAATTCTGGAGCCAGCTGGAAGTCTGGTTTCCCCTATCATAGTGTCCATTTTTCTCTACCTATGCTACCTGAAAGCCCTATCAGTTGTGGAGCTGACTGTCAACGGAGCCGCAGCAGAGGGATGAAAGAGCCACATGCGGCTCCAGAGCTGCAGATTGCTGACTCTTGGCTTTAGTTTAATGAAAAGGACTGGAGATAACAGTGTCCCAGTATCTAAGGGGTTACCACAAAGAAGAAGGGGGTCAACCTATTTTCCAAAGGAGTGGAGGGTTCTATCACTTCTATCCTGAAGGTGGGACAAGAAGCAATGGATGGAAACTAACCCTGGAAAGAAGCAACCTGGAATGAAGGAGAAACTTCCTAACCAGGACAATTAACCCGTGGAACAACTTGTCACCAAGAAATTGTGGGTGCTTCATCACTAGAAGTTTTTAAGAAGGGACTGGACAGCCACAAATGGTATAGGATCTACTGTTTGAGCAGGGAGTTGGACTAGAAGACCTCCAAGGCCCCTTCCAGCTCTATTCTATTTTATTCTCTTCGGTTACTCTTCCAATCAACCCCAGAAAGGATCAAATTAACCATCCTTAGCAGAAAATTCCTTTGCTTTCTTCCCAAATACACTATCTAGGTGGCTTATTTCCCTAAGCGGCAGAGTCAATCAACTTCACAACTCTTTTGTGTTTCTCAAGGACGGACTGATCCCAGCTGCTTAGCTTTCCTAGCCTTTCCTTGTCAATGGCTTTGGGAATGATGATTCCCACAACCCAGCCAGCACAAGAAGAAGTTGGCAAGCGGTGGAAACTGGACTGTTGCCCGAACTTCATATTTTCATTGTGATTTTTGAGAAGAGTTGTAATACTAAGCTCCATAAAGTCCTTTGAGATTAGGCGACATACAAACATACAGCCATTCTTAATAAACTATCGTCCAGTCTCCAATCTTCCCTTTATGGGGAAGGTTGTTGAGAAGGTGGTGGCACTCCAGCTCCAGCAGTCCTTGGAAGAAGCTGATTATCTAGACCCTCGGCAGTCGGGTTTCAGGCCCGGTTATAGCACGGAAACTGCTTTGGTCGCGTTGATGGATGATCTCTGGCGGGCCTGGGACAGTGGTTTATCCTCTGTCCTGGTGCTTCTTGACCTCTCAGCGGCTTTCGATACCATCGACCATGGTATCCTTCTGCACCGGCTGGAGGGGTTGGGGGTGGGAGGCACTGTCTTGCAGTGGTTCTCCTCCTACCTCTCCAGTCGGTCGCAGTCGGTGTTAGTGGGGGGTCAGAGGTCGACCTCTAGGTCTCTCCCTTGTGGGGTGCCTCAGGGGTTGGTCCTCTCTCCCCTACTATTTAATATCTACATGAAACCGCTGGGTGAGATCATCCAAGGCCATGGGGTGAGGTATCATCAGTACGCTGATGATACCCAGTTGTACATCTCCACCCCATGTCCAGTCAACGAAAGCAGAAGTGATGTGCCGGTGCCTGGAGACTGTTAGGGTCTGGAGGGGTGTCAACAGACTCAAACTCAACCCTGATAAGACGGAGTAGCTGTGGGTTTTGCCTCCCAAGGACAATTCCATCTGTCCGTCCATTACCCGGGGTGGGGGGAATTACTGACCCCCTCAGAGAGGGTCCGCAACTTAGGCATCCTCCTCGATACACAGCTTACATTAGAGAAACATCTTTCAGCTGTGGCGAGGGGGGGCGTTTGCCCAGGTTTGCCTGGTGCACCAGATGCGGCCCTATCTGGACCGGGAGTCACTGCTCACAGTCACTCATGCCCTCATCACCTTGAGGCTCGACTACTGTAACACTCTCTACATGGGGCTACCTTTGAAGGGTGTTCGGAAACTTCAGATCGTGCAGAATGCAGCTGCAAGAGCAATCATGGGCTTCCCTAAGTATGCCCATGTTACACCAACACTCCGCAGTCTGCATTGGTTGCCGATCAGTTTCCGGTCAAAATTCAAAGTGTTGGTTATGACCTATAAAGCCCTTCATGCCATCGGACCAGAATATCTCCGGGACCGCCTACTGCCGCACAAATCCCAGCGACCAGTTAGGTCCCACAGAATTGGCCTTCTCCGGGTCCCGTCGACGAAACAATGCCGTCTGGCGGGACCCAGGGGAAGAGCCTTCTCTGTGGCAGCCCCAACCCTCTGGAACCAGTTCCCCCCAGAGATTAGGATTGCCCCCACCCTCCTTGCCTTTCACAAACCTCTTAAAACCCACCTCTGCCATCAGGCATGGGGGAACGGAGACTATATAATTTATGAATGGTATGTTTGTGCGTGTGTCTTTCTTTCTTTTTTTTAATAAGGGGTTTTTAGAGACTTTTTAATATTAGATTTGTGATACATTGTTATTGTTATTGTTTTGAGCCGCCCCGAGTCTACGGAGAGGGGCGGCATACAAATCTAATAAATAAAATAATAAAATAAAATAAATACAAGCCAAATTAAATAAATAAAGGTAATATTGTCAGCGAGAGATCTGCGACAAAAGAAAGAAAGAACCACGTTCTATTCCAGATTTGCTAGCACCTGGTAGGGGGCCCTCATGTCCCCTAATCATCCAGCCTCGCTTGAAGGCAGATCAGTGCTTAGGAAACCTCTACCCACAGACCAGCATGCTCACAGAAAGATGGCCCATGAGGGGGGGGGGGGAAGCAGAAAAAAACCCTTTGGCTTCGTACAGGATCCTGTTCTTGGTCCTCCTGGTAATCGTCCATTAAATTGTCAGCGGCTTTATTTGACCGGTCAGCTCCCTGGGGAATAAAGCACATAACCAAAGAATAATTTGTCAAGGGAAATGCTAAGAAATAAAGAGATCTTTAAAATGGTGGGGTTGCGATGGCCAAAGGCAAGCGGCCTCAATATCACCACATGCTACAGAGATTTGACGGCGAAGGCACATACAGCCCTCTCTGCGGGCACATGAGCTTTTGCCCAGTTCAGCTCTACCACGCATGCATGTGTGCCTCCCACTGGCCAGTTGACATTTAGGTATCTGTTGGGGGAGGTCACATGCATGCACGGAGCGGGGGAGCATGGGCTATGTGGTTAAGGTGACCAGATTGTAACTTCGGTAAAGCGGGACACCATTGCCGGGGGACGGGGACGGACGAGTGAAAAAATTCTACACCTTCACCTCAAAGAAAGTGGTTTCCTTACTCTTTTCCCCCCAACGCCGGAGAGGTGCGCGCTCGGTCTCTTCTCCAACCCGCTGATCTCTCTCGCTCACTCTCTCTCGCTGTTGAGCTTGCGCAAAGCGACCCATAGCCAATAGCGCCAAAGTTTTGGGCCACCCCTTCATTGTCAGCACATGACAAGAAAAAGGTTAGCCATTACTGCTATAGAGTGACTGAAAATTCAGCATAGCTGGGCCAACAAATCTTCTTCAAAGCTATTTACAACTGAAAGAACCCAACTATAACCAATTTCTTTTAAATCAGAAAATGCTCAAAGCACAAGAGGCAAACTCCAACCCCAAATCAGTTTGGGGCACTTAATTTAGGAGGGATTCCCAAGGATACTCTAGACCAGTGGTTCTCAACCTGGAGGCTTAAGACTCCTTTGGGGGTTGAACGGGTTTCCCAGGGGTCGCCTAAGACAAATTTCCCATGGTGTTAGGAATTAAAGCTTCTATTCTGGCACCTTGGGAGACATTTTTACAATCCGACCAATCAGGCGTTTACAGTGGGCGTGTCCCACTGACCTTTCTGCCAAACAGCTTCAAGCTCTGTTGGGAGAACTGAGGCTAGACTTATGGCTGGGGGTCACCACAACACAAGGAACTATTAAGGGATTGCAGCATTAGAAAGGTTGAGAACCACTGCTCTAGACCCTAGAGCAGTGATGGCGAACCTTTTTTCCCTCAAGTGCTGAAAGAGCATGGGTGTGCTATTGTGCATGCACGAGTGCCCATACCCATAATTCAGTGCCTGGGGAGGGCAAAAACAGCTTCTCCCATCCCCATGGAGGCTCTCTGGCATCTGTGAACAGTCTGTTTCCCAACTTCTGGCCGGCCAGTAGGCTCGTATTTCACACACACACCCATCCCCAGGCTCCAAAGGCATCCCTAGAGCTAGGGGAGATCCCCCTGGAGGATCTCTGGAAGCCAAAAAGGTCCTCCCAGAGCCTCTGTGTGAGCCAAAAATCAACTGGCCGGCACACACATGCACGTTGGAGCTGAGTTAGGGCAACGGCTCATGTGCCACCAGATATGGCTCCACGTGCCACCTGTGGCACCCATGCCATAGGTTTGCCATCACTGCCCTAGACCCCACCCTGTGTGGAATTCCACGGTTGGTTTCACTACAAACTTCTTCCCTTGGACGTTGGTTTCTGTGTCCTTCCACCCAACTTCTAAACAGGATGGTTAAAAACGAACCTTTGGTAGCTTTCCCTTGCTCACGGCAGTAGCCGGCCGATGTGTCTGGTGGGTCTGTTCAACCACATCTGTTTTGTCTTCAAAGCTGGGCCGTTCCAGTTCTGCCTCTTCAAACTCGTCTTCCCCTTGGTTGTTGGGATCCTGAGCTGGGTCAGCAACATCTTTAGGTCCCTGAGAGGAGGGAGGAGGAAGATCACTTAGCCATGGGCTCGGCCCTTGGAGGTGAACCAGCTCTGGAAAGGTGAACCAGCTCTTTGCCGTGATTCCAAAAAAACCTAATTTATTGTTGAAATTAGATCTTGAAAGCCTGCCACAGATTTTGCCCCTTATATTAAATAAAACCAAAGTGGAGTTATTTTGGGTGTCTTTGTCACACCTTTCCTATTCAAGGACTGAGGTGTCATTTCCTTTTCTCAGCAGCACCTGGATATCTTTATCAAAATTATCTCTGCATGTCTTTATAGGCTTCACATGATGCCAAATGTCAGCCAAGCCATCTTCTGTATCCAATAGCACCAGTAATTGACGTTCTTCTGGTATGGGCATACCTAAACCATCTCAAATGATTCCACATTCCCTATTTCCGTACCACCTTTCATCTCTGAGGCTCCAGCTGTATCTACCATATTTACTCAAAATAAATCAGAATTAAAGATCCATATTGGCACAGTGGTTAGAATGCAGTACTGCAGGCTATTTCTGTTGCCTGCAGTTTTGCAGTTCGAATTTCACCAGGCTCAAGGTTAACTCAACCTTCCATCCTTCCAAAGTTGGAAAAATGAGGACCAAGATTGTTGGGGGCAAAAGGCTGACTCTTGCCAACCGCTTTGAGAGGGCTGTAAAAGCACTGTGAAGCGGTATATAAGCCTAAATGCTATTGCTTTGCCCCAGTTACAGGCCACAAAGAATGCAGCACACACACAAAGTCTGTACAAACTTTAGTTTCACTAATTAAGGACTACTAATGAACTCTCTTATTAGTCGTCAAACACAAACACAGTTTAAAGCAATATTTTCTGAACACCAGCTATTAATTCAACTTCATTAACAGCCAGCACAAGTCCATGAAATAATAACACAGTTCTGAGTCAACAGTGCAGAGAGAGAGAGAAACAGAGAGAGACAGAGACAGAGACAGAGAGAGAACGAACAAGAGCTGATGGGATGTTTCTGGAGTCAAGCTACAAAGGAATATGAATGAAGTTGTTTCCTGCAAATTGCTTCCTTTGTCATCATCCCTTAAATAGGCTCGGGGAGTGGCCAGTTAGCCCCAAGTCTTACTCCCGAGGAGACCTCCTCCGGAGGAACCATTCCTGCCTTTTCTTTTTCTTTTGAGATAAATACAGTTTATCTCAATGATAATTAGGACAATTAAGGGAATATCTTTCCATTTTTCTCAGTTTAGATATAAATGGTAAAGGCCAAGGTTTTGCCCAGTCATATCCAACTCTAGGAGGCATGCTCATCTCTATTTCTTAGCTGAGGATGCCAGCATTGCCCGAAGACTCTTGTGGTCATGTGGCCAGCACGACTATACACTGAGCCGCACGGAAACCCTGTATTACCTTCCCACCGAAGTGGCACCTATTTACTCACATTTATATATATATTATATGTATACACATATATATATATAATATATATTATATTATATATTATATTTATTAGATTTGTATGCCACCCCCTCTCCGAAGACATTTGCAATGCTTTTGAACTGCTAGGCAGGCAGGAGCTAGAGCAAGTAGCAGGAGCTCACCCATTGCACAAAGCTCGGGTCTCCCAGGCTGCTAACGTTTTAGCTGACAAGCTCTGTGTGTTTAACCTGCAAGCCATCACCATTTCAGCCTCGTGCAGCCTGGTGCTTAGCGTAGCCATTCTCAAACTGTGGTCTGGGGTCCTGGCGGGGGAGGGGGAAGGGGGAGTCCTGAGACCATTTGGGGGTGGGGTGTCTGCAAAATCGAATATTTAAAAATTTCTAGCTATAGCTCATCTCAACCAAAGCTCTTTGGGGCCCTCTGTCATGTTTAAGAATGTCAAGGGATCCTAAATGTTTGGGAACTGCTACCCTAGAGAAGCAGCAGAGACTATTTAAATATATGGTGTTGGCTTCACTTAAAAATATTTCTGAGCCAAAGGAATGCTTGTTTTACCAATGCAAGACTGTATAAAAGTATGTCCCAAATTCAAATTAATTTCAGCGTGAAGGGGAAATAATTTTGTCGATCATTTATAAAATGTACAAAGTTGTGCTTGTGTGTTTGAGGTGGGTGTTACAGGGTAGAAATAAATTTCCCTGCCCTTTAAAAAAAAAAAATCACACTAATTTAGCTCTACTGAACCAGTCAAACCACAGTTGGTTCCCACAACACCTTAAACCCCCTTAGCAAAACACAATGGTGTCTGTCTAATGTTCGGTTTCTCCAGCAAACTGAATTGGGCAAACACCAAATCCTCCTTCATCTAATTACATTTTTGGAACGCCTTGCTGGAAAATGTGATGGTTATTACTATGATTTTGAACAGAGGCTAAAAGCAATTGAGAGAGAAGGCTATTAGCTGTTCCAGAGGCCCTTAAATCCTGGGTCCCTCCCCTTCTCCCCGCAAATGTAGCCCAACGCAACTGCCAGCTGGACTTGGCAGTTCTTCTTCATTTGAAGGCTGGGCATCCACCCATTTAAACCTTGAGCACATCAGAAAAATAACCTTTTCAGACCTTGCTTTAAATCCCAAGTGACTTCTTTACATATGGGGAGGACGAAAGCATCCTCGCTTACCATCTGTTTCTGCATAATTGCTTCCTTCTGCAGGTATGTGCGGTTTTCTTTCTTCGTCACGCCAGCATCTGAACAAAGCAAAGTCAACAAGCATTGGGTGAGGGGTTAGAAATTAAAACACTGGGGGGGGGGGAAACTTAATAAGACTTTGCCTACTTCCAAATTTCCTGACCAAGAATGGATGCATCTGAGGGGTGTGTCGATACTCTGCAAACACTACCCATTGTTGACTTTGGTGTGATTTGGCTCCCTAGTGACCTCGAATAGTCACTAAATGAAACTGTCATAAGTCGAGGGGTACCTGTACTGCTTCCTAGTACAGTGGTACCTCTACCTAAAAACGCCTCTACTTACAAACTTTTCTAGATAAGAACCGGGTGTTCAAGATTTTTTTGCCTCTTCTCAAGAATCATTTTACACTTACAAACCCGAGCCTCTGAAACTGTAACCGGAAAAGGCAGGGAGAAGCCTCCGTGGGGCCTCTCTAGGAATCTCCTGGGAGGAAACATTGCCAGAAAAGGTGGGAAGAAGCCTCTGTGGGGCTTCTCTAGGAATCTCCTGGGAGGAAACAGGGCCTCCACCCTCCCTGTGGTTTCCCCAATTGCTCACATTATTTACATTGATTCCGGTGGGAAAAATTGCTTCTTCTTACAAACCTTTCTACTTAAGAACCTTGCCTCATCCCCACCCCCCACCCCAATAACCTGGGTCTCATTTTACTGACCTCAGAAGGTTGGAAGGCTGAGTCAACCTTGAGCCGCTCAGGGTCAAACTCCTGGCCGTGGGCCAAGTCAGCCTGCAATCCTGCAGTCTACCCATAACACATCATATTGTAGACACTTTACATGTCAAGAAAATTTGGATATTTTGCTTTTATTGGAGGAAGGCCCCAAGATCCAGCAAACCCCTGGCATATATAACAACCTTCTTCCCTCCTTCCCTTCCTCCCTTCGTCGGTTCTTTTTGCTAACACTCCCAATTCAGCAGCCGGGTCGATTAATATTATCCTTCCTCCAGATTGGTCATACTTTGCCTTCTCTATCACCCCAATAAGTTTCCAATCAGATCCTTTTGTTAAAAGCATCCCCTCTTCTCCAGCACAGAGTCCAAGTTGAAACCCAATATTTGGATTCCCACAAGGCTCTCCCTGTGACATTGTTCCCGAAGGTTTTTTTGGCTCTGTTGTGAAGCAATTAACCCCCGTTTTCCAAGGGCAGGTACAGCTTAAACTAGGGCACCTGCCCGGTGCTGGTCACATTCCAGAGGAGATTTGCTTTCTGACTGTTCCGTTTTCTGCCAGGTCAATGTTCTCGATAGGAGTTGAGCTGCTTTTATAACTCCCAGTTGGCTCTTTTCCACCTTCTGGCCCACCAGTGCAATTGTCCCCTACGCTCCCCGTGTTGAAGGCTGCTATGGCTACCACGCAGAAGAACGAAGCAGCAGTTAAAAACATAGAAGATTGACGGCAGAAAAAGACCTCCTGGTCCATCTAGTCTGCCCTTATACTATTTCTCGCTATGAAGTAAAGACCCAGCTGAAGACGGGAGCAAGTACCCACTCTGAAGAAAAGTGTCATATGAAAATAACAAAAGAAGCGCTAAAATCAGCTCAACTTCTGGTATCTTTGGAAACTTGATAAGGTTCCATCTTGGTTCGCCTTGAGTCTGAGGATAGTTCCTTGTGAAGGTGGGCAAGAGCTACACTTGCCACCTGTCCACCCAAAGCACTATAAAACAGGACCTCAACCTTCCCCACATATCTCAGGCCCTGTTGTATCTTGAAGACATGTTACGTAATTTTGTCTCTACATGTTTTGTCTCTGACGATGGGACCAACCTCACCATATTGTCCAATCCCTCCTCTTCAGCCTTACCTGCGTGCAGGTCTCCAGTCCCTGTTCCTCTTTTTTCAGCTCCCCAGAGGATGTGCTGTGGCGCCCCTCTTCCCGTCTGTGCTCGACTGCCATCTGTCCTGCCTTGCTCAGATATGGTATCCAGGTGATGCCTTTGCAGGTAAGGAAGAGCTCTTCCATCGTTCATCTGAGAGCTGCCTTTGTTGGCCATCTCTTGCCAGCTGCGAAGGAAAATGACTGTTACAAGCACTGTTTCCCCATACGCTTCGAATAATTCCATAATTCCATGGAATAACATCAAAATTGGTCCCTCAGCACTCAGACAAAAGGTTTTTGTCAACCCTGAGCACAGAAATGTGCACTGTTTTCACACAAGGATTGGCCTTTGGATTTCTGGGCTCCTCTATATTTTCTGGTTCCTTGTAAACACCAGCCGGCCAACAGGGCAGATTCAAACCTTTCTCAAAAATAACAAATTTAGAATAATTGCACATATACCAATTGCTAGGGTTTTTTCCCTTCTTCTTCTGTGACATGGGTTAAGGATGTTATGTGAATGTAACCAGGGACAACTGAGCACAGTACTTGCAGGAGAGAATCTTCAATTTTCAGGTTTTTGTTCTTGTTGGTCGTCGTTGTTGTTGCATCAAAATCAAATAATTTTGTGTTTCTTTCTCGGATGTAACACAAGAGCTAGAAATGTTTCTGTTCTAACAAAAATAGCCAAATGGATGGAAGGTTAAAAAACTGGACCTAGCTAGCAAATCATCACAACATTGTGCCGAAGACCTCGAGGCCTGGATTTTTTATTTCCATCCCCTGCATTTTGGCCAGGAATGTTTGAAAAGTATGTATTATAGCCTTGTTAGTTTCATTCCTGCATTGCTTCCTGATTATCACAATCTGGGAATAACAACTGGTAGGAGTGAGGATTTCATTGCTCCTTGTATTTTTTCCGCAACGGGTGGCTGTGTAATTAGAGGCCAGCAGTAGGACATGGCGGTTTGGAAGTGCTGCTTAATGCAGCTTATTGAGGGACATTTGAACCAATCCTGAGGTCAATGCAGCCAGGAGCATGTGGTGCATTGCCAGTTTTGCTCACCTGAAGTCACACACCAGCATCACTGCACAGCCAAGTTAAGTTGTCAGCCAACCCTAACAATATTTTCCCCTGCCTGTCTCTTCCACTCTGCTTTCCTCATTGAAGACATTCTTGAATTTCTTCACTTAGTGCCTAACAGAGCAAGAAGATGTTCACCCCGGATACTCTGGGAAGGGAATCAAAGACTCGTTGGAGAAGGAGAAAGAAGATGGGTTCCAATCCTTCTGTGAACCCAAATACCAAGTCAGAACGCAGACGTCAAGTCAGCTCACTCTCCGATCCTGTCTTTTTGGCTGGTTTATTTTTAATATCATGGATAGTTGCAGTCTTCATGAACATTGCGTTGCATCTTGGCAGCGGCTCGAGGGGAGAACTCTTAAGTGAAAAGAAGGCAGAGCTGCAGAGATACAAACTTAGAGCTGATCTTGAAGAAGGAGAGCAATATCTGGGAAAATGATTATTCCCCTAATTTTTACATTTCATGTTTGAGTCAAACTGTTTGTCTGTTCTTGCCCGGGGTTAACAATCAGGTCACATAGCATAGTAAACCGCAATGCAGATTTCTTGTTTGTAACTTAGTGTACGGTTGATCCTCTGTTTATGACCGCAGCTGAGCCCAACGTTGCTGCTTCCAAGCGAGACAATTGTTAAGCGAGTTTTGCCCAATTTTATGACATTTCATGCCACCATTGTTAAGCAAAGCCCTGCAATCGTCAAGTCAGTCACATGGTTAAGTGACTTCCCCCTTCAATTTTATTTTATTTATTATTTATTTATTTATTAGATTTCCATGCCGCCCTTCTTGAAGCGACTCAGGGCGGCGTACAACATAATGAAAACAATATATGCAAAGAAATCTAATTCATATTAAAAAAGAATACTTATAAAATCCTAAAAAACCCTTATGCAGTCATTCCCATTCATTCAATTCAGTCATTCACAACATCAGCTGGAGACAATCTCGTCGCTCATGGCCCTAGAGGCTCTTCCTCTAGGCTCTGCCAGACGACATTGTCTGGCCGATGGGACCTGGAGAAGGACAACTCTGTGGGACCTAGCCAGTCGCTGAGGTGCATGAGGCAGGAAATGGTCCCGTAGGTCAGCGTTTCCCAACCGGTGTGCCGCGGCACACTAGTGTGCAGCGAGACACAGCCAGGTGTGCCGCCAAGCTCCTAGGGAAAAAGGAGAGCTTAAGGAGAGCCCTGCCCAGCTGGAGATTCCCTGGCAGCACCAGGTAGAAGCCGGCAATGCCAGTGCCGCGCAAGGAGCTGGGCGTTGGAGTTTGGGGTGGGGAGCGATGAAAGTGTGGAGGCCGGCGCCGCGGCTGCCCCCATCCCCCAGTGCCTCCGTTCCCCTCGCGCCCCTGGCTTCTCGCCGCTGACGCCCGCCCGCCCGCTCGATCTGCCCCTTTCTCCAGCTCCTCCGGCGAGCGCTCGGAGAAAACCTTCTCACAGCGGAGGTCGGAGAAGGTTCTTTGGAACGTCGGGGGTGCGTGCGCGCGTGCGCCCTATCCCCCAACCAGTCTACCCGGAAAAGCTTTGCCGGCCTCCGCAGAGAAGGAAGAGAGAGAACAAGAGAGAGAAAGAAAGGAAGAGAGAGAAAGAGATAGCAAGAGAGACAGAATGAGAGAGAGAGAGAAAGAGAAAGAAAGAAAGAGACAGCAAGAGGGGGGAAGGAGGGAGAGAGAAAGAGAGCCAAAGAGAGAGGAAGGAAGGAAGAGAGAAAGAAAGAGATAGCAAGAGAGACAGAATGAGAGAGAGAAAGAGAAAGAAAGAAAGAAAGAAAGAAAGAAAGAGACAGCAAGAGGGGGAAGGAGGGAGAGAGAAAGAGCAAAAGAGAGAGGAAGGAAGAGAGAAAGAAAGAGATAGCAAGAGAGACAGAATGAGAGAGAGAAAGAAAGGAAAGAAAGAAAGACAGCAAGAGGGGGGAAGGAGGGAGAGAGAAAGAGCAAAAGAGAGAGGAAGGAAGGGAGAAAGAAAGGGATGGAGAGAGAGAGAAAGAGGGAGGGAGAGAAAGAGGGAGGGAGAGAAAGAGGGAGGGAGAGAGAAATAGAGCGAAAGGGAGAAAGAGAGATTTTTTTTGTCCAAACTTTTTTGCGCCCCCCCCCTCAATGTTCCCCAGGATTTTGAAAATGTGAATAATGTGCCGCGGCTCAAAAAAGGTTGGGAAACACTGCCATAGGTAATCTGAAGGTCATAGCTAGTCAGAAGGTTGCAAAAGGGGATCACATGAGCCCCCCGGGACACTGCAACTGTCATAAATATGAATCAGGTGCCCAGTGTCTGAATTCTGACCACGTGGCTATAGGGAAGGTGCAATGGTTGGATGAAAAATGGTCATAAGTTGTTATTTTTCCAGCGCCGTTGTAACTTGGAATGGTCATTAAAGGAGCTGTTGTAAGTCAAGGACTTGTCTGTATTGCGTAAATCCACACGTCTGATATGTAAGCCGTGGCTGTTGACTTTCCAAATTAGCCAAGTCTATCTGACTTGTGGTGTGTTCTCAAAATAATCCTTAGCATAATGCATGAATGAGTTTACTGACTTGGGCAGGGTGCACCAGGAAAAATCCAAAGGATCTTCAGTGTGCAAAGATGCTCTTTTGCACAGGTTGGTGGTGGCTTGCAAATTAAAAGCTAGAGCGACCTTCTTGACGACCTTATCTTTTCTTTTATGTACACTGAGAGCAGATGCACCAAGACAAATTCCTTATGTATCCAATCACACTTGGCCAATAAAATTCTAGTCTAACCTCGGTGAGCTGCCCCGAGTCCTCGGAGAGGAGCGGTATATAAATCCAATAAATAAATAAATAAACCTGTTAGGTGGGACATGTTGTTTCATAGCCGGTCTGGGCCCTTCAGTGCAGAAATAGCAAAATACCTCTGGATCCGTTGGTCTTGCTTTTCCTCCAAAAGCCCTCCTTCCTCAGAAGCAGCTGGGAGCTTGAGCCTGGGTTCAAATGCTTCTGGGTGGCCCTGTTGCTCCTGCATGTTCTGTTCTGCTTCTGGATCCTGTAGTGAAAAAAGAGAGTAGAAGAAGAAACCATGGCTGTGTGGTGTTTAGACTTAATTCTTACTTGTCAGAAAGATTCTAGATCAATGATTACCTCCCCTCCCTTGAAGGAAGAAAAAGTGCTCTAGAAAAAGTGCAGAGAAGAGCGACAAAGCTGATTAGGGGACTGGAGGCTAAAACATATGAAGAACGGTTGCAGGAACTGGGCATGTCTTGTTTAGTGAAAAGAAGGACCAGGGAAGACATGATAGCAGCCTTCCAATATCTCATGGGTTGCCACAAAGAAGGAGTCAAGCTATTCTCCAAAGCACCTGAGGGTAGAATAAAAGGCAATGGGTGGAAACTAAATGAGGAGAGAAGTAACTTAGAACTAAGGAGAAATTTCCTGACAGTCAGAACAGTTAACCAGTGGAACAGCTTGCCTCTGGAAGTTTTGAATGCCCCAATACTGGAAGTTCTTAAGCAGATGTTGGATAATCATTTGTCTGAAGTAGGGTTTCCTGCCTAAGCAGGGGGTTGGACTAGAAGACCTCCAAAGTCCCTTCCAATTTTGTTGTCATTATTATTTAAAAATGAACTCAAGAGGGATCAAATCATTTTCCCATTATTTGCATGGAATCTACGGGTGTTAACATTGATTGAATCAAACTCATTTAAATTATTTCCAAAGCCACAAAGAGCCAGATCTAGATAGAAGACCTTGAGCAAAACTCTAGGGCTCTTATCAAAGAAGACCTCATCAAATCATTTCCATACGGTGGCCCCAAAGACTCAACCCGTTGAGCGCACAACTCCAAAGAGGTTTTACCTTTACTGAAGATGTTTTTTATTCAACCAGCCACCTTGGAATGGTATCAAGGGGCCCCATATTCACATGAAAAACTTTCTGGAGGCATAAATGTTACCCCAAAATGTCCTCAATTTCTCAGGCTCCACTTGTCTTCTAGAGAAGCAGGGTGTGGAAGGATGCTAGCTTAGCAGAATCTACCAGAAGCTGTCCATGGTGCTGATGACGTCTTACTTGATTTACTTGACTTTGTTAGCCCACTCAACTAGACTTCTGCAAATTTTATCTATCCGCATTCATTCAATCCATTTATGTTTGGACCAAAAGCATATGAATATTCTCACCTGGTTCTGAACGCTATTCATCATCCGGGTGTAACGAATCATGGGTACATCTTTGTGCCGGACCAGCGGCTGAGCTGCAAAGGCCATATTAACCTCCTTTGGTGGGGCCAGTTGACCAAACGGCACATCCCCCTGTGCTCCGTCTCGGTTATCGTTGTGTGAAACATGGTTTTCATGCACCACGTTCTCTTCTCCTTGACGTTTGACCCCAGGGGGTGGGATGGCGAAAGAGTTCCCAGCCGGAATGGCCACTTGGTCCTGGGGTCTCGGAGGTGCTTTAATGCCATCATCCTTGGAAGCCTAGAAAGGGGAGCATAAAGTAGACTTGAGAAAGCCTGTCCAGAAACAAGGAAAATAACCACCAAGTGTTGACATGATAGAGTGTCCCTGCAGCAAACACGTCCTCCATAAAACTCAGTTCCATTCTCCTTTTCCAGTGCCAGTGAATCAAATCCAATTTTAAGCTCTTTGACTGAATTTCGGTGAGCTCTTCTCATTGTTGCTACTGTTCTAAACCTCTGGGTTTCCCCAGTCCTGCTGATCGTGTTTTGGCTCCCTAAAGAATTCAGATTTGAAGAAAGATGTCTTCTAAAATATGGAATGAAATTGATGGACTCGGCTACTAACCAGGGCAAGATGTTAGAACCCCCATGATATTAGCCCTTAAGGAATTCCTCTGGCTTCTGTTCCCTTTTCTAGCACAATTCTTGAGCCTCATAACTCACCTTGATGCCTCTGCCAAATTTACAATGAGCTCAGGTTTGCTAAATAACCTCCCCATCATCTTCCGTTTGTTTATTACAGTGACATGTTTCCTGCCTTACAAATTCTCCCCCAAATAAACATAGTGTGTGTGTGGGGGGGGGGGGGAATTGCCAATGAAACAAGAAGATTACAGGCCACCAGGATGTCTCTTACAGAGTTCCAGGAAGGGAGATTATATCAGGGGAGAGAAAATACATCTGGAAAAATATGGACTTAGTTGGTTGGTTTCTCTTTAGGCCAGCCTTGAACCTTCACCTCCTTGAAATGAAGCAGGCAAAAACTGGAGATAAGTCAGTTCTTCCCCCCCACCCCAGCCTTAGATGGTTTCCCAGCTGATTTCAACTCTGGCAAACATCTGGAGGACCCTGGCCCCAGATTGACTGAACGGCTGTTCCTGGAATTTGCTAGCGGCCAGCACAGGATTTTAACCTCTTTGAGTCTGAACCGTTTTCTTACAACATGGATTTGTTCTCCTCCAAACTGACTTGATCAACCTAGTCAGCTGCAATTTCATACAAACTGCCTCCCAAGCGATTTGGGTGGATGGGCCAGTGGACAAACAGAAGGGTGTGTTGCTTTAGTCTAATTCTTTGCTTATTCAAACAACAATACCAGGCTTAGAGAACAAGCCCAGAGAGGTTTTACAAGAAAGAACCTGAGGCCAGTCTGGCATTTTCCCTGGCATTTCAAAGCAAGAGGCCAAACCTTTGGAAGGGGAACTTAGGACTGCAATATTGTACCTTTGGTCTAACAAGCTGGAACACGCTTGACCCCGGGGGCTGACCATAATGCTGCTCTTTGGCTATTCCTGCATCCTTGAAACTCGGCATCTTCTGAAGGGTTTCCTTGAGTTTTCGGAACTCTTCCATCTGAACCTGGAGGGAGAGCAAAGATCCGCAAAATTCCCAAAGCTTTAGATCTTCGACAAGAAGAGGCCTATTTGATCGGATCAGGGAGCAAAGGTGCTGAGACCGATCCGTTTTTCTTCTTACCTGTTCCCCTATAGACGTTCCCCAGGGCCCTGCTGAGTTGTCCTTGATCTGTCTTTCCTCCCCATATTCCTCTAAATACTGGAAAAAGTCTCGATATCCAGTGGCAGTGAGTTCCCCAGGTTAAACCCCTTTAAAGCGACCTTTCCTTTAAAGTGTCCCATGTTAGCCCATCTGCAGTGAAAGGCTACCAAAATTTTTACTGCCACACTGTGGGCGTGGCTTAATTTGTGGGTGTGGCTTGATGATCATGTGACCGGATAGGAGTAGCTTGCCAGCCATATGACCAGGTGGGAGTGGCTTGACAATCATGTGATTTGACCAAGGATTTTCCAAGAACCTCAATGCGGACTTCAAAACAAGCAGGACATCGAATTCACCCACATCCTGGAAATGAGCAGCTATAGAACAGTAAAATTACAGAAACATCTCACTTAGAATTTTGAAAACACATTTTGAGCATTGTCATAAAGTTTATTCATTCATTCATTTATTGGATTTGTATGCCGCCCCTCTCCGTAGACTCATGATTAAAATGGCCACTCACAAAATAATCATTTACTCAAAAGCAACAATCTAAAGTGTTCCTTGCTACTTTCACAGCCTAAGTGAACATCCCAAAATGCTCCATTCCACATAACAATCTTAACCCTCCTTCCTGAAGATTCCCAAACAAACTCAAGGTTTCTGGCAAAACATTAGGTTTAAAGCATTATTTATTTTATTTTCTAGGGCAGGGGTCCCCAAACTTGACAACTTTAAGACTTGTGAATTTCAACTCCTAGAATTCTCCAGCCAGCTGTGAAGACCTCTGTTCTAGAGAATAAGATAGCCATTCGGAAAGGAGCGGGGGAGGCAGAAACCCAGATCGCATAGAATTAATTCCAGATCTTATCTCCTTATACTTTTCCTAGACACATTTGTTCGTAGCATAATCACCGGCTTTGGGGTTTTGAAACGCTTTCGGGAAGAATGCAGAGGTTGCCCAAAGAGGATGCCTGGCATTTTCTTTCAACATCTTTCAGTGCAAATTGGGTACTCTGGGGTGGAGCTCCATTTTTGCTACCCCACTGCGTCCCCCCACCCTGGTCCGGGCAGTAGCCCACCCCTGCCCATCTACCACTTTGGGAGCAGTTGTTATGTTAAGGGAGACCCATCTTTCTAGCTTTTAGCTATGCTGGCTGTGAACCATCAATGCTGAGGTTCAGCTCCTCCAGACAGGGCCAGGGGTTTTTGCGGAGAAGCGAGCATCACGTTACCTGCGCGTTGAGGAGCTGCGAGTGAACATCCTGGTGGGCTTTCCGAAGTAGTTTGCTTTCCTCCCTTAGTTTATAAACAGTGTCTGGAAATTCAATTCAGTTCTGTTAAAGGGCGTTCTCTTCCTTCTTTCACCCCCCCCTCCTCCTCGCCTTCTTTAAGGGAGGCATTCCCCTCGCAACCCTGGGCTCAGTTCAGAGCCTGGGGCACATCCTTCATGTCCTCCCCACCTTGTAATCCCACCACCTCATTGTCCTTCTCCCGTTGCAGCTGGGAGTATTTCTGGTTGTGGGTCTCCGCCACCTTGCGATGCTCCAGTTTCAGTCCATTGTGTTGCAGCTGCAGGTCCAGAAGCTGCTTCCTGACTTCTTCGTGCTGGTTCTGGGAAGCAGAGTCAAATCCAAATTAAAAAAAACAACAACATGGGAGCAAAACAGGGGTGAAATATAACCATTTTCTCTACCGGTTCTGCGGGTGTGTTATGGTGGGCATAGCTTGGTGATCATGTGACCGGGATGTTCCATAGCAGCTGCTGCGTCTCCATCAAGAGTCACCCTCCCACCCACTGGCCAGGCTGGACGCTGACCTCAGAAGGCAAGCAGGCATGGGAGACCACCAGGAAGGCTGCATATTAGTCCAACATTCTGCAAGCTGCATTGACTGCCGATCGGTCTCCGAACACTATTCAAGGTGTTACATGGCTTAGGCCCAGATTATTTGCTGGCTTTGTTAAAAAGTGCTGTTGCTAACATGTTGTAAGCTGCCCTGAGTCTAAGGAGAAGGGTGGCATACAAGTCTAATAAATTGTATTAATTATTATTATTATTAATAAAAAATCGACTAAATAAATGAATAAAATTTACGGGACTGTCTTCTGCTCATATGTCCCAGCGACCAATTGGGTAGCATTGAGTTGGCCTGCTCTGTGTCCTGTCGGACAAACAATGCCAGCTGGCGGGACCACGAGGGAGAGCCTTCTCTGTTGTGGCCCCGATCCTTTGGAACCAACTCCCTCCAGAGATTCATACCACCTCCACTCTCTTCGCCTTTCCGAAAAGTGCTGAAAACACATTTAAGATGGCAGGCCTGGGGCCATTGAGTGATAGTTCTCCACTCCGGTCACTAGTATGTTTGGGTGATGACTTGTGTGTTGTTTTATTGGATTTTAATCTTTCTATCTGTTCTGATTTTATGTATTGGGGCATTTTAATTTTTGTAATGACTTTACAGTTGTAAGCTGTCCCGAGTCCGCTAGGAGAAGGGCGGCCTATAAATTAAATTAAATTAAATTAAATTAAATTAAATTAAATTAAATTAATTAAATTAAATTAAATTAAATTAAATTAAATTAAATTAAATTAAATTAAATTAAATTATTAAATTAAATTAAATTATTCAGTTTTTTAATGCCGCCCTTCTCCTTAGATGCAGGGCAGCTTGCAACATGTTAGCAATAGCACAATTTTTAATAGAGCCAGTATATTTGCCCCCACAATCCGGGTCCTCATTTTACCCACCTCAGAAGGATGGAAGGCTGAACCAACCTTGAGCTGGTGATGAGATTTGAACCGCTGACCTACAGATCTACAGTCAGTTTCAGTGGCCTGCAGTACTACACTCTATCTGCTGCGCCACCCCGGCTTTTAAACTAAATTAAACTAAATGAAAAAATAAAATAGGACACCAAGAAGGCTGTGTGGAAGGCAGGGAAGCAGGGCAGGACTGCAGTCCATGGGAAAGAGAGTAGGGGAGGCAGGCTGGGATGATGGAAAGCAGAGGTTGGGGAGGTGGGTGGGAACTGGTAGCATTTCACCCCTGGAGCAAACCTTAAAACAGTGATTCTCAATTTTTCTAATGCCACAACCCTGTACTGTAATACAGTTTGTCATGTTGTAGTGACCCCCAACCATAAGTCTAGCGCCAATTCTCCCAACAGAGCTTGAAGCTGATTGGCAGAAAGACCAGAGGGACACCCCCACTGTAAACACTTGATTGGTTGGATTGTAAAAATCTGTTCCAAGGCGCCAGAATAGAAGCTTTAGTTCCTAACACTGGGGGAAATTTGTCTTTTCCCACGGTCTTAGGCGTCCCTTGTGAAATGGTCATTCGACCCCCAAAGGGGTCCCGACCCCCAGGTTGAGAACCACTGCCCCCAAAAGAAGTGAACGTTCTAACATTCTCATTTCTGCCTTCCCAAATTCCCTAATATATGGTGCCTATTTTTATCTGTTCCTCCTAAATCCAACCGTGCAGGTTTAGATGGAAAGCAGAGTCCAAGCTGCAGGTAAAATCCCCAACCCATGGTCACATGAGCAAAATTCAGGCGCCTGGCTAACCGACTCATACTTACAATGGTTGCAATGTCCCAACCATTCCCCTTTTGCAACTTTCTGACCAGCAAAGCCGGGTACTTAGGAACCGTGTCACTAACTTAACCAATGCAGTGGTTCTCTTAAACAACCGGTCATAAAATGGAGCAAAAAGCCCACTTAACAAATGTCTCGCTTAGCCACAGAAATGCTGGGCTCAACTGTGGTCGTAAGCTGAGGACCATCTGTATTTAGGCAACCAGAGAGGATTTCCTCCCTAAACAGGGTATTCGGAAGGAATTAAAAACCAGTTTCGGGGGGAAATTCAAAAACCAGGATTCAAATATTTTCCGTAACAGGCTTGGTGAATTTTGGATTATCACCGAACCAAACCACCTTGTTTTTGTTTCCTCTCAATGTGTATTTACATAATTGAGCCCATTTGGCATTTGGCTCAGGGGCTGGTTTCTAATTTAAGCCTAGCAACTCGATCCGATCCGGGAGAGTTGAAATCTCTTCTCCTCGAGTTGAGTCTTGGGGAAAATGCACGCAGGACTGCAGAAGCTCTTCCATCACGACGGGCTGACACATAATCGATAACTCCCGATGGCATGACGCAATGGCGCAGTGCTACTTAACATGGCCAAGTTTACAAACCAAATAATTGCTGCTTTTACTTGAGCAGCAGGAGGGAGAGATTTATGGGGGTGGGGGGGAGTTCTTACTGGCCTGGCTTGTTTCCATCCATGGATCCTTTCCGTGTGTTGAGGCACAGAGTTTATATTTGTGTGTGCGGGCTAAATTGAATGAGGTAGGAATATTTGTCGTTCTAGCTTTCCCTTGCCTCCAGCGTTCCTCATTGTTTCTGCAACAAACCCTCTCCCCCACCCTCCACCCCCGTGATCTGAGGCAATTAGCAAGGGATAATTAGGGTTGCCAACATTAGCCAGACCCTGTGATTTTAAAACTCCCTTGTTCCCAAAGTGGTTGAGCTGTCCAGCGTTGGAAACAGGGTCCTGTTCTTATCTAAGACAGGACAGTAATCAGTCCTCTGATTGATGTCCTTGGTGGTTATTGAAATGGATGTCCAAGTGCCGCTTCTATGTTGGTTGAGGCAGGCAGGATTCCCTTGGGTCCCATTTGTTGGGGGTCAAAGGGAAAGGGAGGGTTTTGCCTTCTCTTTCTGCTCAAGATCCCCATGGACAATTGGCGGGCCACTGTGTGACACAGAATGCTGGACTCGATGGGCTTTGGCCCGATTCAGCATGGCTCTTCTTAGGTTCTTATGCAGAGTTGGAAGAAAACCTGGCTTATCTAACTTTGAATTGTGGGTAACTCGAATGCTGGGAGCTGTTGAGGAACAAGATGCTGGATTACATTTGTCCTGAATAATGACTGTTGTGGCCTATCAGCTACCAGCTCCTCCAGCAGCCAAATCAGATGAGGAGGAGGTATGAGAGTCTAGGCAATCTGAGAGCTCCAAGGGGGAAGAAGGAATGGAG
Source organism: Erythrolamprus reginae (assembly GCF_031021105.1). Taxonomy (NCBI): domain Eukaryota; kingdom Metazoa; phylum Chordata; class Lepidosauria; order Squamata; family Dipsadidae; genus Erythrolamprus; species Erythrolamprus reginae. The sequence continues at coordinate 20,078,994 of NC_091957.1, read as the reverse complement.
CCATCAGAGAGAAAGACAAAAGCAGAGCCTGGGATGGAGAACCAACAGCCCCCAGGTCTAGAGGTGGCCTTAGGATTACCTATAATACGTTGTCAGTGTTCCACAAGCCACCTCTAATGTATACGCATATATACCGGACCCCCCCACAGCCGAATCAGAGGAGGAGGTGATGTGGGAGTCAGGATCAGCACCAAGACAACCTGAGAGCTTTGAGGGGGAAGAGGGAATGGAGCTATCAGAGAGAGAGAAACAGAGGCAGAGCCTCCGTCAGCCCGCAACAACCCTCAGGTCTGGAGATGGTTGGTGAGGAAGAGGAGGAACAGCTGGGGTCCAGTGCCTGATGCACGGATGCGCAGAGGAGAGGAGAGCGGTGGAAATCTATGGGCTGGTTCTTAGGACAGAAGAGCCACTGCTACTAGCGCAGCCCCACCCTAGCTCTGGGGATAAAAAGCAGCAGGTGGAGATGAATAGATGTGACAGACAATTATTCATCTCCCTGTCAGACAGACTTGTCAGCCTGCAGTATGAGAGAAACTTTTTGCCAGGGCTGCTGGCGTTTCATTTAAGGAATCATAGGTTTCTTATGTTTGGGGAATTGGGTCAGAACAGTGACAAGCGCTCTCCAGTGCATGTCTAGAGAGCCACAAGCTATCCAGACTAATTATAAAAACCAGGCGAAGAAGGATCTCCTTACCTTCAGTATCTTGTGCTGTGAACTTAAGGAACCATATCTGTTCATAGAATCTTGCTGCGGTGAGAAAAATCACAATAATAATGATTGCAACTAACTCTACAAATATCTCGTCCTTGTCTCTTTCTCTTAAACCCACATAAACACCGTCCTCAACTCTCCAGCGGGGTTTGCATCGCTTCAATGGCCTACGCTGAATTTTGCTTGTTTTCTCGAATCAACCCCTCCCAAGTTCACACAATACATCAAATCACCATCTGAGCAAATAAGACTAAAGAATCCTATAACATACTAAGATCCCCTTGTGGATTCAAAAAAATAATAATCAAACTTCGCACATAGTAAAATTGCAACTACTCGTTTTTTATGCGCTGTGTGAACCTTCTGTCTTTATTAAGGGTGACTTCCAAGTAATGCCACAAAGATGAAAAGATCATAGTGGCTGGATAAGTTTGTTTTGCACACTGAACTTTCCAGTTTCCTGTCCTGAGAACATGAGTAAGTTTGGCTAAGCAAGGGAAGAGAAACTATTCAATGAAATCTAGGAAACCAGACAGATCCTCTAAAATTCTTCTCTCTCTCTTTCTTAAAACCCCGACACACATGCCTTCCAAAGGAATCCACCTTTTACCCACCTTTTCTTTATTGAGTGCCTCCTGCGCCTCCAGTTTGTATACTAAAAAATCTGTAAGAACAAAAAGGAAATAAAAGGAAGGAACAGAGAAATCGATGAGATGCAGGTTTACCGAAACCTGGTTTACCTTGCAGAGAGATTTACGAAGTTAATAGGATGGAATGTCCCTACTATTTTTTTAAATTCCTGGCCAAGCAAGTAAATTTTAGTCTAATAATATCTATTTATGAGTAATTACTGAAATACACTGCATTCCTGGGAGCATCTAGTAAGGAACTTGGAGGCCCCAGTGAGTGAATCTGAATGGAAGATTAGTACGGACACTAGTACGGATATGTAGATGATGAATTAAAGACAATTATTCACATCCACTAGACACCCATATATATCTTTTGAGGATGGAATTGTTGGTTCACTACCATTGCAGCATTAAAACGCAACAGCAGTAGTACTGTACAGTAGTACTGTACACCCTCCAAAACAACTTTCTTTGAGACACAAATAATTTTGCCTGCAGAATTTTGTCCTGGATAAATAACTGATGACTAGGTTCTTTGGGATCTTGCAACTAAAGGAAAGGATTTTATGATTTCCTAAATCAGGATGATTACACTAATGGCTGGAGAGTCCTTCATTGGTCTAAACAAGGATTTATCTCTCTTCTTTCATCTGTACAAATATTTAACTATCGCAGTTATTATTATTATTATTATTATTATTATTATTATTAATTGGATTTGTATGCCGCCCCTCTCCGCAGACTCGGGGCGGCTAACAACAATGTAACAATCCAATTTAATAAAACAACTAAAAACCCTTATTATAAAAACCAAACATACACACAAACAAACATACCATACATAACTTGTAATGGTCTAGGGGAAGGAATATCCTAACTCCCCCATGCCTGGCGACAAAGGTGAGTCTTGAGTAATTTGTGAAAGACAAGGAGGGTGGGGGCCGTTCTAATCTCTGGGGTGAGTTGATTCCAGAGGGCCGTGGCCGCCACAGAGAAGACATTGTTTGGTCGACGGGACCCGGAGAAGGCCAACTCTGTGGGACCTTATCGGCCGCTGGGATTCGTGCGGTAGAAGGCGGTTCCGGATGTATTCTGGCCCAATGCCATGTAGGGCTTTAAAGGTCATTACCAACACTTTGAATTGTGACCTGAAACCGATCGGCAGCCAGTGCAGGCCGCGGAGTGTTGCAGAAACGTGAGCGAATCTAGGAAGCCCCACGATGGCTCTCGCGGCCGCATTCTGCACGATCCGAAGTTTCCGAACACTTTTCAAAGGTATCCCCATGTAGAGAGCGTTGCAGTAATCAAACCTCGAGGTGATGAGGGCGTGAGTGACTGTGAGCAATGACTCCCTGTCCAAATAGGGCCGCAATTGGTGCACCAGGCGAACCTGGGCAAACGCACTCCTCGCCCCAGCCGAAAGTTCCAGCGAAAGGGCTAGGAATCTGGGTTGGAGATCTCTGCTTGATTTTTTTTTTATATTCTTTTTTTTTTTAAGGTAAGCCTCCCTTAAGACCTACACAATTCCTGGTAACCACCTGGATATTATCTGTGTAAGAGAAATGCTTTCCTCCAGTTGTTTTAACACCTTTACACTCTAGACTCTACCCTCTGCTTTTGCGCTTTTTATTGTTCCACCGCCTGCAAATAGAGCTGACCAATACCAGACATGCTCAGGTGGGGGTAGATTTTGTAGCATGAAAAAAAAAACCCATTCGATGCGGCAACAATTTTCATGACTGATCTACTTTTCCACGTCTTCATTGCAACCCTGCGAGCTATTCGAGGCCATCACCTACTTTGTTGCACCCCATAATGGGCGACCCCTCTGGAATTTTAGGATTTGAACCTATCAGTTCTCCCCTCAGCTTTTTAGATAATCCCGACCCTTAGATCGGGGGCATCCAACGGTTGTCAACTTCTGGATTTCAACTGGCTGGGGAATTCTGGGAGTTGGAGTCCACAAGTCTCAAAGTGGCCCAAGTTGACCCACCTTAGATTCTCTTATGAATTGTTCAGTGCCAGACAAATTTAGCCGTCATGGTGCTAGAGAGACACAGATGATATTTTGTGAGCTGGACATTCTGGTCCTGTGCGATTTCACTGCCCATTTCTGCCTCGTGGCCCATGGAACCCACCTCTGTCTGATTTTTAAGTGTCAAGAATTAAAAGCACCCTGGAACTATCGAAGTGTTCGTGATCTGAGATGGGGAAACCCACCTTCTTTTGTTTTCTTGTGCTCACTGCGTTCTTTCTGCAAGGATCGTTCAAGCCTGGATCTGTGTTCGTAAACAACTGCAATCAAGTTGGGGGGGGGGAAGAGAAATACTTATAATAACAAACAAAATATGATCTGTACATTCACACAGTTAGAGTTCTTATTCTTTTTAATTTTATATACACAAAAAACATTACATAACATACAAACATAAAATGGTAGGAATCCTAGGTCACATTTTCATTATAGCTCAAGATCAGTTCACAAAATGTTGTATACCTATGCTATAAATATTTTCAGATACTGTATATTTATAATTTATATTTTATATGTGTTTTTTCTATGGATATCTACTTTCTGGTCAATACTATATTTTGTATGTATCATATATCTCTTTTATGGATTTCTTTAATACATTTTGCTTTTTCCATTTCTATATGCATTCATATATATGTATATCTAACAAATTAATATTTACACTTTTCGTAAATTACATTCTAATGCAGGTTCAGAAAACGGTTTGGGTAATGTTTTCTTAGTTTTTTAATGAGTTTTATTGTCCCTTTTGATATCTGCTATTACATTAAAATTTCCAATTATGTGAAATTCTTCAAATTGTAATTCTACTATTATTTTTGTGTATTTTATTGTAAAATTCATATTAATTTGAATTTGGTGCATCTGTATATTCCTTTCTTTATTTTCCAATAGTTTGCATAACTATTTTTGGTGTGGACTTCTTATAATAATATTACAGTATATCTGTATCAAGATATAATAGTTTTATGAAAATTTTGCTTCTTTTTCTTCGTGCATTGAATCTATTAATATTAATTGTAGATCAATTTAATTTCTTTTCCCATTTCTATTTGTGTTGTTTTATTGTAGCTCTAGTTTCTCATACTACCCTACTTGTTATTCCTTCTTGTTCTATTGTCTCCTTTTCTGCATTCCAAGCAAAATACAATCTGTAACATTCACACATTTAGAGTTCTTTTTAAAAAATAAAAACACCCAAATCCATTTACATTGGGTTCAGTTTGCCCCAGAACATGGATTGCAGGAAATTTCCATCCATCAAATTCAGTAAATAGTATAACTTTATGAATAATGAATTATTATTCCTTCCTGTCACATAGCAATTAAGGTTCCAAATTTTAATATGCTAACATAGTGATGAGGTTGATTTTTTTTAAAAATAACTGCACCAGAACCAGTGTTCCCTCTAATTTTTTGGGGGGGTGGGCAGAAAAATATAGTGTCTGAGCGGCAGTCCCTTTGGGACTGGGCGGCACAGAAATAATAAATAAATAAATAAACAAACAAATTAAAAAACCCACCCTGTTTTGCCTCAGAGAATTTCAAAATAAAATACTGTACTGTCTATAACTGAGCTCATAATAGGGCAACTCTATCAATATCAAAATGCCACTTAAATAGTTGAGCTAGTTTCAAACTAGATTTTGGTTTTCTTTCTCTCTTCCTTACTCCCATTCTTTTTCTTTTTCTTTTCCTTCCTCTTTTTCTATCTGTTTCTCTCTCTTCCTCTCTCTCTCCTTCCCTCTCACTCTTTCCCTCTCGGCTTCTGGGCAGGTTTGGAAAACTCTGAGTTGATGATGATTTTTAAGTGAGCGATTGCTCACTGCTCAGCTTAGAGGGAACTATGACCAGAACTGCTCCAATATTCTGCTTATTCAAAGCGAAGGAACTGTGAAAGAATATAAAATTTGACTCATTAGATTAAGAAACCATGTTCAGAATTGCTCTAGTTCAGTGTTTCCCAACCTTGGCAACTTGAAGATATTTGGAAGCATTCGCTGGCTGGGGAATTCTGGGAGTTGAAGTCCAAATATCTTCAAGTTGCCAAGGTTGGGAAACACTGCTCTAGTTGATTAAATCTGGGCTGTATTTTTAGTTTAGTATTTTAGCTTAGAATGTCTTTTAGCCTTTATGTTTTGTTTTGCGCCCTGAATTTTTGCCAGCAAATAACAGCCAAACTGTGGGGATGTTTTTGAAGAGATGTTGACTTACGATGTTGATAGGTCACCTTTGGAAGACCAGATTACTGGACAGATCTTATCAATGTGGTTGCTAAGAGGGTGGACAATGAGTCAACGGCGCATAAAATGAAATGGGAAGTTGACTTTGGCAAGCACTGCCCGATTCAGTCTGAAATTAGATGGCGGCCTAACACAAAAGCCCCTGTCCTCAGCCAAGCTTAAAAATTGCATGTGGTGCTGGAAATTGTTGCTTTTTACCTTTCGAGTTTTTTTAAAAAACGGGAGACGGCTTCCTTCTTGTTGTTATTCTTTTTCCATCCACTCAATCAAAGGAGACCAAGGCCTCTTTTCAAAACCTGGATCTTTAACAATGGCGTTTTGTAAGTTTGAAAAGGGAGTTGGGCGTTCTACAAAGTTGGGTTTTTTAAAAAAAATATTTAAACTGATCAAATTTTGATAGTCTGACAGGGGAACAGAACGGTTGGATCAGATCTGACCTTTCAGAGAATATTTGGCAGCAGCACACTAAGGACTAGAAACACACAGGAGCCAAAATGCATCAATTTTTTTTCTTTAACATTGAAAAATGCTCAAAATATTCCTATATCTACAGTCTCCATCCAACCTGAATTATTATTATTATTATTATTATTATTATTATTATTATTATCATTATTATTTATTAGATTTGTATGCCGCCCTTCTCTGAAAACTCGGGGCGGATTGGTATTGCATGGCTTCTTTAGAACTACATACTAATGTCCAGTAACGGGCAGCCAAAATTTTTACTGCCATGCTGTGGGTGTGACTTATTTTGTGGGTGTGGCTTAAAGGTCATGCAACTTGGTAGGAGTGGCTTGCCAGCCATGTGACCAGGTGGAGTGGCTTGAACGATCATCATCATTCAAGTGAACCGTTAAATCCTCGACTTACAACCTAACCAGTGTCTCTCGTTGGGGTGACAATTTGCTTTGCGTTTCCCACACTTTCCTTCCTGGGTCGCCTCCCACCTCAGGCTGCGTAGTTAGGCGAACGGGTGCTGCCAGAAACATAAATGCTGCCAGTGCCACTTCCACCCACGCCTTCTGCTTGCACCTCAGGTAGAAGGTGGCCCCGTGAGGCTGGAGGGGAGCCGGGCAGGAGAGAGGGAAGCTCGGCCGAGGCCAGGAAGGAGGAAAGAGGAAAAAAGCAAGGAGCGCAAAGGCAGCAACAGCAGCAGCAGGGGAAAAAAGAGAGCCAAGCTGAGACCAGTAATCCAGCAAGTGACAGCCGCCGATCAGCTGGAGCTGCGCACGTATCTTCATTTCCGCCAGTGGAACTGCGTTCCACTCTGTCCTGCCGGCTGCCCACCCCTGCTAATGTCACCCAGCTTAAGGCTAAAGCAGGACTCACACTCACTGCCTCCCTTTTTTTTAGCCTGGTGCCTTCATCATTAGAACAGGCAGGTTTTCCCTGTGGATGGGGGGGGGGGGTTTACTTTGAGATACCCCCCCCCCTTGCTTTAAAGCTGGAATTGCATTTTCATCTCCTCTTTCCCCCAACTTCAGCATTACATCATACCAGGCTAGACCAGGTTAACAAAGGAGTTGCTTCATTTGTGATCTGAATTTGTGAGCCTTGGTGGCACAATGGTTAGAATGTGGCATTGTAGGCTGACTCTGCCCACCGACAGGAGTTCGATCCCAACAGGATCGAGGTTGAGTCAACCTTTCGTCTTTCCAAGGTGAGTAGATTGTTGGAACCTAGATATAAACTGCCTAGAATAGAATAGAATAGAATTCTTTATTGGCCAAGTGTGACTGGACACACAAGGAATTTGTCTTTGGTGCAGATGCTCTCAGTGTACATAAAAGAAAAATATATTTCTCAAGAATCATGTGGTACAATACTTAATGATTGCCATAGGGATCAAACAAGCAATGAAGAAACAATCAATATTAATAAAAATCTTAGGATACAAGCAACAAGTTACAGTCATACAGTCCTAAGTGGGAGGAAAAGGATGATAGGAATGATGAGAAGAAACTAGTAGAAATAGAAGTGCAGACTTAGTGAGTAGTTTGACAGAGTTGGGGGAATAAATTGCTTAGTATAGTGATGGTGTTCAGGGGGAAAAACTGTCTAGTTATCTTAGTGTGCAGTTCTCTGTAGTGACATTTTGAGGGTGGGAGTTGAAACACTTTGTGTCCAGGATGTGAGAGGTCAGTAAATATTTTCACCGCCCCCTAGGGAGCGCTGGAAAGCACTGTGAAGTGGTATATAAGTCTTAAGTGCTGTTGCTGTCATGTTGTGTGAGCTCAGCCTTGGAAAAAAAAACATTGTGGATGAATGAGGCCATCCTTTGAAGCGGTAATGTGATTGCTTTCTTTTGGCACTGGCCCAATGAGGTGGACGCAACTGTTTTGTTAACTCGGGTTTTCTGCCTTGCACGAGACACACACAAAAAAAAGCATTGTAGTGTTGGAAAAATCCAGTTTATAGGCAAACTGTTAACTGGTGGCTGGTTCTGCTGCAAGGGATCTTGGGACTGGGATTTTCGCTCAAGCCCAACTGGATCAGGAAAAGGCTTTGGAGGGTCCCCGCTTCTTTGCAGATCTATTCTAGGAAATAATTGCCAGCTCGGAAAAGCAGGCCAGGCTCTTCCACCAAAATTACTTGGAACGGGCACGAGGCCAGGATTTCTGAGCTGAGAGCCAAGTGCTATGCCAAGCAAGCAAACATTTAAAAAATACCACACAAGCCAGCAGGCTGAAACACACACACACACACACAAGCAACGGATCACAAGGATTTTCAGAGCTGGAACACGTGTGCGTTTGCATCTAGAGAAGGCTGTGATTTTCAGAAAACCGCTTCCTTTTTTGGGGGAGGGGGGAGATTTCTTTTTTAAATTTTGGCATGTTGGAGGAGACAAAAGAAAAGTGGCATGTAATATAGCTTTGCAATCTCGGATTTATTTTCATTTATGTATATTTATACTGCATCTTTATCTTTTTTTTTAATGAAAAACTCAGCCGACATAGAAACATAGAAGATTGACAGCAGAAAAAGACCTCATGGTCCACCTAGTCTGCCCTTATACTATTTCCTGTACAGTATTTTATCTTAGGATGGATACATGTTTATCTCAAGCATGTTTAAATTCAGTTACTGTGGATTTGCCTAACCACATCTTCTGGAAGTTTGTTCCAAGCATCTACTACTCTTCTAGTAAAAGAATATTTTCTCATGTTGCTTCTGATCTTTCCTCCAACTCACCTCAGATTTTGCCCCCTTGTAGACATATGTGTTCTTGTGTAGACTTATCTAACTACTCCTTTTTCCTCCCGTTTTCTTCAAAACAACAATCACCCTGTGAGGGGATTGGACTAGATGACCCACAAGGTCCCTTCCAACTCTAATTAATTAATTAATTAATTAATTAGTAAGTAAGTAAGTAAGTAAGTAAGTAAGTAAGTAAGTAAGGTGGGCTGGACTGGGCTGAGAGAGATTAACTGGCCTACAGTCACCCAGCTGGCTTTCATAGCTAAGGCAGGATTAGAAATCAGGGTTTACCAGTTCCTAGCCTGCTGCCTTTACCACAACCCTTCTCAAATTGCATGTCTCCAGGGTTTACTCTCTGGCAACAAGTTTCTAGTCCTCTTTCTTGGAATGATCGAAAGGTGACTCAATAATCCCTCTACACTTTTTGATGCCTACAGTATCTCTAATGCCTGCCTTTGACACCTTCCTGCTGTTCTCAAATTCCTTACAACTAGGGAAACGTACAATATTCTCAGCTGGAGCATGATGAGATTTCAAAAATCCAGCTCACGTTTCTAGTTCTCATGGCATCAAATGAAATGCAGGCCAACCTCTTGCAGCAACATATTTTTGTGGAAGGTGAGAGAAGATGGCAGAAATCCTATTTACCACCACCACCACAACCCATAATATTGCAATTCGGCTAATGGGCAGAAACAAGCCTTCCATATAATAATGTATCACCCTCATAAGCCTTCCATATAACAATAAGAGCCACAACCACACAGGTGAAGATAGCTTAAAATTACAGACAGGAAGTGATTTGGAGACAGTAGGAAATCCTCTTTCCACCAGCCGACAGATTAAAAACTGTAGAATTGGCTCCCAATAAGGCTAGGTTTGCCTAATTGCCTTAACCCTGCTGTACGACACACCTCTGACTTCACCAAATTTAAACACAATCCACAGTTTGCCTTGCCACGTTGTGGGAACCAGGCCAACATGTTACCTCTTCCATTGTTCAGCTGCACGTATGGCATAAACCCAGCTATCAAATTGCAATGAACCACCATTTAGGGCAGTGATGGGGAACCTATCTGCTGGCATGCGAGCCATTGCCCTAGCTCAGCTCCAATGTGCATGTGTATGCTGGCCAGTTGATGTTTGGCTCAAACTGAAGCTATGGGAGGGCATTTCTGGCTTACAGAGGGCCTCCAGGGAAATGGGGGAGGGCATTTTTGCCTTCTCCATGCTCCAGGGAAGCCTCCAGAGCCTGGGGAGGGCAAAAAATGGGTCTACTGGGCCCACCACAAGTTGGAAAATGGGCCATTTCTGGCTTCCAGAGGGCCTCGAGAGGGAGACTGTTTTTACCCTCCCCAGCCATTGAATTATGGGTGTGGGCACTTGTGCATGTGTGATAGCACACAAGCATGCACTTTTGGCACCCATGGGAAAAAAGGTTCGCTTATCTAAAGGGTTTTTAGATAGTTTTTATGTATTAGATTTGTCTACATTGTTTATTATTGTTGTGAGCCGCTCCGTGTCTTCGGAGAGGGGCGACATACAAATCTAATAAATTATTATTATTATTATTATTATTATTATTATTATTATTATTATCACTGATTCAGGGTCTGCGAAGTAGGTGGTGGCTCCGCTAGATAGTTTTAAGCCTGAAATTTTGAAAAGGGCACCACCAGGTGCTTAAAATGATAATTAAACGGGACTTCGGGATCCCGTTAAGCCATGCCAGGTGGGAAGACATCCTTCCTTGTGGATTATTGGATCTAGTCCACATTTTACAACCATTTCTTTACTGAAAAAAAACAAAACACTGAAGACACTGAAAAAAAACCCCTTATGACCACTTTTCTCTGCATAATTTCCCCGTGGTCACACGATCGACATTCAAACACTGAGCAACTGGTACATACTTATGACGGTTGCCGTGTCTCAGGGTCACGACCTTCTGAGATGATTCACTTAATGACGGGGGCAAGAAAGGTGGTAAAACAGGTCAAAACTCAATCATTAAGTATCTTGCTTTAGCAGTGGAAAATGCTGGGCTTATTTTTAGTCGTAAGCCGAGGACTTATCAGTTCAGTCATGATGGGGATCAAAATGGTACCACCGCTCTTTTCATCTTCTTAATCACCCTCATTTTGTCTCATTCAATGACGTGGACAAAAATTGACCTAGACAAACCTTTGGACTGTCTCTGATTTTTCTGATATCAGGGATATGCCCTAAATTTTCTCTTCCCAATGGCTTTATCCTTTGGTTCTGCTTTCACTTTTCTTTCAGAGTCCTTGAAAACTGAAAGGGGGGTGGGGCTGGGAAGCAATTCCCCAAAGTGGCTCCCTCCTTTCCTTCCTCCCTCCCTCCATTTTTCTTTTTCCTTCCTTCCTCTCCTTCCCTCCTGTTCTTCCTTCCTCTTTCTCTCACTTCCTTCCTCTATTTCTTTCCCTCCCTCCATTTCTTTTCCTTCCTTCCTGCTTCCTTCCTTTCTTTCCCCCTTCCCTCTCCTTCTTTCCTTCCTTTTGCCTCCCTCCATGTCTTCCTCTATTTCCTTCCTTCCTTCCCTCTTACCTATCCATTTTTCCTTCCTTCCGTTTCCTTGCTTCCTCTTTCTCTCCCTCCTTCCCTCTCCTTCCTTCCCTCTACTGGTATCTATGCATTTTCCCTCCCTTCCCTCTATGCATTTTCCTTCCTTCTCTCTGTTTGCTTCCTCCTCTCCTTCCTCCCCTCTTATTTGCATTATTCCTTCTTTCTTTCTGTTTCCCTCCCTCCCTCCTCTTCCTTCCTCCTTCCTTCTCTCTATGCATTTTTCCTTCCTTCTCTGCTTCCTTCCTCCTCCTCTCCCTCCCTTCTTACCTATGCATTTCCTTCCTTCTCTGTGTTCCTTTCTTTCTCTTCCTCCTTCCTTCCCTCTATCTATGCATTTTCCTTCCTTCTATCAGTTTCCTCCCTCCTCCTCTCCCTCTCCTTCCTTCCCTCTATCTATACATCCTTCCTTCCTTGCTTCCTTCTTTCAGTTTCCTCCCTCCTCCACTCTCCCTACTTCCTTCCCTCTATCTATGCATTTTCTTTCCTTCTCCCTCTTCCTTCCTTCCTCCTCTCTCTCCCTCCTTCCTCCCCTCTGTCTATGCATCTTTCCTTCCCTCCCTCCACAAGCCCAGGTCAAACTTTGCAGCAGAGAGTCTTGACCTCCTAGCAGGAGATCCCTGGGTCAGGGGAGTGGGGAGGGGAGAGAGAGAAGATGTCAAGCTGACCCTCCTCACCTGGGAAAATCCCTACTCACAAGTAACCCCAGGACTGCCTGGCTTGGGAAACCTGGGAGCCCTGGAGCTCTGACTTCATCCCACTTTGGCAAAGAGACCATAGTTGCTCAAACCAGGGAAAGCAGCCAAAGCAGGGAGGGACAGGGAGGGACGGGACTTCCCGGCAGATGGATCCTTTTGGGGGGGGGGGAGGAAACATAACAGCACCCCCCCCCCCAAAAAAAAACCTCACACCCCTCAACCCCCATCCCCCCCCCCCTCACCTTGCAGCTGGGCCGACAGGGCTTCCTGTTGCTGCTTGAATTTGGAGGCTGAGCTTTCGGCCGACTTCACCTTCTCCTGGAGGTGGTTGTAGAGAAGCACTCCGGAGCCCAGGCAGGCGAGGGCCAAGACGCAAAAGCCCGTTTGCAAGAGCCCCTTCTGTCTCCGGGTACAGATGGCAGGGCCCATCTCGGAAACCAGGCGGAGGGGCTCTTTCTCCTCCACCCCTCCCTTCTTCTCCTTTTCTTTCTTTCTTCCTTTATTCCCCCTCTTCCTTTTCTGCTTTCTCGGTTTTCGTGCTCTTTACAACCAGTCTGCCATCTGGTTGAAATCAGGCAACACGCGGAGATGTTCTTTCTTTTTTTTCCTCCTTAAGGCTTTGGAAAAATATGTATATATAACTCTTCAGTCCGTCTTCTTCCTGGGTTGACAGGCTGGACAATTCTCTCCTGCTGCCCGGGGTGTGTGTGTGTGTGGAGGAATAAAAAATCAATTTTTAAAAAAAGGGTCTCTCGCCATTCTTTAAAAAAAAACTCCAGAAAAATAGAAATAGCTTCTTTTTTTGCCCCTCTCTTCCAAAGGTATTGGCTTTTTGTTTGGAGAAGTCAAATATAAATGATTTTCCCTTTCCTTGCTCACCCGGGCACGCAGATCCAGATGTGCAAAGAAACTTTTGAGGCAGCAGCAGAAGGATTTTAAAAAAAAGAAGTCCCGAACAAAGCTAGCAAACCGGGAAGATAAAAGTTTTCTCGACTGCTGGCATCCCGCTCACCCAATCTTTTCCGGTGGGAGAAGCAGGAAGAAAAATAAATACAGTAACTTCAGTTTATCAGGGCATCGGTCCTTCCCAACCCCAGTTTCATTTCGGTTTGCAACAGGAGGGGGGGGGGAGGAAGGAAAGAGAGGGGAACTGAACGAAAGAAGAAACCCACCAGGTCTTCTCCCGGGATGCTGCGCTCCTTCCTTCCTTCCTTCCAGCAACTTATGGGGAGGGGTAGGGCCGGGGGGGAGGGTGGAAAGCAAGCCAAAGAAAAGTGGGGGTGGTGGAAATAAAACACTTTGGCAGTTTGCAGAAGGAATGAAGGATGCGGAGCTGGGCGGAGCTGAACTAGGAAGGAAAGGGGAGGCGGTGGGAGAAAGGGGCCGGACGTCGAAGGGAGGGGAGGAAAGGCGGATACGAGAAGGGAAAGAGCCTGGCCTCTGGGATGCCTTCGGTGCTCCCTGCAAAGAGAGTATTTATTTTATTTGTTTGTTTTGTCAAGTATGTATTGGAGGTATACAAAGATACATTGCCCAAAAAAAGGGGGTGGGGAAAAACACTTAAACAAGGCAATATAACTCTCAAGTAAATCAAACTTCTGTGAAATCCAACTGTCCACTTAGGAAGCAACTCCATTGACAATCAATTTCACAAGCTGTTGTGCACATTCAACTTTGTACAGAACAAAGTATTCCATGAGAATATTTCATTCATTCAGATCTAGAATGTGTTCTTTGAATGTTCCCTTTATTTTGGGGGGGCAGTGTATAATATTTATATACATGATACAGTGGTATCTCTACTTATGAACTTAATTCGTTCGGTGACCAAGTTCTTAAGTAGAAAAGTTTGTAAGAAGAAGCTATTTTTCCCATAGGAATCAATGTAAAAGCAAATAATGTGTGTGATTGGGGAAACCACAGGGAGGGTGGAGGCCCTGCGTCCTCCCAGGAGATTCCTAGAGGGGCCCCACAGAGGCTTCTCCCCACCTTTTCTGGCCCTGTTTCTTCCCAGGAGATTCCAAGAGGGGCCCACAGAGGCTTCTATCCACCTTTTCCGGACCTGTTTATTCCCAGGAGATTCCTGGAGAGGCCCACGAAGGCTTCTCTCTGCCTTTTCCGATTACAGTTTTGGAGGCGCGGGTTTTGTAAGTGCAAAATATTTCTTGAGAAAAAGGCAAATAAATCTTGAACTCCCAGTTCTTAAGTAGAGGCGTTTGTAGGTAGAGGTATCACTGTACTAGTAAAAGATAAATATTAGGACAGGGGATGGAAGGCACACTGGTGCACTTATGCACGCCCCTTACTGACCTCTTAGGAATCGGGAGAAGTCAACAGTGGGTAGTTTAAGGGTCAAGTTGTGGGGGTTTATGAACTTCCTTCAAAGTTTCCATTGGCAGAAGATAAGGACTTGAGTCTCGTGGTCTTCCCGAGCAGAGAAAAGGGCTTTTGGCAGCTAGCCAGACAACAATTCTAGGTTTAGGAAGCTTAGAACTACGCTGCCTTAACGCAACCTAAGCATAGCCCATAAAATCATCTGCTACAATGTCCTTCCTGTCAACGACTACTTCAGCTTCAACCACAACAACACACGAGCACACAACAGATACAAACTTAAAGTAAAGTAAATGCTCCAAACTCGACTGCAGGAAATACGACTTTAGTAACCGAGTAGTTGATGCATGGAACTCACTACCTGACTCTAGTATCATCACCTAACACCCCCCCCCCAAATGTTACCCTTAGATTGTCCACTGTTGACTTCTCCTGATTCCTAAGAGGTCAGTAAGGGGCGTGCATAGGTGCACCAGAGTGTCTTCTGTCCCCTGTCCTAATGTTTCACTTTTACTATATAAATATTGTTATATCTTTGTATACCACCAATATGTACTTGACAAAACAAATAAATACATAAAAAAATAAAGAAATACATAGACTGCTCCTGACCCTGGTGGTTCTTCTAACTACTTTGAAGCTCGGAGTTTGCCTCTTATTGGCCATGGGTGCTTTCGAGGCACAGATTCACCCTGCAAATTGTTGCTAATGGTTGGCCAAGTGAGTTCCCTTGGACCCACCTGCCACTGGAGGTTGCAAAACTCTTGATTGTTTTGGTCGGTGGAGATCTAGCCAAACCTGATATGCATTTAAACCATAGTTAACCAAACGGCAGCTTAGGTTAATGCCCAACACCTGAGTTTTTCAACTTTCTGGCTCTCCCCTCCAAGTGGGGAACAGTTTTTGAAACTGCAATTTGGCTTGATTGATTGATTGATTGATTAGTTCAATTTCCAGGCTGCCTTTTTGAGACTCAGGGCCCATTACAACATAAGTAATACATAAAAAACACGTTAGAAATTTAAAAAAATTAAATGATCCCTAACAAAACATATTAAAAACCTTGTCCACTGGACTCATCCAATCATTCAACCCATTCATCCAATCCCATTTTAAGTTCCCTGTACCTCTTCCTCATGCTGGAGCTCAATTTATAGGTCAGGCTGCAAAGGATGAGGTTTTCTTTGTTTTTAAAGTCTGCTGAACAACTAGAAGATAAAACACAAACACAAGGTATATTTCATTAGGGCAGCTGTTCGTTCTTCCATTTTCTTACAGCAAAAATGCTGTGCTTGTTTTTACTGGTTCTGAGAACATGGCTTGTGGCTCCGAAGAGAGGAACCCATCTTGTAACACGGTTTGTTTTGTCTGTTTTTTGTGGGTACCACAATGATTGGTAACAGACCCTTTGTAGTTGAATCTGCGAGTTCAGCTAACTAGCCTATTTAATCAACCAAGCTTAGATAAATCATAGCTTGAGGTCATGAGGCAGACCTGCTCCTATGTGAAAACTGGGTAAAATATATGGCTTGACACTTTGTGCATTCTCTTTGCTAACACCTGCCATCTTGGAAATCCTTCTTGGAAATCGTTACAGCTTTGCCACTTTGGGCACCCAAAAGTCTATAAGCCACAAAATGCGCTTCTTTCTTTCTTTCTTTCTTTCTTTCTTTCTTTCTTTCTTTCTTTCTTTCTTTCTTTCTTTTTTCTTTCTTTCCTTCCTTTCCTTTCTTCCTTCCTTCCTTTCTTCCTTTCTTTCTCCCCCACTCTCTCTCCTTCCCTTGCTCCCTCCTTTCTTTCCTTCCTTCCTTTCTTTCATTGGTTTCTATACTGCCCTTCTCAACCGACTCAGGGCAGCTTACAACAGAAATAAATACAAATGTAAGAAATCTAATATTACAAAAATTCTAAAAATCCAAAATCCAAAAGAAACAATCATCCACATTCACCCAATTAAATTAACCATTCATGACATCGGCCAGAGTTAGTTCTTAACATTTTGCCTCATAAATATTTTTTTTAAAAAAGGATGCCCTTCATACATGATGGCGAACCTATGGCATGCCTGCCCAAAGTGGCACATGGACCTATGTTGCATGTCACATGTGGCATTGCCCGTTCCAGGTTCCTGCTGCGCATGTGTGCATGATGATCGACTGCTCTTCGTGTGTGCCGCAGTACTGGAAACTGGAAGAACTGGTCTTCCATTTTGTGGTGTGAGCATGCACACCGGTCAACTGATCATTGTGCGCACATGCGTGCCAGTGACCAGAAGACTAGCTGGCCAGCGTGCATGAACCTGCCGGAAACCGAAAGTTCATTTTATGGCATGCGCATGCCTCCTGGACAGCTCCTCTTCCGGGCTGTGGCCCCGAGAAGCGCATGAAACACATGTGCGTACGTGCTCCCTTTTTGGCATTTGGTACTCAAAAGATTTGCCATCACTGCCGTAGACGGGCAATAACTGGCTCGTCTTTCTTTCTAAATAATTTGTATTAGTATATAAACTTTTTTAAAAGTACAAAATAAGAGGGGGGAAAACACCATGGCAAAAAAAAAAACACCACAAAAAAGATACCCAAAAATAGAGAAAAAGAAAAAAACATATAACATTATAAAAAACATATCAAAGCCATTAACTCAACAAATATACATAGATATCTATTTATCCTGTTACACTACACATATCGACTCCTATGCTTTAAGATTTCCTTTATGAACTTCCTTATTCAATTTACATCAATTGAGAATTTAAATATAACACCGATTATTCATATACATATTTCTCAATTTGATTGATATTGTAAATTATCCTATTCTTTATTATTATTGCTTAGAAATATTCCTTCGATTTTCATACATCATTGTTTCTTTTTGTCAAGCCACTTGTATAGTAAATTCCAAGTTTTATAGTACTCCGAATCTTTTCTTTCTTTCTTTCTTTCTTTCTTTCTTTCTTTCCTTCCTTCCCTCCTTCCCTCCTTCCTTCCTCCTTTCTTTTCTTTTCTTTTCTTTTCTTCCCTTCTTCTCAAGAATTCCTTTCCAGTGACAACCGAAGCCCAAGTGACTAAGCTACCAAGAAAAATAAAATCAAACCCCAGGCAGGCGAAATCCAAGCCAACTCCGGCTCTCACAAAGGATCAATATTTCAGAATGACAGCGAGATGGGTTTGCCTTGTCATATTTATAGCCTGTTGTTGGCAAGGCCCATTGAGACAAGCAGGTGAAGGGCTCCCGCTCACCATGGTAATTCCAGCCGTGCTTGCTGGGAGCCAAATAGCAATTCCGCTTAATGGCTAAAGAAAAGCTAGCTTGGCATTTCTGCCATTCTAAGTGTAGGGAAGGATGGGTCCACTCCATTTGCAACAAAAGCCCAGAGCATCTCCAATGCTCGCAGGATAAAAGAAGAGAGCTTTTCCCCCACTGTTTTTTCCTTTGTGGACTCTTTAGAAGCAGCAGGAGGAATAATTGCAAATGCCCTGAGCTACAATTTGAGTTCGGACAAAGTCAAATCGCTTGAGCCATCGTAGGCAGCAACAATGAAACTCAAGCTTGAATATTTTTGGACTCCAAATGCAGAGGAAAAACCGATGCTTCGGACAAGGGAAGCCAAAAGGCAGATGGTGAGGACAAAAGTACAGTGGTACCTCTACTTATGAACTTAATTCATTCCGTGACCAGGTCCTTAAGTAGAAAGGTTTGTAAGAAGAAGCAATTTTTCCCATAGGAATCAATGTAAAAGCAAATAATGCGTGCGATTGGGGAAACCAAAGGGAGGGTGGAGGCCCTGTTTCCTCCCAGGAGATTCCTAGAAAGGCCCCATGGAGGCTTCTCCCCACCTTTTACGGCTCTGTTTCCTCCCAGGAGATTCCTAGAGAGGACCCACGGAGGCTTCTCCCCACCTTTTCCGGCCCTGTTTCCTCCCAGGAGATTCCTAGTGAGGCCTCATGGAGGTTTCTCTCTGCCTTTTGCGGCCCTGTTTCCTCCCAGGAGATTCCTAGAGAGGCCCCACGGAGGCTTCTCCCCACCTTTTCCAGTTACAGTTTCAGAGGCTCAGGTTTGTAAGTGGAAAATGGTTCTTGAGAAGAGACAAAAAAATTTTGAACACCTGGTTCTTATCTAGAAAAGTTCGTAAGTAGAGACATTCATAGGTAGAAGTACCACTGTACTGTACTTGTTTTCCTACTGAGCCACGATGTGTGATATTGCCTCTTGTATCAGATTCATCAATTGGTCCAAAACCAGCCTCTCTTAATTTTTCAGCGGCCTTCTCGTCTCTGTTCTTGTTTGATTATTTTTAAAAACTTTCTGAATTTTAAGGCTTGGCTGAATGGCTCAGTTATAGCAACCCCTGGCCTGGAGGATGTAAAGTCAATTTTCACCCATTCATCAGAAAAGGCATGGGATGTTTGATCCGCAAGGGTGATGAAATCCTCACCAGATTGTCAAAAATGGCATCTGGACCGTAGCCCGTATCTCAAAGCACCTTCTTTCATGTGGAAAACTAGGGTTTCTAGATAAGGCTTTCCCCCAAGATGCTGTTTCTGTTATCTATATGAAATTGGACCTTGAGACTCTATTGCTGAGTGGCAGACACAAGGCATCTTATAATCTGAAAAGACACAGTTTTTCCCCTATTTAAATTCAGTTCCTGTGGATTGACCAACCAGGTCTGCTGGAAGTTTGTTCCAAGCATCTACTACTCTTTCAGTCAAATAATATTTTCTCACCTTGCTTCTGGTCTTTCCCCCAACTAACCTCAAATTGTGCTCCCATGTTCTTGTGTTCACTTTCCTATTGAAAACACTTCCCTCCGGAACCTTATTTAACCCTTGAACATATTTAAATGTTTCAATCATGCCCCCCCCTTTCCCTTCTGTCCTCCTGTTCTGGATATATTCTATATAATGGTCTACCTTTTAAAATATTTCCTAGGATATTTCATTTTTTCTAGGAGAGGGCTGGATGCTAACTTCCTACAAAACATTGCAGATTGGTTGCAGATTTCGAAGTCCTGGCTCTTAAAATGATCTGCCCTAAAGATATTCCCATTCTTCCTTCTCTCTCTTTTAAAAAAAAAATAATCTATTACATATATACAGTGTTCCCTCGATTTCCGCGGGGGATGCGTTCCGAGACCGCCCGCGAAAGTCGAATTTCCACGAAGTAGAGAGATGCGGAAGTAAATACAACATTTTTGGCTATGAAAAGTATCACAAGCCATCTCTTAACACTTTAAACCCCTAAATTACCATTTCCCATTCCCTTAACAACCATTTACTCACCATTATTACTAGTACTCACCATTGAATAAGACACTTAGTGATCCTGATATTTATAAGCATAATTATTTATTAACAATAATTATTTTTTTGTTATTTATTTGCTAAAGTTATTAGTTTGGCGATGACATATGACATCATCGGGTGGGGAAAACTGGTATAGGAAAAAAAACCGTGAAGTATTTTTTAATTAATATTTTTTGAAAAACCGTGGTATAGGCTATTCGCGAAGTTCGAACCCGCGAAAATCGAGGGAACACTGTACTGTACATTAAAAACACTACAATATACAAGAAAAGGAGAAAGGTAAGAAAGTAAAGGAAAGAAAGATAGAACAAAAAGAATAGAACAAAATGAGAAAAGAAAGAAGGGAAAGGAAAGATAGAAAGAAAAGAAAGAATAGACAGACATATGAATAATTCACACTTACGAATAGCATT
This sequence comes from Erythrolamprus reginae, assembly GCF_031021105.1. Taxonomy (NCBI): domain Eukaryota; kingdom Metazoa; phylum Chordata; class Lepidosauria; order Squamata; family Dipsadidae; genus Erythrolamprus; species Erythrolamprus reginae. The sequence goes on along the minus strand of NC_091957.1, from coordinate 20,058,831 downwards.
GAGTGCTAGGAAAGATTGTCATTTTAGATAGCATACACTGCTCAAAAAAATAAAGGGAACAATTAAACAACACAATATAACTCCCAAGTAAATCAAACTTCTGTGAAATCAAACTGTCCACTTAGGAAGCAGCACTGATTGACAATCAACTTCACATGCTGTTGGCACATTCAACTTTGTACAGAAGAAAATATCCAATGAGAATATTTAATTCATTCAGATCTAGGATAGGTTCTTTGTGTATTCCAATTATTTTTTTGAGCAGTATATCTTTTCCTCATTTATGGTGTCACCATTTGCAGTTTAAAGCTCAGTTTATTCTAGATCAGGCTTGTGTAAAAGTATGTGTATCTGTTTGATTTTTGACAGAAAGGAAAGGGAAGATCTATGTCAACTATCCGGAGTTAAGGTTTCTAAAATGGATGTATTCTACCCCTCGTTTCTGGTTCATTTAAATACGTTAAAGGGTTAAATAAGGTTCAGGGGGCAAGTGTTATTACTAGAAAAGTGAACACAAGAACAAGAGGGCGCCATCTGAGGTTAGTTGGAGGAAAAATCAGAAGCCACGTGAGAAAATATTATTTGACTGAAAGAGTAGTAGATGCTTGGAACAAACTTCCAGCAGACGTGGTTGGTAAACCCAGAGGAACTGAATTGAAACATGCCCGGGATAAACAGATCCATTCTAAGATAAAATACAGGAAATAGTACAAGATGGACCAGGAGGTCTTTTTCTGCCGTCAATCTTCTATGTTGTTGTCGTTTTTGTTGTTATTTCCCCCCCTTCGACTCCCCCCCCTTCTTTTTTCTGTCCTGTCACTTTCTCCTCTTTTCCTCTCGTGACTTTCTCCCTTCCAATTTCCTTTTCCGCTATCAAAACAAAGTCGCTCCTTGCTATAAGAAAGACCGCCGCCAGAGGGCGACTTCCGTTTGACTTTCCCCAGCAATCGGAGACAAAAGCAGAGTCACTTGGCGTGGGAAACCTCCCCGGGCGCGGGGAGGGGGTTGGGGGGTTGGAAAGGAAACCTGGCCGCGACGCATGCTGGGAAGTGGAGTCTCCTCTCCGGCCCGCCTGGAAGCTCGTCGGGCAAGCGGCCGGCCGGAACTACAGTTCCCAGAAGGCGCTGCTCTAATTGGGGAAAAAAGCAAAAAAGGGGCGAAGGAGCACGCACGCCATAGACTGAAACGAGGTGTTCAGTTTGCGCCCGGGAGGAGGGGGGAAAGAAAAAGGAGGAAGAGGAAACCCGGAGGCCTGCCCGGGGGGAGGAAAACAGTTGACGGAAGAGGGAAGCGGGAGCGCAAAACCCAAGGCGTGGAGTGGACTAGAAGCTTGGCTTTGGTCGCCAAACTTTGCTGTAAGTTTTTGCATTGCAGCGCAGACTGGGGAGGTGGGGGTGGGAGGTGCTGATCCCAGCAGCGCAGTCTGGGCTTTGCTCGGGGCATCCCTTCCATCTCATTCCCCCAACCTCAGGCCCAGGGGGGGGGGTGTCTTGTAGCTACAGGGCCGGCTTGGGAAAGTTGGCAACCCCCTTCGGGGTTGGGGGAAAGGGACAAAGCCGAGAAAGGCTCCCCTTTGGGCCGTGGGGGGGGGGGTGTCTCCCGCCTTCCCTCCCTGCTTGCTTTAGCGCGCTTGCTACGATGGTGATGATGTGATGATGGTCATGATCATTGAGCGTTGGTATTCTGCTCCGGCTGATAGCTTAAGAGTACTGTATTTGAAAGGAATCTGAATGGTTTTAATGGCTTTAAATTGTTGGGGTTTTAAATTTGGGTTTATACTTGGTTTTTTAATTTTGTATTTGTATTGATTTTATTCTGTAAGCTCCCCCTCCTCCTTCCTCCGAGTCCCCTAGAGAAGGGCGGCCTAGAGATCCAAGCAAATGAATAAATAAATAAATAAATAAATGAATAAATGATGATGATGATGAATCCAATGCTACCGCCAAGCTATGGATTGGCAGGGCTTGGAGGAGGAAAAAGGAGGGTGTCTCGTGTTGTCTTGGTTGGACACATCTCCCACACAAGCACACATCCCCCCCCCAAATCTTCTGGGGGGGGTTGAAGTTGCTTCTGAGCCCAATGGATTTGCTTTGCCTCCCCCCCCCCCCCTCCTCTGGTTCTTGGTCAGCCCCTGGCTGGCTGGTTCGGTCCAGTGGAGAGACAAAGAGAGGGGCAAGATTGAACCCCTCTCTTCCTCCCCCCTCCCAAGGCCTGGCATTTTCTGGGCTGGAAAACTGTGGAACACAACACACACAACACAAACACACATAGAGAGACACACACAAACATACACAAAAACACACACATTCACTCTTTCTCTGCCTGTTTCCCTGCAAAGTTTCAGGGCTTGAAAATTGGTCCCTCTGGGTCACTGTTTGAAGATGCTTTTGCCGAGATGCTGCTGGAATTTCCCCCCCTCTCCATCTTTGCAGGTGGTATCAGAGAGAGCGCTTTAAAAAAACACCACACACACAAACACACACTAAAGCAAGCCAGGAAACCTGTTGATCCTGCATGAATCATGTATTTGCTTTTTTGGAAGGGGAGTGCAGCACCAATCTTGTTTTTCCACCCTTTTTTCCTATGGGCGTTGGGGTAGGGGGGTGATTACTGGAAAAACCTCAGTGCCGAAACTCAGAATGAAGGGCTAAAGAACATAGAAACATAGAAAATTGACTGCAGAAAAAGACCTCCTGGTCCATCTAGTCTGCCCTTGTACTATTTCCTGTATTTTATCTTAGGATGGATCTGTGTTTATCCCAGGCAGGTTTCAATTCAGTTACTGTGTATTGACCAACCACTGCTGGACGTTTTTTCCAAGCATCTACTAAGAATATAGATTTAAAAAAAAAAAAAAAGAATATTCCATCATTGAGCCTTCAGAGTCTATGGAATATATTGCTCTAGTGATTCTCTTCCAAAATTCCTTGGCATTGCTACTGTTGTTGTTGTTTTTTTTAATTAAATCCCATTATTTTGTTTATTATTTATTTGTTGGATTTATATGTCGCCTCTCCCCGAAGACTCAAAGTTGAAGAAGTGGAATCTTAAACTTGCCTTGCCTCCCTTTAACTAGCTTTAACTTTTCGGTTAAAGCTGGAAATCCTATGATTCTGGTGTATAAAACCCTAAAAATATGTATCAGAGATAGTTCTCCTTTGAGTCCATTTCAATGTCTTCCCACTGTTGCAGTTTTGCTGGCAATCTGAAAAGTCTTGCAAAGGGGCGGTTCTGCTTCATCCCTTTAGGAAGCATCATGTCAATCTTGTGGCCACATGCCAAATTTATTTGGCAGGGATCACAAGCCATGGGATGCAGTCAGGATGCTGACTCTGACCTGCCACCACTCTGATTAAAACTAACACAGCAAGTTAAATTAATGAAAATTAAATTCAATAACGAAGACTGTTTATCGCATCCCCTGCTTTTTTATTGTCATTCCCCCCCCCCCCCGCCCCTCCAACTTTGGCTCTGTCTGCAATTTGGATCATTACGTGGTTTTAATTCCGTGGAGGTTTTTTAACCATGATGTAACTCCCTGAGATTGAGGCAGGATAAAAAAAAAGATCAAATCAATAATGAATGCCATATACAAAATCTGAATAATTCCCTCATGGCGTATTGACAGGGTTGTGCTTAGCCTATTGCAGATGGCAGCATAAAATTGACCTCAGCCAACCTCCGGGAACCAGAGAATCAGACAAAGGCTGCAAAGCCAAAACTATTTGGGGGAAAAGTGGCAAACCACTTCTACGTGCAGTCACAAAAGCCCCAAAATATCCACAAAGAGAGCAGGAGACAAGGGTGACACAATTCTCTTAAACCTCCCCTGGACAAAGGATAGAAAAATAGAAACATAGAAGATTGATGGCAGAAAAAGACCTCCTGGTCCATCTAGTTTGCCCTTATACTATTTTCTGTATTTTATCTTAGGATGGATCTATGTTTATCCCAGGCATGTTTAAATTCAGTGACTTTGGATTGACCAACCACGTCTGCTGGAAGTTTGTTCCACGCATCTACTACTCTTTCAGTCAAATAATATTTTCTCACATTGCTTCTGATCTTTCCTCCAACTCACCTCATATTGTGCCCCCTTCTTCTTGTGTTCACTTTCCTATTAAAAACACCTCCCCTGAACCTTATTTAACGCTTTAAATGTTTCGATCGTGTCTCCCCTTTCCTTTCTGTCCTCCAGACTATACAGATTGAGTTAATGAAGTCTTTCCTGATAGATTTTATGCTTAAGACCTTCCACCATTTTTGTAGCCCGTCCACAGTTTCCATTGCTTTGACCACTTATCTAGTAAAGCTAAATCATTTGCCATAGGATAATGTTTTTCACAACTAATGGTGAATTTCCCCTGCTTCTTCAGGCTCCTAACACCAAATCTTGCTTCCAACTCAAGACTTTTCTTGAATCTATGTTATGATAGCAATGTTCTAATATTTGAGGGGCTGTCACAAAGAAGAGGAGGGTCCACGCATTCTCCAAAGCCCCTGAAGGCAGGACAAGAAGCAACGGGTGGAAGCTAATCAAGAAAAATTGATAAAATTGAACGGATCCAAAACGGGCTACAAAAATGGTGAAATATATATAAGGTCCTCGGAGAGGGGCAGGATACAAATCCAATAAATAAATAAATATTACCTTATATATATATCGTGATGCAAATTAGTGGCGAAGGTAAGCGAAACCTGCTCCTGATACATACAAAATTCCTTGTTTTTAGGTTGCAAGAAACTTATTTTTAGACCAAAATGGGGGGTTCTTTGAGTATAATTTGCTCTCTAATAATTTATCATTGTACCACTGGGCTTGATATTGTATATCGATATAGGGAAAAGTTTTGGATATTGTCCTATCTTCAAGGGCTCAGCCTCAACACGTGAGCAGGAGAGAGATGGCACTTTCCAGCGTTCTTCCTAAATTTTGACAAGCTTTCTAAATCGCCTCTCGTGAACGCCACTGGTAGAGATTAAAATATACACGGCAGATGAGAGTTGTTGTTGTTATTCCACCTAAAAGTAAAGCCACAGGAGATTTGATGTGATTGCTTGCAACGTTGTCAGCTTAAATTGCAGCCTGGGTAGCTGATGTGTGATCTAGCTTGGTCTCTTTTGCTCGAAACAAATTGTAGAAGCTAAAGATGACTTCTCCGTACTGAAGGAGCGGGTCCAGCAGTCACATGGGTTGCTCACGTCCAATCCGATGGAACTGAGCCTAGTATTAAAAAAGCTTGCCGGATCCGCCCCTTCCCCAGAATTCGCTCAGTTCGCATATCCTGCGGTTGTATTGTGATAGCTCGTTCAACATTCTAACACCTTCCCTTCGATCTTTCCTTCAAAAAATAGTAAGATTATTGTCTTTATTTATTACTTGCACCATTGCGCCAGCCGTTTAAAGAAAAAAAGTAAAAAAGCGGCTCGGTTTGTCCCTTAGGAGAAGTTGCGGTTTCGTTTTCCCCCGGCGGTTTTGCCGGTTACGATTCCTGCGGCCGCTAGTGGATTCTTCTAATCCCTTGGCCCGGAGGTCCTGGTGCAAGTATTTATCGATTTCATTATTGATTATTTATCGTATAAATATATTTAAGGGCTTAAAAAAATACCTCCTGCGGAGTGAGACGCCTTCCAGTCTCCTGGACTTAGTCGATCGCTTTTCCCTTAAGAAATTCTACGGAGCGATCTTTTCGGCGCGAAGGCCTTCGCGCCCTTTTTTTAAATCTAGGCCTCTCGTGTTGGCCTCCTGCCAGCCGCGTAGGCCTCAGTCCACCGCGTGGATCCCGGAGCGGGCCTTGGGGGTCCCAGGCTAAATTCTCCACCGGCTAAGCCTCCAACCAGAGTGCCTTGGTTTACTTAATTATTAAGTTTAGGGAGGCTGGCCCCGCTGGATTTGGGGGCACGAACTCTGGGTTTGCCCAGATTGTCCTCACTCTTCAGCAGCTTCGAGGCCTCGAAGCAGGATCCATTCCTCTTGGGAAGTCCTTGAAATTCTTCTCCTTATTATTTAATTATTGGCTCAGCCTTGTCTTCTGTTAATTGTCAGACTATGGCTTCCTTTCCCAAGAGAGGCACAACTAAAGGTCCCAGAGAGGCCAGGCCTACTGGCGATGAGATTACTAGCATCCCCCAGGCCTCTTCCTCCTCTTCTCCAGGGGCCCGCCCCCCGACCAAGGTCACCAGGGCCGAGAAGAGAAGGGACCTAGCCCTACAAAAAATTCATGACAAATCAGCAAAACGTTTGAAAGTGCAGGCCCAAGTAATCAGTAGTCAAGACCCCCCAGAGGCCTCTAGCCTGCCTCCTTCTGGGGTCCCTGTGTTATCTCTGGATGAGCCAAACCTAGACAGACCCCAACCTAACCTATGGGGCATAGGTCCAGAGGAACCAGATATTATTGAAGATTCCCCCCAGCCAGGATCCTCCCAGGCCTTTAGGGATTCTTCTGCCTTTTCTGCTGATATTTCCAATTTACCTCCTGAGTTCCAGTCTATTTTTGCTGTGTTGTCCAAAGCCATTGATGCCAAACTCTCCACCATCAATGCGCTTCCTCTACCTCTTCCTCCTTCTCGTCCCTCCCGCCCCTTGGGTTCTTCCCCAGCGGTCAGAGCTTCTATTCAGGATGATTCAGATTCCTCCCAGGATGAATACGAGGAGATGGAGGATGATGAGGACCCTTTCCAGGGATTATCTGATGATGAGGAATCCCAAATAAAGGTTCCCCCTCCAGTTACTATTTTCCCCTCTCAATTATTCAAATCTCTTCTCCTCAAAGCTAGAATTTCTACGGGATTAGCGGCCCAGGAGAAACAAGCCTCCACTTCCACTGATCCCCCGGAGGAGAATTTACCTTACTTCACAGAGGAACAGGAGGATAACGAGGTAATTCCTATGCCTAAATTGTTTAAAGATGCCTTACTCAAACAGTGGGAATTTCCAGCCTCTGGCCTTAATCCCTCCACCAAGGACAGAAAGTTGTACAAACTTTCCTCTTCCTATGAGGAACTTCTATCCTTTCCTAAACCGGATGAACCTGTCAAGATTCTTCACTCGGCAGCGGCTGTGCCAGGAGAGGCGGAGGAAGTCCTCCGCCCAGAGGACAAGCGCATTGAGCAAATGCTCAAAAGGGGTTTCACCTCTGATTCCTGGGCCATTAAAAGTTCTGCAGCGGCTTCCTTTTTTTCCAGAGCCATGCTGCTGTGGCTTCGCCAACTGCAACAGCATATTCCTCCCGATGACTTGAGAGGTCAACAAGACTTCAACAAGGTCTTTGCAGCTGCCCAGTACGTGGCTGATGCCACTTTGCAATCTACTAGATTTTCTGCTAAGTCTATTGCAGCTTCTACAACGGCAAGAAGACTCCTTTGGATTCGCCCTTGGCAAGCGGGAGTTCGCCAAAAGTGGCAGTTATCCCAGGGCCCCTTGAAGCGCGACTTGCTCTTCGGTGATCTTCTGGATCCACTCCTCACGGAAACCACGGACAAGAAGAAAGTTTTGGGTCCAACCACTAAAAAGGCTACCAAAACGCAGTCCTTTCGTCGCCCAGGGCGCCAGCAAGACCAAGCGGCGTCCTATCAGAGGTCTCCAGGTCAGTATTCCCCCCGCTTTCGTTCCCAAGGTAGGAACTCCAGGGGTAGAGGGTTTCGCTTCCAAAGGGGAGCTTCATCTAACAGGGCTTCAAAGAAACCTAGATGGTAACCTTTCCTCTATTCCCATAGGGGGTCGCCTAGCTCATTTCGCCTCTAATTGGCGTTTCACCTCCAAAGACCCTTGGGTCATTGACACTGTTCAAACAGGTCTTCTTTTAGAATTTGTTTCTCCTCCCCCAAGACGTTTTATTTCCTGCCCTTCTCCCAGGTCATCCTCTGATTGTAACCGTATGGAGGAGGCCATTTCTCATCTATTGTCCATCAGAGCCATTCAACCGGTCCCTTCCGATCAGAGGGGCCTAGGTTTTTACTCCATTTTATTTATGGTTCCAAAGTCCTCCGGAGGTTGGAGAGCTATTTTGGATTTAAAGAAACTAAACCTATTCATCAAATATAGGAAGTTTAAGATGCACTCCTTGCCTTCTATTTTGGCCGCCATCCACTCGGGAGATTTCATGTCTTCCTTGGACCTCACTGAGGCCTACCTTCACATTCCTATAGCCAAATGCCACAGAAAATTTTTACGTTTTTCTTTTCAAGGCAGGCACTTCCAGTATAGGGCGATGCCTTTTGGCCTCTCCTCAGCCCCTCGGGTCTTTACAAAACTCTTGGGGTCCCTGGCGGCCTATATCCGGGCGTTTCCCATTCACATTTTATGTTATCTTGATGATATTTTGATTCATGGGAAATCCCTAGAGAAAGTGAAAACAGACCTTTCTGTTACCATGTCAGTCCTTCAGGACCATGGATTTTCCATCAATTTTGATAAAAGTCATCTCCAACCTTCCACATCCATTGCTCACCTGGGATCCATTATTGATTCAGAATCCTCCCAGGTGTTTCTCTCTCCCGAGAGAAAACTCAGTATAGTGGAGTTAATTTCTAAGATTTTATCTAACTCTTCAGTATCCATAGTCACTCTATCTTCCCTTTTGGGGAAGATGGTGTCATGCATAGGCATCATTCCCTGGGCTCGCCTTCATGCTAGGGAACTCCAGTGGCTCCTGTTACCTTTTCAGAGATCGGGGCACAGCAACTCAAATCGACGCATTGTCATCCCACTGAGTGTTCGCAGATCCTTCAAGTGGTGGAAGTCTCCGGCCATGGACAAAGGATCCCCGTTCAGGTGCCCGGATCAATTTGTCATCACCACAGATGCCAGTCTATCGGGATGGGGCGCCCACGCCCAGGGGATGATAGCCCAGGGCACGTGGTCCCCGGAGGAAGCTTCCAGGCCAATCAATTGGCTAGAGTTAAGAGCCGTTTCCCTGGCGCTGAAGCATTTCTCTCCTCGCATTCCCAACCGGCACGTTCTCATTCTCACCGACAACATTGCCACAAAAAGCCATATCTGCAGACAGGGGGGCACGAGATCCAAGGCTCTCATGAGGGAGGCCCTCAAGTTGGGCCTTTGGGCGGAAAAACATCTCCAGTCGCTCCTAGCCGATCACATCTCCGGGAGCCTCAACGTCCAGGCGGATTGGCTATCCCGAGCAACGATAGACCCAGGAGAGTGGAACCTCCATCAAGACCTGTTCCATCAAATCACCCTGAGATTCGGCCTACCAGTCCTGGATCTCTTCGCGACCAATGCGAACGCCCAACTCCCTCGCTTCTATGCCAGATTTCCATCCCCGGGAGCGGAAGCAATCAATGCCCTCCGGAGTCCATGGCCTCCAGACCTACTCTACGCATTTCCTCCAATTCCAATCCTCCCGGACGTGATTCACAAGGTCCTCACCGAGAGGGCCCGAGTAATCTTAATCGCCCCTCATTGGCCCCGCCGGCCCTGGTTCGCGGATCTCCAACAGCTGTCCGTCCAGGACCCTTGGCGACTCCCCGTTTCGGGGGATATGCTGCGGCAGGGGGCCTCTTTCCATCCAGACCCGGAGTGGTTCCACCTCACCGCCTGGCTGTTATCAGGAGAGATTTAGAACTGCGTGGCCATGACCCCGAGTCAGTGGAGGTCATCTTGCAGGCCAGAAGGGGCTCGACCAATCGAATCTATGACCACACGTGGTCCAAATTTCACCAGTGGTGTCTACAGGAAGGTTTCTCCCCTCTGTGCATCCCCATACACAGAATTATTTCCTTCCTTATGCAAGGCTTCCATAAAGGGCTTTCCACCAGCACCCTCCGGCGTCATCTGGCAGCCATTTCATCGGTCCTGGGGGGCCCCCGCAGACAGCCTCTCCGATCCTTCCCTGAGGTTCAGGAATTCCTCAAGGGCATAGCCAACCTCAGACCTTCCAAGGTCCACAGGTATCCATCCTGGGATTTGCCACGGGTTCTCCATTCCCTCACGCAGGCTCCATACGAACCCCTAAAATCGGCATCCCTCAGGTACCTATCCTTTAAGGTAGCTTTCCTGGTGGCTATTACCTCTGCCCGACGCATTTCGGAGCTGGCTGCCCTCTCAATCAGGCAGGACCTTTGTCAATTCCATCAGGACAAGGTAGTTTTGCGACTGGACCCCACCTTCTTACCCAAGGTCAGTTCCATGTTCCACAGATCTCAGGATATTGTCCTACCTTCCTTCTGCCTCCAACGAGACCATCCCTTGGCAATTAGATGGCACACCCTGGATCTCATCAGAGCGCTGAGAATATATATCCAACGCACAGGACCCTTTCGAAGGTCAGAAGCTCTTTTTGTAGCCTATCATCCCAGAGTCATGGGGGCCAAAGTGTCTTCAACAGTACTGGGCCGTTGGATCAGAGGGACTATATCTAAGGCCTATGAGTCGGCCTCCCTCTCCGTTCCAAGGAACATCACAGCGCATTCCACCAGGAGCGCGGCCACCTCGGCCGCTTGGGCGACTCAAGCCCCGTTGGAGGAGGTCTGCAAAGCAGCCACTTGGGCCTCGCCAAATTCCTTCATCAGGCACTACAAGATTGATTCTTACGCTTCAGCGGACGCTGCCTTCGGCAGAAGGGTACTCCAATCCGTTATCTCACACGATAGCAATCTAATCCCACCCTAGGGACCATCTATTGGGTATGTCCCATGTGACTGCTGGACCCGCTCCTTCAGTACGGAGAATAGGCGTTGATTGCTTACCTGAACGCCTCTTCTCGTACGTTGAGCGGGTACAGCAGTCACTTCCCGCCCTTGTATGTGTCTTCTTTTACCTTTCTATACCTTTCTTCCTCTAACAATGAGAGTTGAACACTACAGAGCTTCACAACTGAGCCTAGTCTATGGATTCGCGAATTCTGGGGAAGGGGCGGATCCGGCAAGCTTTTTTAATACTAGGCTCAGTTCCATCGGATTGGACGTGAGCAACCCATGTGACTGCTGTACCCGCTCACCGTACGAGAAGAGGCGTTCAGGTAAGCAATCAACGCCTATTCTCTTCCCGAAGGAATGCTTCGTCCTCTGATAGAGGACAGCAAAGTTTAAAAAAAAATCCCCTTGGGCTTTTAACTCCTAGCCTCCAATCTCTGGATTTCCTTGTGGTCTCCTATCCGCAAACTAGCCATGCCCAACCCCTACTCAAGTTTGGTCCCCTGTGGACTCGTGACATAATTGGAAGCATCAAAAGATGCTGGAACAAAGCCTTTCATTTAAATTTTTGCTGAATTTGTCAATGTGTTAAGATTGTCGCTGCTTAGCTAGAGGTATAACAAACAGGAAGAGGGAGATTGTGATCCCACTATGTAGAGCGCTGGTGAGACCCCATTTGGAATAATACTGCTCAGTTCTGGAAACCTCACCTACAAAAAGAGATGGATCAAATTAAACAGGTCCAAAGACGGGCTACAAAAATGGTGGCAGGTCTTAAGCATAAAACTTATCAGGAAAGACTTCATGAACTCAATCTGTATAGTCTGGAGGACAGAAGGGAAAGGGGGGACATGATTGAAACATTTAAATATGTTAAATATGTTAAAGGATTAAATAAGGTTCAGGAGGGAAGTGTTTTTAATAGGAAAGTGAACACAAAAATAAGGGGGCCCAATCTGAGGTTAGTTGGGGGAAAGATCAGAAGCAACGTGAGGAAATATTATTTGACTGAAAGAGTAGTAGATGCTTGGAACAAACTTCCAACAGACGTGGTTGGTAAATCCACAGTAACTGAATTTATACATGCCTGGGATAAACATAGATCCATCCTAAGATAAAAAAAATACAGGAAATAGTAAGGGCGGACTAGATGGATCTGAGGTGTTTTTATGCCGTCAATCTTCTATGTTTCTATATTAATTAAAATTCATCAGAAGGCTGTCAAATCCTCCTTTATCCCACAATTCTGCAGTGGTTGAAAAAAAAAGGAGACTTTTCAGCCCTCACCTAATTTCCCCCTTCCCCTTTACTGGGTATCTATACAGTAAATGTCTATAAACGGCATCGGGCTTTAATCTAATTTTATAATTTCCGACTTTGAAACTGCAATACTTTGGGGCGAGGGGTTAAAAAAGCACCGTACTTCCTGTTTTGGATTGCAGGTCCTTGGGAAAAGTTTGCTTCAGTTTTTAAGCTCTCTCTTTCCATCTTTTAGGAGAATGTAAACTGAAAGGTCTAGCCGAAATCTCCAAGAGGCTCTCTATCATCTGTGGAAGCCTTAAAACAGCAAAAGATTGCAAGCTCTGTCAGAAGAGGTATTTTCTGATAGAAACATAGCAGAAAAAGACCTCCTGGTCCATCTAGTCTGCCCTTATACTATTTCCTGTATTTTATCGTAGGATGGATCTATGTTTATCCCAGGCATGTTTAAATTCAGTTCCTGTGGATTTACCAACCACATCTGCTGGAAGTTTGTTCCAAGCATCGACTCCTCTTTCAGTCAAATAATATTTTCTCACGTTGCTTCTGATTAGTTTGTTTCCAGATAATGATGTCTTAATTGTGTTAAACCCTCTGTGGGTTGCAGGAAGAAAACCACATGGTTTTTGCTTTCCCCTCAGCTTTCTAAAGAATCATGTTTCTAGTCCTTATTGTTGTGAGGATATGCTTAGAAGCCTTTGGGTAACGTTTGGCATGTTGAAAACGTAAAGAATGACTGAATGCATTTTCCAGGAAGAAAAACCGCTTGATTTTTTCCCTCTCAACTTTCTAGAGAATCGTGTTTCTAGTCCTTATTGTTGTGAGGATATGCTTAGAAGCCTCTGGGCTTAGCATGTTGAAAAAGTAAAGAACAACTGAATCTATTTCCCAGCATTTATGGAAAAGAGTACAGTATATATTTTTTTCCATGTTCACAGGTATTCTGTGCCTGGCGACCACAATTTCTGTTGCTAAGTGAGACATTTGCCCCATTTTACAACTTTCATACCTGTAGTTGTTAAGTGGATCAGTGCATCTATTTAATGAGTAACACGGTTGTTAAGCGAATCGGCCGTCTCCGTTGACCTTGTTCATCAGAAAGTTGCAAAAGTACAAATAGTGATGGGCTGCCAAAAATTTTACTGCCACACTGGGTGTGGCTTATTTTGTGGGTGTGATTTGATGGTCATGTGACTGGGTAGGAGTGGCTTGCTGACCAGGTGGGAATGGCTTGACAATCATGTGACTGAGTGGAGTGGCTTACCAACCAAGATAAGTTTTCAAATACGTGCTTGGACTCTTTTTTCAGTGGATTAAGTCCCATTATTTGAATAGCTGCAAAAAGGACAAATGATAGACAGCATTATTTGTTGAGGAGCACAGTCACATTTTAAGGTTTTGTACTGAACCCACAAGGTTCAGTAGGATAACAGATTAGGCAAGTAGCTCAATTTTCTTTCATTGCTATAAAAGTTCAGTTCTAGATAATGATTAAAATGATTAAAGCATTTATCGGTAATTTTATTTAATTATTTCCTAGTTTAAAAGTAATGAAGGATAATGCTAAGGTACTAGAGAAGGAAAGACAATTTAAAAACTATTAAGTATTCAATCAATAGTGCATAAACTTACTACTTCCACTGCGTCCCTCCCCCATGGGGGCAGCAGCCCATTACTGAGTACAAGTCACTTGACTTACATTTGAATGTTGGTCGCATTACCATGCAGATGCTGCAATGACTATGTGTGAAAAACGGCTCTAAGTCTCTTTTTTCCACTGCCGTTGTAACTTCCAATGGTCACTAAACGAACCATTGTAAATTGAGGACTATCTGTAATGTTCTTGTTCTTTTATTTTATTTTCTCTTTCCCTCATTATATATCCAAACTGGGCTTGATTTGAATACGGATTGGTTTAGAATACTTTTGGAGAACGTTCAGTAGTTTGCAGGAAATGTTCCTGGTCTTTGCTAACCTACAGATTCTGCAATGGATCCCTATCAGTATTTATAAAACCAGGAAAAGGGAAAAAAGAAAAACAAAGCAAGCTACTAGTCCTTAAGGTCTGGAACTGTCATCCTCCCTCCATCCTCCTTAAGGGTTCTCCAATCCTTAAAGCTTCAGCTACTATTTCTTCTACACCTAGATAGAATCTGGGGGATGAGATTCTCAAATTAAATATGTTTGATGGATCACCTGTTTGAAATAGAACGGCGGGATCATAGGCTAGGCAGGAAGTAACACACACACACAAACACACACATGCACGTGCACACACACACACAAAAACCCCACGGTACTTCTTGTGTTTTGAGGAAAACATACTGTACCCTGAAGCTATACAGAATAATAAAGGGAGGAAAGACCCAGTGGACTTACTTCCTGGAAATGCTGAACAATTTGTAATGCAACAGTGTGGTGAATTGCTTCTCTTTTTGGTCCACTTCTTCTCCTACCTACTTTTCATTTCCGGAACAGATAAATAACGCGTGGGAACCTGGACCTTGGCTTCCCTGCTATTTTTAAATACACATCTGAAAATTTAGAGGGTTTTCCCCCTCCCCCTCTATTTTTAAATACAGTAGTTTCTTTCCTGCACCGCAAACCAATTGTGTGTTTCCATATCTGCCTCTGCCTTTCCCTTTTAACAAATTGGTTCCATCCCAGCTTGTTTTATTTCTTGTATTGTACGATAAGGAAGAACTAGATTAGGCTCTTGTGGGGTTTGGAATGTTTAACTCCTGCCAGTTTTAATCCCTCTTTAAGAGTTGGGTTTTTAATGGTTTTAAGAGAAAGAAAAAAGAAAGAAGGAAGAGGAAGGAAGGAAAAAATGAAGGAAAGAAAGAAAGAGAAGGAAGGAAGAGGAAAAGGAAGGAAGGAAGGAAAAAGGAAGAGAAAGAAAGAAAAAAAGAAAGAAAGAAAGGCGTCTTCTTGATATTTTGAAGCTAATCTACAAAGCAGATCTGTTCACTATGTTTTTTATCGCCACTATATGAATATAGCAGTAGGAATTTGACACCCACAGAGACTTTTTCTGTAAAAAATGTGGCTTTCTAAGAATTACATTTCCATTCCCCCTCCTTCCCTGTCTGGGAAGAAAGGAAATTTATGTTTCCCACAGTTTGCCTAAAAGCCCCCGGGGAGTTTTTCTCAGTTTGTCTCAAACTTTGATTAAAGCCAGTTGGAGATCCTGCCTAATTGCAATTTGCAAGCACAGGCAAAGGAACAGAGTGTGAAAAAGAAGGGCCCAACCTTTAATACCGCCCGAGAAGTGGCTGAGCTGCCTTTTCCTTTTTCTCTCTAGAGGAAATCCTAACATTGCCCCGACCTGAAAGGATCTGAGAGGGTCATCTAGTCCAACCCCCTTGCTGATGTAGAATCCTTTGACGTATTGTCAGTTATTTAAGATGGGTGGCCGTACAAATCCTTTAAATAAGGACACATAAAATTGCTGAAGCATGATAGCCCGGTTTGATTTGAACTTTGTGGATTTGACCAAAATTCCTTCCTTTCTTTTGTATAACTTTTTATCTGGAAGAGGAGGAGGAAGAGCTTGATGTTCTAATATTTATGTCTACATTTATTTATTTATTTATTTATTTATTTATTTATTTATTGGATTTGTATGCCGCCCCTCTCCAGAGACTCGGGGCGGCTAACAGCGACAATAAAACAGTGTACAATAGTAATTTGGTATTGATGATTAAAAATCAATTAATATAAAAACCAAACATACATACATACATACCATGCATAGAATTGTAAAGGCCTAGGGGGAAAGAGGATCACATGTTTCAGGTGGTCCTCAGCTTACAACCATTCATTTAGTCCGAAGTTGCAATGGTAACAGAAATAGTGACTTATGTCTGTTTTTCACATTTATGTCCGTTGCAGCATCCCGATGGTCGCACAATCAAAATCCAGATGCTTGGCAACTGACATGTACTTACGACAGTTTCTGTCCCAGGGTCACGTAATCCCCTTTTGCAATCTTCTGCTCAGCGAAGTCGAGGGGGGAGCCCGATTCACTTAACAACCGTGCGGCTGGCTTAACAACTGCAGCAATTCACTGCGGCAGGAAAATGGGACAAAGCTCTCTTAGCAAATGTCCTGCTCAATGGCAGAAACATTGGGGTCAACAACGGTCATAAGTTGAAGGACTGCCTGCAGTCTTAGTTGTTCACTCCCTCCCTCCCTCCCTTTTGGACAAATCACTTGGTATCTTCTCGCTGCTGCTTTGCAGTTTTACTTTGATGACGGGGTATTGTTGACATACAATGGCAATACGGATGGTTCTAATTTACCTTGCCGCACTGCATGGTTGCACGCAGATGTGCAGAGTCAAAAACGCATGTGCAGAAGCAAAAATTAGCTTCTGCACATGCACAGAAGCCAAAAACAAGATGGCGTCGACTACGGACCAGCTCCAACAGAACTGGCTCCAGGATGTCATCATCGGTTTACTAACAATTCTAAAGAATCAGTACCAACCCACCTCTGAATGGCAACAACCGGTCGGTCGCAGACGGTGTTAGTGGGGGGGGTCAGAGGTCAACCTCAAGGTTACTCCCTTGTGGGGTGCCTCAGGGGTCGGTCCTCTCCCCCCTGCTATTCAATATCTACATGAAACCGCTGGGTGAAATCATCCAGAGGCATGGGGTGAGGTATCATCAGTACGCAGATGGTACCCAGTTGTACATCTCCACCCCATGTCCAGTCAACGAAGCAGTGGAAGTGATGTGCTGGTGCCTGGAGACTGTTGGGGTCTGGATGGGTGTCAACAGATTCAAACTCAACCCGGATAAGACGGTGTGGCTGTGGGCTCTGCCTCACTAGGACAATTCCATCTGTCCGTCCATCACTCTGGGGGGGAATTATTGACCCCCCCTCAGAGAGGGTCCACAACTTGGGCATCCTCCTCGATCCACAGTTCACATTAGAGAACCATCTTTCAGCTGTGGCGAGGGGGAAGTTTGCCCAGGTTCACCTGGTGCACCAGTTGCGGCCCTATCTGGACCGGGACTCACTGCTCACAGTCACTCATGCCCTCATCACCTCGAGATTTGACTACTGTAATGCTCTCTACATGGGGCTACCTTTGAAAAGTGTTCGGAAACTTCAGATCGTGCAGAATGCAGCTGCGAGAGCAGTCATGGGCTTCCCAAGGCATGCCCATGTTACACCAACGCTCCGCAGTCTGCATTGGTTGCCGATCAATTTCCAGTCACAATTCAAAGTGTTGGTTATGACTTATAAAGCCCTTCATGGCATCGGACCAGAATATCTCTGAGACCGCCTTCTGCTGCACGAATCCCAGTGGCTGATTAGATCCCACAGAGTTGGCCTTCTTCGGGTCCCGTCGACTAAACAATGTCGTTTGGCGGGTCCCAGGGGAAGAGCCTTCTCTGTGGCGGCCCCGACCCTCTGGAACCAGCTCCCCCCTGAGATTAGAACTGCCCCCACCCTCCTTGCCTTCCGTAAACTCCTTAAAACCCACCTTTGCCGGCAGGCATGGGGGAATTGAGACATCTCCCCCCGGGCCTACACAATTCATGTATGGTATGTTTGTGTGTATGTCTGGTTTAATAATGTTTTTTTTAAAAAAATGTTTTTAAATTATTAGATTTGTCTTGAATTGTTTTATTGTTATTGTGAGCCTCCCTGAGTCTACGGAGAGGGGTGGCATACAAATCTAATAAATAAAATAAAAAATAAATAAATAAACAACATAGAACCAACATGTGGTGGCAGATTGTGCATTTTATTGCTTTTGGTTGGGGATTCACCTTAACATAGGGTAGAAAAGCCCGACAATCTGCAGAAAATTAATTCTGCTTGGCTAAACAGGTCTTATTTCACCTAATAAATTTGTTAGGAGTCTGTCAAACAGTTGGGTTGGCAATATATACTGCTCAAAAAAAATAAAGGGAACACTTAAGCAACAAAATATAACTCCAAGTAAATCAAAGTTCTGTGAAATCAAACTGTCCACTTAGGAAGCAACCCTGATTGACCATCAATTTCACATGTTGTCAGCACATTCCACTTTGTACAGAACAAAGTATTCAATGAGGATATTCCATTCATTTAGATCTAGGATGTGTTCTTTGTTCCCTTTATTTTCTTGAGCAGTGTATAAACCAACAATGTATGTTTGGAGGTTTGAATGTGTTAATGTATATAGCTTTAAATGTATGCTATTTCTGATTGGTTGGTTGTGTTGCAGATGGCCATAAGAGGGAGCTAGAGACTCTCTCTGAAACACACACTTTCTCTGATCTGCATTTTCTGTTGTAGCTAAACTGTGTTTAAGCTTCATATCTTTGTTTACTGTTCATGACAAAAACAACTGGTAAGAAGACTTTGCAATTTGATATTCCTTGAACTGCTGTCCTGACTATTATGTCTATGACCTGGACTGTTTATCGGACTGTGCTATGTCTTAAAGTAAACTTTAACTCAAGTTGGTGTATCTGTGTGTGGCTGAATAATTATTCACAATTAATCTCTTTTTTTACTTCTTCTTTTTAAATATTAATTGAGCTTGGAAATATCAAAATATATACAGTATAGAAATGTTAATGTGGAAAGATATAATAAATGTATTGAAGTATTGATTTAATTCTAATAGGTCATTGATTTAACTCTAATAGGTCATGTTATATGACTACAATATTATGATAAAGGTTTAACTAAAATATTGAACTGATTAGATTTTGAATGTTTTTTTCTTTTTTAGGTTGATTATTTTTAAAATCTTTTTTAATATTAGTACTGTATTAGTATTAGTAAGAGTTTTTCGGTTCTTTTTTCTTTTCTTTTTTATTACTAGATTTTTTTCCCGTTGGCTTATAAGCTTTTTAATTTTATTTAGGAAGTGGTGGTAAGGGTTTCTAGAATACATGAGTAGAGGGAGTAAATATAGCTGCTTAATTATGTTTATAGGAATAAGATGAAATTATTGCAATAATATTTAAGGAAATCAACGTGGAATTCAATTAGATGAAAATTTAGACATCTGGATGACAAAATTAGAGGTCAAGGTTGAGGAATATGATTGATACCGAAAATAATTTAATTTGGAATTATTAAACTTTGGGGGGGACAATTATATATGATTTACTAACTAAATACTGTTTTTATTGTAATCTGACTATTTTGAAATGTATGGAAAAAAGTTTGCATGGAGGAAAAATAAGAAATAAAAAACAAAATATTTTTTTTACCCACAATTAATTTCATGAAACGTTTCTGAGTGCATATCCTTGTTAAACAAGTGTTACTTTGTGCAAACATTAATAAAATTGCCCATATTTTGTTTTTCAAATGCTCTTTTTTTTCCCCAGCGTGCCCCCTGTTACACGCTACTGTAGAAAAACATCTTTGCCTCTCGTTTTCACACCAAGTGCCAAAGCCGGAAGGTTGGATCCTGCTTTAAGGAAAATTGTAAGACATTCTTGAGGGTTGGGTTTTTTGTGGGGGTTTTTTTGGGGGGGGGGGGTTGGTTTCCTTTTGAAATCCAACGGGCGTGTGACCTTCTCTGGTCTATTTTTATCAAAAGCAGGTCCCTTGAAGTGAAGGAATTATAACTCAGCCCCCAGTTGGCTTTTTAATTTATGACGCCAGCTCTTGCATTTTAGAACAAAAACCTGCTGAAGGCATTTGGCCCGGCCTGCCTCTGACTTCTGAAATGTGACGGAGCGGGTGCGTGAAGCCACTACTTATGCCGAGTTATTTTTACACTTGGTGTAATGCGGAAGAGGCAAGGTGCCCTCCGGGTTGAAATAATTTTAGGACCTGGTCTAATTTTAGGCTAACTTTTTTTTTAAAAAAAGGGGGAAATGAACCTAAAATAATTTCTGTGTAACTTTCATCTCCCAACTCCTCAAATAATTAAATTACATTTTGAAGCATCACAGTGGACATGCAGGGCTGTGAGACTTCATGTTAGGATGGGAATCTTTTTTTGGCAAAGCCCAAGAGTTACAGGCTGTATGAAACAATCATTCTTGGTTTGCAAATGTCCTACCAAAATCAGGATGTAAGCCACCATTAAGCCAGGGTTTTTTGGCAAAGCCCAAGAGTTACAGGTTGTGTGAAACAATCATTCTTGGTTTGCAAATGTCCTACCAAAATCAGGATGTAAGCCACCATTAAGCCAGGGTTTTTTGGCAAAGCCCAAGAGTTACAGGCTGTGTGAAACAGTCATTCTTGGTTTGCAAATGTCCTACCAAAATCAGGATGTAAGCCACCATTAAGCCAGGGTTGATGTTATGATTCCTGGATGAGTTTTTAATAGAAAAGTGAACACAAGAACAAGAGGACACAATCTGAGTTTAGTTGGGGAAAAGATCAGAAGCAATGTAAGAAAATATTATTTGACTGAAAGAGTAGTAGATGCTTGGAACAAACTTCCAGCAGACATGGTTGGGAAATCTACAGTAACTGAATTTAAACATGCCTGGGATAAACATAGATCCATCCTAAGATAAAATTCAGGAAATAGTATAAGGGCAGAGTCTTTTTCTGCTCTCAATCTTCTATGTTTCTATGAGTTGGGAATACAGTTGGCCCATATGTTCATTGGGGGCGCCTTAATTTAGCTTATTGCTACATGAACTTTAGTAGCCCCTTCCAGTTTTCTTTATTACCAATCTTTACTTCTAATCTTATTTAACAATGCTTGGTTTAAGGGAAATGTCATTCTGAGAACCAGAATGAGCCATGATGGTGAGCCACAGGGGAGCAGTGGCTAGAGGGCAGTACTGTAGGCTACTTCTGTCTGCCTGTCTGTAATTTGACTCAGGCTTCCATCCTTCTGAGGTGGGTTAAAACGAGGACCCAAATTGTTGGGGGCCATCGGCTGACTCTGTAAAACATTTAGAAAGGGCTGTAAAGCAATATATGTCTAAATATGATTGCTATTGCAGTTATAATTGGGCTGGCAAGATCTGGATTCAACTTCAGGCTCAGGGTTAATCACCCTCTGAGTCTAGTCTACCATGCAAGGTTGCTGAGAGGTTAAAGTAAAGACTGATCTCAATCTCTGCAGAAAAGAAGGGACAATAACAATTTATTTATTTATTTATGTACTTATTTATTCGACTTCTATGCCGCCCAATCCCGAAGGACTCAGGGTGGCTTGGAATAATAATATAAATAGAAATACAAATAGATACAGAACAATTAAAAGAAGTTGAATATAATCTAAAACTATTAAACCCCGTATGAAAAGAAACCCATTAATTATAAAGCAGTCATAATCCCATACATACATACCATTCTTACAGTGTGGCCCTGTTAGTTGTTAGTTCATGGCCCCTCCAGGCCTGCTGGCAAAGCCAGGTCTTCGTGGCCTTATGGAGGGCCAGTAGGATGGGAGCAGTATGGACATCGTGGAGGGGGGGGAGTTGGTTACATAGAACCGGGGCGGCCACAGAGAAGACCCTCCCCGCAGTGCCGCCAATCTGCATTGCTTTGTCGACGGGACCCGGAGGAGGCCAATTCTTTGTGCTCTAATTGGTCTCTGGGAGGTATAGAAGCTGTGCACTACCCAGTATGCAGCAGCAGTAAAAAAAGCAAATTCCATGCTTGGCATGATTAGGAAAGGAATCGAAAATAAGTCAGTAATTTATTTATTTATTTATTCGTTCGTTCGTTTATTTATTTATTTATTTATTTATTTATTTATTTATTTATTAGATTTGTATGCCGCCCCTCTCTGAAGACTCGGGGCGGCTAACAACAATAAAGAAAACAATGTAACAAATCCAATATTAAAAAGCAATCTAAAAAACCCCAATTTAAGAGACCAATCATACAAACAAGCATACCATGTATAAATTCTATAAGCCATGGGGGAAGGGAAAAAATTTGAATTCCCCCATGCCTGACAACAGAGGTGGGTTTTAAGGAGCTTGCGAAAGACAAGGAGGGTGGGGGCAACTCTGATATCTGGGGGGAGCTGGTTCCAGAGGGTCGGGGCCGCCACAGAGAAGGCTCTTCTCCTGGGTCCTGCCAAATGACATTGTTTAGTCGACGGGACCCGGAGAAGGCCAACTCTGTGGGACCTAACCAGTCGCTGGGATTCGTGCGGCAGAAGGTGGTCCCGGAGATATTCTGGTCCGATGCCATGAAGGGCTTTATAGGTCATAACCAACACTTTGAATTGTGACCGGAAATTGATCGGCAACCAATGCAGACTGCGGAGCGTTGGTGTAACATGGGCATGCCTTGGGAAGCCCATGACTGCTCTCGCAGCTGCATTCTGCACGATCTGAAGTTTCCGAACACTTTTCAAAGGTAGCCCCATGTAGAGAGTGTTACAGTAGTCGAGCCTCGAGGTGATGAGGGCATGAGTGACTGTGAGCAGTGAGTCCCGGTCCAGATAGGGCCGCAACTGGTGCACCAGGCGAACCTGGGCAAACGCCCCCCTCGCCAGAGCTGAAAGTAAGTGTTGTATTGCCTCTGTACAAATCGATGGTGAGACCACACTTGGAGTACTGTGTACAGTTATGGTCACCGCACCTCAAGAAGGATAGAATGGAACTGGAAAAGGGGCAAAAAAGGGCAACAGGAATGATGAAAGAAATGGAGCCCCTCCCTTATGAAACCAGGTTGCAACGCCTTGGTCTCTTCAGCCTAGAAAGGCGGCATTTAAGGGGGGACTTGATTGAAGGGTATAAAATCATGCATGGGATAGAAAAGGTGGATAGAGAAAAATTCTTTTCTCTATCCCACAATGCTAGGGCGAGGGGGCCCTCCCTAAAGCTCAGGTAAGAAAGTGAGAACCAATCAAGGGAAATATTTCTTCACCCAGAGGGTCATTGGTTTATGGGATTCACTTCCAGAAGAGGTTGTGACAGCTGTCAACCTGGTTAGCTTCAAGGCAGGATTAGACAGATTCATGGATGCCAAGTGTATCATAGGTGTTTATTGAAAGGGATATCCATGTGCCGCCTCTATGTTGGTTGAGGCAGGCAGGGTTCCCTTGGGTCCCATTTGTTTTGGGGTCAAGGGAAAGGGAGGGTTTTGCCTTCTCTTTCTGCTCAAGATCCCCATGGACAATTGGGGGGCCACTGTGGGACACAGAATGCTGGACTCGATGGGCTTTGGCCCGATTCAGCAGGGCTCTTCGTATGTTCTTACGTGGCAAGAGGCGGTTCCGCAAATAACAATGACATTTTTTTCCACCACCCCCTCCCCAACCTCTCCAGGAATCGCCCATGTTTTCTTCTCTACAGAGTGCACCCGCCCGCCAGTGGCCAAGCTGAGGCTCCCCGGCCCAGCAATGGACTTGGACACTTCCGCGAGCATGCAGATTGGCATGCGAGTGGTCCGTGGGGCTGACTGGAGGTGGGGAAACCAGGACGGCGGCGAGGGCAACGTGGGGACCGTGGTGGAGATCGGCCGGCAGGGCAGCCCAGCCACCCCTGACAAAACCGTGGTGGTCCAGTGGGATCACGGGACCCGCACCAATTACCGGACTGGCTTCCAGGGCGCATATGATCTTCTGCTCTACGATAATGCACAAATAGGTACGTTCCCCCCCCCCTTCATCTCCCTCCCTTCTTCCAGGATTAGTGACATAAATCAAGGATGCACAGCATCACCGATGGACAGGCTGCAAGTCCCAGAAATTCTTGCTCTCGGGGGTTTATGGGGTTTGTAGTCCCGACGATCCAAAGAGACTCAAATCAACAATCCCATCCAGTGTTTTTTCTCTCACTTTGCTTCTCTCTTAGATAATCTGAAAACAACCAGTTTTCACATCTGTAATATCAAAGAGGGGCAAAGCTCCCTTATAGAACACTGATGTGTCCCCCATCCACAAACCTGGCTTACAATCCCCAAAATTTTAATCTGTTGGTTGATTTCCTAGGAGAAAATGAAAGATTTAGTTTGGCAGCTTCAGAAATCAAGGTAGAAGTGTCGGGCTTGAAGTTATTTGTAAACCAGTGATTGTTTTTATCAAGGTTTGTTGGAGATTGCTGGAGTTCATGCTGCAATATTTTGTTCTGTACAAAGTTGAATGTGTTGATAACAAATGAAATTGATTGTCAATCAGGGTTTCTTCCTAAGTGGACAGTTTGGTTTCACAGAAGTTTGATCTACTTGGAGTTATACAGTGATCCCTCGATTATCGCGGGGGTTACGTTCCAAGACCTCCCGCGATAATTGATTTTCCGCGATATAGCGGCGCGGAAGTAAAAACACCATTTTTGGCTATGGACAGCCAAAAACTACCCCTCTCACCGGCTTTCTTCGGACACGGGTCCTCCTGCAGCAGCGCTGGCGGCCACCGTTCCCCGTAGGCACCTGCCCGCTCACCCGCCCGTTCGCCTGCCCGCCCGCGGGCGAAGAGAAAGAAAACAAGAGAGGGAAAGTGAGAAAAAGAGAGAGAGCAAGAAGGGGAGAGATAGAGAAAGAGAGAGAATGACAGGAAAGAAAGAGAAAGAGACAGAGAAGTGATTCTTGGTGATGACGTATGACGTCATCGGGTGGGAAAAACCGTGGTATAGAAAAAAAACCGTGGAGTATTTTTTAATTATTATTTTTTGAAAAACCGTGGTATAGCGTTTCGCGAAAATCGAGACCGCGAAAATCGAGGGATCACTGTATTGTGTTGTTTAAGTGTCCCCTTTATTTTATTTTTGAGCAGTATAGTTTCTGAACCCATCCAGGGCCAGAAACTCTTTTCCAATTTTCTTTTTTACACCCAGTTTTTCTCCCAGATTTTGCCAGTTCTTTTCAGGCAGTGTATCATTGACAATGTTGCATTTACCTGTGCAGGTAGGCCCTAACTGAGCCCCAAATTTATGTTGCTAAGTGAAGACATTGGCAAAGGGAATTTTGCTCCATTTGACGACCTTTCTTGCCACACCTGTTAAGTGAACCACTACAAGTGTTAAGTTAGTAAAACATTTGTAAAATGAAATCTGGTTTTGCCATTGACTTCACTGGGGGTCAGAAGGCGGCATAAAAAAATGAAATAAATAAGTAAGTAAGTAAGTTAGAGTAATGAATCAAACCCTACAAAGACTTAGAGCTTGGAAAACATTCTTCACAGAGAGTAACAATGAAAGAGCCTGCAATGTAAGAGCTGGGAAGATCGTTAGCAGCTAGTTAGGGCTGGGGAAAAAGCTACATTCAGAGGATAAGACGCCCCCTAATTATCAGCCTCTTTTAGGGAAGAAAAAGGTGTGTCTTATACACCAAAAAATACGACAGGCATCTTTCTACCTTTGACTGTTGTAACCCAAAGTGTGTTTTTACTCTTCCTGTAGGGGTCCGCCACCCGAACATCATCTGCGATTGTTGCAAGAAGCACGGCATTCGTGGAATGCGATGGAAGTGCAAAGTCTGCTTCGATTACGACCTGTGCCTGCATTGCTACATGAGCAACAAGCATGACCTGTCCCATGCCTTTGAGCGCTATGAAACCGCCCACTCGCAACCGTGAGTCTGTTTGATCACCCACCCTCCCCACAGACTCTCTGTGGAGAGACAAACCTCCCACCCACCCCCCTCAGCTTTTTAAGAGTGTTGGTGATAAATGCAGTGTCAACCATCCCAACTGACGAACCCAACTAAAGCAAGTACACTCAAGACCTGCCATTGTCTCAATGCAACACATTATTGAGTACAGTGGTACCTCTACCTACGAACATCTCTACTTACAAACTTTTCTAAATAAGAACCGGGTATTCAAGATTTTTTTGCCTCTTCTCAAGAACCATTTTTCACTTATAAACCCGAGCCTCCGAAACTGTAACCAGAAAAGGCAGGGAGAAGCCTCCGTGGGGCCTCTCTAGGAATCTCCTGGGAGGAAACAGGGCCAGAAAAGGCAGGGAGAAGCCTCCGTGGGGCCTCTCTAGGAATCTCCTGGGAGGAAACAGAGCCTCCACCCTCCCTGTGGTTTCCCCAATCGCACGCATTATTTGCATTTACTGTACATTGATTCCTATGGGAAAAATTGCTTCTTCTTACAAACCTTTCTACTTAAGAACCTAGTCATGGAACGAATTAAGTTTGTAAGTAGAGGTACCACTGTACATTATTTCAGTAGTGTTGAGGTTAAAACCAACTCTACCTAATTCCTGCGCAATCCCTCATAATTACTGTTGTGGTTGGCTCATGGCCAGCTCCTCTAGTAACAGATTTTGAAGGGGATGAGCCAGGTCCGTCGTAGCATCGGAGACCTGTGTGGCTATCGGAGGATTCAGGCAGTGAGGGGGAAGGAGAGATGGAAGCTGAAGGTGCTGGAGAGGTAGAGGAGGAGGCTCCTGCAGTGCCTGTGGAACCCTCCAGTTAGAGGCTCATCTTGGTCGGATGAGGAGGGGGTGGTTAATGACCCCATCCTCAATGTCCGGGTGCGCAGGATTATGGGACAACAGGAGCATCTGCACAGATGCAGAAGAAGAACCTAAATCACAGCTGGGAGTAATTAGGGAATTTTGCAGCTGGCTTAAAAGAGGAAGTTTTGTGGGAGAGCTCTTTGCAGGCGTTATCATTCGTGGTTTAACAGAGACAACAAAACATTTCCGTCTCTAAACCAACATATTGCATCTTTGGAAAACAACCCAGGTTTTGGACATTTGTGTTTCGAAAGACTGTAGCTCTTGGACAATAGAGTGAGTACCTTTGCTGCAGCCCAATTTGGAGGCATTCTTTACTAGTCTTGAGGGGTTTGAGACATTTGTTATCGGCTGGGCAGCTAACCCCGACCTTTTGGTCATAAACATATATTCCTCTGCCGCCATTGTGGCTCTCGGCCAATTTTTAAAGCAATATATTTTGTGTTTTGGAAACCTTCAGTCTGTGAGTGTTTTGTCTTTCCTTGCTGCTCCACCAGCCCACCAGGCAGAACAGTTACAATATTTATTTATTAGGTTTCTATGCCGCCCCTCTCTGTAGAATTCTCCCTCTCCCCTATTAGTGTAGGTCACATTATCCAATTGAATCTCATTGCATTGTTATGAGAAAGCATCTCAGGTCTTGGCCAACACCTGCACATATGTCCTTGGATCTCACAGCTCTTTTCCTTGAGGTCTGAAGCCTGCATTCCATTTCACTCTTCCCTCACCCCTAGTCCTTTGGCAAGTTTAGAAGTGGTAAAGATTGCAACAGCATAGGCACGCTTTGATCTTGACATGTAGCACGTGACCAGTAATTTCTTAGGGAGGAACCTGTATTGATCTGGACAACCTCTGTTTCAGCCACACAACCAAGTACATTCAGATAACCTTGCAGTTCTGATTAACACTAGAACGATGTTTTTCAACCTTGGCAACTTTAAGATGGACTTCAACTCCCAGAATTCCCCAGCCAGCGTTTGAAATCAGCCCATCTTAAAGTTGCCAAGATGGAGAACTAGAATCAAGCATTGTTATTTTTCCATCTTAACCGATCACTTCTCCCCTTCAACCCGTTAAATGTTTTCTAAGTCCAGCCGGGCCACAAAATCCATCAAGGCTGCTGCTGATTAAAAGAGGGTTTTAATCACCCTTTTTGATTAAAAGCTTCATTTTTAGATTGAGGCTGATCCAGACATTGCCACGCTGGGATTCTGGGATACAGGGGGTTTAACCGCCCTCCCTCCTCTCATCAGGTTTTTCTCAAACTTGGAATAGATTGAAAATCGAAACAAACTTGTTTCTTTTTAATTTTCCAGAGGTTTTTTTTTCTTTTAAAGGTTCATTTTTAATTAAATGCCATAGAAAAAGACAAAAAGCGACCCAGTACCATTTTACCATGCACATATCCACACATATATTTGTGAGTGTGTATAATCTATACTGCTCAAAAAAATAAAGGGACCACTCAAATAACACATCCTAGATCTGAATGAATGAAATATTCTCATTGCATACTTTGTTCAGCATGTGAAATTGATTGTCAATCAGTGTTGCTTCCTAAGTGGACAGTTTGATCTCACAGAAGTTTGATTTACTTGGAGTTATATTGTTTTGGGTAAGTGTTCCCTTTTATTTTTTTGAGCAGTGTATATACTTTATTTATATAGAAACATAGAAGATTGACATCAGAAGAAGACTTCATGGTCCATCCAGTCTGCCCTTATACCATTTCCTGTATTTTATTTTAGGATGGATCTATGTTTATCCCAGGCATGTTTAAATTCAGTTCCTTTGGATTTCCCAAACAGGTCTGCTGGAAGTTTGTTCCAAGCATCTACTACTCTTTTAGTAAAATAATATTTTATCACGTTGCTTCTGATCTTTCCCCCAACTAATCTCAGATTGTGCCCCCTTGTTCTTGGGTTCACTTTCCTATTAAAAACACCTCCCTCCTGAACCTTATTTAACCCTTTAACGTATTTATAAAAAATATACTATATATCTTGCTTGAACGGGTGGACACTTTGGAAGCGCATCTAGCATCCCTTGAAGAAAAGGACAAAATGTGGGAAAGTGAAGCACCAGTATCTTGGAATCATGATGCAGCTTGATTGAGGTTGCTAGAAGTGGAATAAATAGTTTTATGAAACGACCCAGAATCATTTTAGCTTCAGAGTTAAGCTGCTCTCTTATCCGTGCAAGAGATTGGAAAAAACCCTATGACATTTACGCTTTTCCTTCCAGAGTCTCCGTAAGCCCACGACAGAATTTGCCGCGCATTGCTTTAAAGGGGATATTTCAAGATGCGAAAGTCGTCCGGGGGCCTGACTGGGAATGGGGAAATCAGGATGGTAAGGATCTTTCAGATGAAATTTTTTCGGGGGGAATAGATCAACTTCAGGGGTAATGTTGAGTAAAAATTGCTGCCTTTTAACCTTTGCATGTCCAGAGAATTAATTTTCTTAGTTTGTTTTTTAACATCCCTGCTTGAGAAAAATAGCATGTCCTGCACGAATCCTTTGCGGACTTCATTTCTGCATGAGGGAAGCAATCAAACTTTTATTTGCTGTATGAGTCTTAGCGACCGGTTAGGTCCCACAGACTCAGCCTTCTCCAGGTCCCGTGAACCAGACAATGTCACTTGGTGGGGCCAAGGGGAAGAGCCTTCTTTGTGGGGGGGCCGGCCCTCTGGAATCAGCTCCCCCCAGAGATTCACACTGCCTTCTGCAAGTCTTAAAACTCACTTATGTCACTTATGTTGCTTGGGGCAATTAGATCTTGGCCCCCTTGCGGTTGAATGTTATCTATGGCTGAGTCTGAATGTGCATGATTGATTTTTAAAATATTGGGGATTTTAGGCTAGTTCTTTACTTTAATTAATTGGATTTGCCATTGTATTTTATTGTTTTTATTATACGTTGTAAGCCACCTGAGTCTTTGGAGAGGGGCGGTAAATAAATCCAATTAATAAAAAATAGATAGATAGATAGATAGATAGATAGATAGATAGATAGATAGATAGATAGATAGATAGATAGATAGATAAATTTATTCCCCCAAAAGCAACAAAAATGTGTGTGTGTGTCTGTGTGTGTGTGTGTTCTAGATCACCTGGTATACCCAAATATGGTAGGGAGCATACTGCTTCCTTTCATCCGCACTCCAGGGACTATGCAATCAGTTGCGTTCATGACAAAGTATTTAAATTTTACATTTTACCGATAAAGAAATAGAGACTAGTATAGATCTCTTTCAAGCTATTTAGCTCTCATCAGTTAACTATCCCCTTCTGGGATTCAAACTTGGGCTGCTTGCCTGCTAGGCAGTTGCTTTAACCCCTCTCTATATTTCAGAACACTGAGCATTTCCCCCGTCTACAGGTGGCGATGGAAAAATTGGGCGCGTGGTTGACATCCGTGGCTGGGATGTGGAGACGGGGCGGAGCGTGGCCAGCGTCACCTGGGTTGATAGCACCACAAACGTCTACCGAGTTGGTCACAAAGGGAAAGTGGACCTAAAATGTATCACAGACGCATCTGGAGGGTTTTATTACAAGGAGCATCTTCCTAAATTAGGTATGTGTGGATCTTTAAAAAAATATATTAAAGGTTTCATAGAAGCATTGAAGTCTGACGGCAGAAGAAGACCTCATGGTCCATCTAGTCTGCCTTTATACTATTTTCTGTATTTTATCTTAGGATGGATATATGTTTATCCCAGGCATGTTTAAATTCAGTTACTGTGGATTTATCTACCATGTCTGCTGGAAGTTTGTTCATCAGCTGTCCTTAATCTCAGCCCTCCTCCTCATAAATACCTGCCCCCCTCTCGTGGACTACAGTTTCCTTAATCATCAGCTGGACCTTGCTGGGAATCCTGGGGGTTATTATCCAGTCCCTTCCCAAGTGAAGTGGTGGCTGTCACTTGTAGACTGCAATTTACACCTAACATTGATATGAGTGTTTACCTGTAACAATATATATATATGTGTGTGTGTGTATTTATGTATGTATGTAACATATTTTTACTGATAATGAAAAGGAAGGGAGACTACTAGAGATCTATTTCGGGCTTCATCAGGTAGCCACACCCTTATTGGGATTTGAACCTGGGGCTCTGTCTTGTAAGGCAGAGACAAAATATCACACACACATTTTCTAAATATATATATTCAGCAAAAATATTTCATGTGTGTGTGTGTAGTATATTTAATGATAATGAAAAGGGAGACTAGTATAGATCTGTTTCAAACTATTTTGCTTTCATCAGCTAGCCATGCCCTAACCAGGATTTGAACCTGGGGAGTATGCCTGTAAAGACAGTAACTTTAACCTCTAGGCCACAGGTTCTCCTCCTCTCATCTTGTATCAGGGAAGAGTTACGTGTTTTTTTCTGTCGAATCACCCTGGTATACCCAAATATGGGATGGAGCATACTGTTTCCTTTTTGCCTCTTGGCATCTCCAGGGGCCATATCCAAGGCAGTTAAATTTGTATAGCCGACAAACTATATTCTACGGTATATGTGTAATGTATTTTTGCTGATAATGAAAAGGAAGGGAGACTAGTATAGATCTATTTCAAGCTTATTATGCTCTCATCAGCTAGCCATACCCTTACCATAACCTTCAAATCCCAAAACCTGGAATTCACTATTATTACTTGGAATTCACTACTATTACTACTAGTTTTTTCTCATCATTCCTATCACCCATTTCTTCCCACTTAGGACTGTATGTTGTCACTTGTTGCTTGTATCCTTAACATTTTTATTAATATTGATTGTTCCCTCATTGCTTATTTGACCCCAGTGACAATCATTAAGTGTTGTACCTCGTGATTCTTGACAACTGTACATTTTATGTACAGTGAGAGCATCTGCACCAATGACAAATTCCTTGTGCGTCCAATCACACTTGGCCAATAAAGAATTCTATTATATTTCTATTCTGTTCTGTTCTATTCTATTCTATTCACATTTTTAGGACAATTCTTAATATATCTATATCTATATATCTATATCATCTATATCTGTCCGTCCGTCTGTCTGTCCGTCCGTCCGTCCGTCCGACCAACCAACCAACCAACCAACCAACCAACCAACCAACCAACCAACCAACCATCCATCTAGGAGTTGAAGTCAACAGGTCTTAAACGTTTCCAATGTTGATAACCTTAAAACCAGTTAACTCTGATATTTTTTTCTCTTTCTATCCCCCCCCCCCCCCCATCTTCCCCTCTTTGCCTGTCCCTGCTCCTTCCTTCTTCAGGCAAGCCGGCTGAGTTGCAGAAAAAGGAGAGCACGGAAGGGCACCCTTTCCAACACGGGGACAAGGTGAAATGCCTCCTAGACATCGACATCTTGAGGGAGATGCAGGAGGGCCACGGCGGCTGGAACCCCAAGATGGCTGAGGTAGAGACCTGCAAACGTCCGTCCCTTTAAGTTGGAAAGCAGGCTGGATCTCTCACAAACGTGTAATTGGTTGTTTTTATTCCAACCAAGAGGACAATGCCGAACAATCGGTCTGCTCTTGAGCGGCGAGGATGATGGGATGTTGGGGGGGTTTTTTGGGGGGGGGGGGTTGTGTGTGTGTTTTTCCTTTGCCTCTTCCAGTTTCCTCCCCCCGCCTCATGCTTCTTTCCCCTCTTCGCTTCCTTCCCGCCCTCCTTCCGCAGTTCATTGGCCAAACGGGAACCGTGCATAGGATCACAGATCGAGGCGACGTGAGAGTCCAGTTCAACAACGATACTCGCTGGACGTTTCATCCTGGAGCTCTAACGAAGGTGAAGTAAAGTTCATTCCCTTGGCGAAATTATTCCAAAATTGAGAATGTGGGCTGATGCAGGAAAAAAAGGGATTTTTTTTTCCCAGATGAAAAAAACCCATACTGGATATTCCTAGAAAGGAGTGTCCAATCCCTCCCACCATAACCATGATTTAAGTTAAAGAATTTGCTGGCCTTTTATGTACAGCTGAATATGTACACCACTCAAAAAAATAAAGGGAACACTCTGTATGTCTCGGTACGAAACCTTCAACACACATTAAACAGGTGTTGTGGTGTAGGAAATATGGATTAGCCAGACAATGACTTAGACTTAGTATCAATGTATATACAACAATGTTATTATTTACAAATATACAGAATCAACAATATAATACTACCAATAGTTTATAAACCACGTACACAGCAAGAATACAGCTCACGGCAAATATATCTCTAACAAAGTGATTCCCCCCAAAGGGAACAGTGTTGGCGCCCTCTTATGACCAACCAGTAATATTTCCTTAAAGGCACAGTCTTTACATTTTACAAACTAACATAGTTAGCTACTGTGTGGCAACACCCAAGTAGCATGTGTGTTAATATATAGAACGTAACCTACTTGGATGTTGCCTGGTTTAGACAATCCATCTCCTCGTTTCCTCTGTCCCAAGTGAGAAAATGTGAAAATATCTGCCCTTCCTTTTGTCTCCCTTGTAGCTGAACACTTTCTGGGTGGACGATGTGGTGAGGGTGATCGATGACATGGAGACCGTGAAACAGCTGCAGGCCGGTCATGGAGAATGGACAGAGGAGATGACAGCGGTGAGCTCCCTTCCCTTAACGCACCTTTTTCTTTCTCTTTCCCTTTCCTTGCATCGATCTAAATTTGAAACCATTTCAACCATGTCCTCAATATAATAATAATAATAATTTATTGGATTTGTATGTCGCCCCTCTCCGCAACCTTTGCAACCGAACCAAGGGGTTCGGCTTTCTTTCCCTCTTCATTTTGCCTGCCTGCAAGAGATCCCCCACCAACTCCATTTCTTTCTCTCTCTCCCCCCCCCCCCCCGGTTTAACAGATCCTGGGCCATATCGGCAAGGTGATCAAAATCTTTGGGGACGGAGATTTGCGCGTCTCTTTCTCTGGCCAGTCCTGGACCTTTAACCCAGCCTGCCTGACAGCCTACCAGAGAGAGGAGGACACAAACCTGATGACCACTCAGGATACCAGGGAGTCGAAAAGTGAGGGCGAAACTTTTAAACCTCGATTCTTTGCAAAAAAAAATAGGAGGGGTGGAGGGCAAGGAGAATTTTGGAGGAGAATCCCCTTTCTGTAATATTTGGTACATCAGAAATTAGCTGAGGTGTGTTTTCGTAGATTTTCATGGGTACAAAAATGAAGGTCTTGGCATATTCGGGTTTCTTCCCCTGTAAGTTTCAGAGATCTGAAACTTACACAGGAAGAAATCTGAATGTGCCAAGACCTTCTTTGGAGAAGTAACAATAAAAAAAAAGTCTGCAAAGACTTAGGGCTGGAAAATCCTTCTTCAGAGGGAGTAGCAATGAAAAAGCCTGCAAAGACTTAGGGCTGGAAAAACCTTACTCAGAGGGAGTAGCAATGAAAAAAGCCTGCAAAGGCTTACTGACTGACTGACTGACTGAACTTGACTTGATTTGATTTGATTTGTATGCCGCCCCTCTCCGTAGACTCGGGGCGGCTAACAACAGTAATAAAAAACAGCATGTAAACCCAATACTAAAACAACTAAAAAACACTGATTGTAAAACTAAACATACATACATACAAACAAACATACCATGCATAAATTGTAAAGGCCTAGGGGGAAAGAATATCTCAGTTCCCCCATGCCTGACGGCAGAGGTGGGTTTTATAAGGAGCTTACAAAAGACGAGGAGGGTAGGGGCAATTCTAATCTCCGGGGGGAGTTGGTTCCAGAGGGCCAGGGCTGCCACAGAGAAGGCTCTTCCCCTGGGCCCCGCCAAACGACATTGTTTAGCTGACGGGACCCGGAGAAGGCCCACTCTGTGGGACCTAACTGGTCGCTGGGATTCGTGCAGCAGAAGGCGGTCCCTGAGATAATCTTAGGGCTGGAAAATCCTTCTTCAGAGGGAGTAGCAATGAAAAAGCCTGCAAAGACTTAGGGCCAGAAAAACCTTATTCAGAAAACAAGCCTGCAATGCAGTAAGAGCTGAGAAGATTGTTAGCACCTTGTTAGGGCTGGGGAAAAAGCTTCAAAAAATCTGCACCCAAATTTTCAGGCTCTTTTAGGGAGGAAAAAGGTGTGTCTCATACTCCGAAAAATACAGTAAGTCATGTCTGGCTCTCACCAAATCTTTCATGCCTTTTTGAGTTTTTCCATGCTGTGGCTGGTGA
This sequence comes from Erythrolamprus reginae, assembly GCF_031021105.1. Lineage (NCBI taxonomy): Eukaryota > Metazoa > Chordata > Lepidosauria > Squamata > Dipsadidae > Erythrolamprus > Erythrolamprus reginae. Next base: position 20,024,396 of record NC_091957.1, on the reverse strand, counting down.
CAGGCCTGATGGGGTCCAGCCACCGTGTTCTTTGGTGGACTTGTTTCCTCTTTTTACTTATTACTTATCACATGATATGGGGACACTGCAACCATCATAAATAATGGTAAATAAAAAGGATTCGAAGTGTTGGTTATGACCTATAAAGCCCTACATGGCATCAGACCTGATTACCTCCGGGACCACCTTCTGCTGCATAAGCCCCAGTGACCGGTCAGGTCCCACAGATTTGGCCTTCTCCAGGTCCCGTCAACTAGACAATTTCATCTGTCTAGGGAAAGAGCCTTCTCTGCGGGGGGCCCGGCCCTCGAACCAGTTCCCCCCAGAGATTCGTACTGCCCCCACCCTCCCTGCCTTCCCCAAGAGCCTAAAGACCCACCTGTGCCAACAGGCCTAGGGACATTAGACATCAGCCCCTGCCGATGAATGGAACGTATGTTTGACTGTTTGAATGAGAGTGATTGGTTTTTAAGGATTTGGGGTTTTAGTTTAGTTACTTTAAGTTAAATTTGGATTTAGGATGTTTTTATGGTTCTTTTATATGTTGTAAGCTGCCCTGAGTCTTCGGAGAGGGTCAGCATATAAATCCAATCAATCGATCAGTGTGAATCAGGTGGACCGTTTGGATCAGGAAGTCCTGGGAAGTCAATTGGCTGGTGATATTTGTACATTTTTGTTCCTTTTCACAGGTTCCTTGGTGTCTGTGGTGGGACGGTTACTCTCCCAAAAAAGCGAGGCCGACAGCCCAGGCCGCCTGGTGGTTGAGGCTGTTCACGGGAACATCAGCAAAGTTCGGGACTTGATTCAGAAATACCCTGACAAGGCACGTTCCCTGGGTCAGATTCAGATGAATGGAGGCGGGGGGAATGACACACACAGCACCTCGCCTGCGCCGGCCCTGTTAAACAAGCCAGAGTTGGCCTTGAAGAGGGGTCGGTTGGCCAATCCTGTAACAGAGGCTGAATTCCTTCCCCCAGGTGGACGTGCAGAACCAGGGCAGGACGGCCTTGCAGGTGGCTTCCTACGTGGGGCAGGTGGAGGTGGTGAAGCTCTTGGTGCAAGCCCACGCCAACCTCGACCTTTGGGACGAGGAAGGAGACACGGCCCTCCATTACGCAGCCTTTGGGTAAGTGACCCTTGCGGAGAGCTACGGGGCAGTGCTCCCCCTCTGGGGGTACGGGGGAAGACTCTTTTTTCCAAAAGAGGGTAGAGGGTGAAGACGGCTTAGCATTCTTAGCTCTGGTGGTGCTGTGGCTAGAATGCAGCATTGCAGGCTTGATTCTGCCCACTGGCAGCAGTTCAATCCTGACCGGCTCAAGGTTGACTCAGCCTTCCATCCTTCTGCGGTTGGTAAAATGAGGACCCAGATTGTTGGGAGCAGAACTGCTTAGAGAGGGCTGTAAAGCACTGTGAAGCAGTAGACAGACAGACAGACCTTGGAGAGGCGGATGGATGGATGGATGGATGGATGGATGGATGGACGGACGGACAGATGGACGGACAGACAGACTGATAGACCTTGAAGAGGCAGATAGGCAGATAGATAGATAGATAGATAGATAGATAGATAGATAGATAGATAGATAGATAGATAGATAGATAGATAGATGGAAGGACGGACGGACAGATGGACGGACAGACAGACTGATAGACCTTGAAGAGGCAGATAGGCAGATAGATAGATAGATGGAAGGATGGATGGATGGATGGACGGACGGACGGACAGACAGATAGACCTTGAAGAGGCAGATGGATGGATGGATGGATGGATGGATGGAAGGACAGACAGACAGACAGACCTTGAAGGCAGATAGGCAGATAGATAGATAGATAGATGGAAGAATGGATGGATGGATGGATGGATGGATGGATGGACGGACAGACCTTGAAGAGGCAGATGGATGGATAGATAGATAATGATAAATTGATTCTTCCCTTTTTCCACCTTTAAAAAAACCCCAAAGAAATGAATGTAGCAGGAGAAGAATTTTATTTCTAATTCATTTCTTCTCCCCGCTCCCTCATGTCTTTGCCACTTACCACGTGAACCAGGAATCAAGCGGACGTCGCCAGGCTCCTTATCAGCAAAGGGGCCAACCCGAATATTTTGAACGTCGCCAGGTGCACGCCCTTGTACGTTTCTGTCAACTACGGCTTCACAGAGGTGGTGAAAGCCATGTGCGAAAACAACTGCGACGTAAATTTGCCGGTGAGTCTTCCTGTTTGGGGTGGCAATCACAGCTCAGAAGCCCCGGAGCCTCTCTGAGTGGCCTCCTATTTTAAAAAAAAGGTAGGGGTTTTTTTAGCTTTTGGGTTCAGTTTGAGCGTAAAGTTGCATTATTATTTTTTAAATTGAGAATTCAACACACTTTGGCTACATTGAGGCCTTCCTCTGTCCCTTCAGGGTTCTTCAGGTGACACCCCCCTTCATTATGCCATCACCGCCGACTTCAAATGCATCATCCAAGCCCTCACCGGGGTTCCCGGCATCGATTTTACCGTCCAGAATCAACAAGGCTTCAACCTGTTGCACCACGCAGCCCTGAAAGGAAACAAGCTGTAAGCAAGAGATGAGTAAAGCGCGATGTAATCGGAGTTGACTTCCAGGCAGGCTATAAGATCCCAGGCAAAACTGCCTGCCACAAAAATGTCGACAAAAGCAACTATTTTTTGGAGGGGGGGGGGGTAGGGAAGAGAAAAGGTTATTTGGCCTGCCAAAAGAATTATGCAAAAAGCAGAGAAGGGGGGAGGACAGGCGGCGTGAAAGGGTTTGGCTTTGAAATCTGCAAAGAATCTGAAATCACCATTGAAGGTTTGCGTGCATCATTTAAATGGCAGGTAAACCTTTCTGGGTATAATTTTTTTTATTTTTTCCCCTCCATCTTAAAAACATACATAAATGAAAACACACCACCAGTGCCTAAAAATATACATACAAAATGTTCTTATCTTAAACACTTAACAAAACATCCCAAAATTCTATTTTCATTTCATCGGTCATAACTCTAATCACTTCAACAACAAAGCTAAAAAGAATAATAATACAAATTTTATATTTAAAATAATTTAAATCTTTAAACTACTTTAAATTTGTGTTACATATCTATCTCATGCTGCCACCATTTCTCTAGGTTTTTACAATTTCTAATTCTTTTACATTACTTTCAAAATAATTATCTATTTTAACTATGTTTACTTTCAATCCACTCATAAAATTTCCCTTAAATTTTATAATATTCCGAATCTTCTTTATCTTTAATTTTCAATGTAAGTCTATTCATTTCAGCAGAGTCCATATTCTTCATTAACAGCTGTCTTTGTGGGAAGACTTTTCTAAAAGTGTCATAATAAAGGCAAGGCAATGAACAAAGGCGAATATACGTGTCCCAGGATAATGCTGGCAGGATCCAATCTGGGTTGGTCACCGGGACCTGGGTCACCGGGAGTCTCTCACTGGGCTCCACCTCCAGAAGCTTGGAAGACTAAATCTCCAGTCCTGATTGGGTCCTGGAATCTTTTACACCATCAGTCAGCAGATTTTGGGGTGGGGGAGGTAATCCTACAGAATTGGGGAAGCAGATGCCAAGTTCGCTTTTGAGGATGGCTGGGCTGATGTTTCTTTTTTTTAAAAATTCTAGATTCATGCCCACATTGTAGGTTTAGGTAGGCTTCCTTATCTCAAAATATGCCCTTTTAATGCTTGTGATGTATATAGTCTCCCTTTGTGGCAATTTGTACCCTAAAGGCACATTTTTTTCTTCTTCCGTCTCTTTTTTCTTTCTCCCCCATCCACCCACCCAACCTTTGCTGTCCTCTTTTTCCCTCCTCCTGTCAGAGCTATCAAGAAGATCTTGGCCCGCGCTCGCCCAGTTGGTGGATGCCAAAAAGGACGACGGCTTCACGGCTCTGCATCTCGCCTCCCTCAACAATCACAAGGAGGTGGCGGAGATTTTAATCAAAGAGGTGAACGAAGGGAGAGACTATTGGGGGGGACGAAGGTGTAGAAGCTTTCTGCATTTGGGGAAGGTGTCTGCCCAAACCAGCTGAGGGTGCTGTCTACATTGATTGATTAATTGACTGATTGATTGATTGATTGATTGATTGAATTTTTATGCCGCTCCTGTCCGAGGACTCGGAGTGGCTCACAATATATAATAAAACAATACATAACATTTCGAGCCCAATTAATTAAATATATAATCTAAAACTAAAAACCCAAAAAAACCGGTATTGTCTAATTGATGGGACCTGGAGAAGGCCGACTCTGTGGGACCTAACCATTCGCTGGGATTTGTGCGGCAGAAGGCGGTGCCATAGGTATTCTGGTCCGACGCCATGTAGGTGTAGGTCATAACCAACACTTTGAATTGCATCCAGAAACCAATTGGCAGCCAATGCAGTCTGCAGAGTGTCAGAGAGATATGTACATATCTGGGTAAGCCCATGACTGCTTACGCAGCTGCGTTCTGCACAATTTGCAGTTTCCGAACGCTCTTCAGAGGTAGCCCCACGTAGAGAGCATTGCAGTAGTCGAACCTCAAGGTGATAAGGGCATGAGTGACCATGAGCATTTAGAAGCCTGTGATTTCCTAGTGGTCTCCCAGCCAGTCCTGCTCTGTTTAGGTTCTAAGGCCAGGCTAAATTAGGGGCTTTCTGAAACTACCACTTGAGGCAATGTTGTTAGCAAGGCAACAGTAATGTCTTTCTTCTTTTTTTTTTGGGGGGGGGGGGGGGGCGCTTGACTTGGCTAAATCAATAGTCCTTGGCTTTTGGGATGTGATCATCACAATTGAGCTCTGAATTTTGGTCGTAAGTCGTGGTGGTGGTGGTTAAGTGGCCAGTTATAAGTTTGGATGGCCTGCCAAAGTGCATGAATTTCACTCGCACGATCATGGGAGGGAAAAGGCCGTCATTTTGGGCACCGGTTCATCAGTCTCTTCAGCACCGTCGTGATTTGGAATGGCCATAAATAGAGGACTAAATTTGTACAAAATTTGATTTGCTTGGTATGTATATGTGTATGACTATATAGTTAGTTTAAGGGTTTTATTGATTAGCTAATCAATAAATCTTCAGATTATCTTCGGGACTGTCTTCTGCCTCATGTATCCCAGTGGCCGGTTAGGTCTCACAGAGTCGGCCTTCTCCAGGTGCCAAATTATAATATCATTATAATTTGTATAATTTTTTTATAATAATTTAGATTTCTTTACATATTGTTCCATTTATAATGTTGTACGATGCCCTGAATCGCCTCAAGAATGATGGCATAAAAATCTAATTAATAAAAAATAATAAATAAATAATCAGGGTTTTACTGTTTTATATTTGACTTCCACTGTATTATTGTATCGATTTATTGTTGTAAGCCACACTGAGTCCCATGGGATTGGGCGGCATATAAATCAAATAAATTTAATTTAATTTAATTTAAAATGTATTTGATTCTTGACCAATGTATCTTTTTCTTTTATGTACACTGAGAGCATCTGCACCAATGGCAAATTCTTTGTGTGTCCAATCATACCTGGCCAATAAATAATTCTATTCTATTCTATTTAAATTAATTTAATTTAATAATGTATTAAATTAAATTAAATTAAATTAAAAGCCAGCCCTAACAATGATCAGCTGCACACAACCTTTTAGCTGCTTTGGGAGAAAATTGGAGGCCCGCCTCTCCCTGGGATTAAAACTTCCCACTGGGCAAAAAAGGGGAATTAAAAGGCGGCGTGTCCTTCCCTCGTCCCTCAGGGCCGCTGTGACGTGAACCTCAAGAACAACCGCAACCAGACGCCCCTGCATTTAGCCGTCACCCAGGGCCACGTGGAGATGGTGCAGCTGCTGGTCCGAGAAGGCGCTGATGTCAATTCCGAAGACGAGGACGGCGACACCGCCATGCACATCATTTTAGAGAGGGAACACCTGGTGTCCGTCCTGGTTGAGGAACAGTCGGACCAGGAAGACAGCCTCTTCTCCAAGGTGAGAGAAATGGCAGGCTCGAACGAAGGGCCGGGGGAAAGCGGGCTCTTTCAGTGTTTAGGACTTGGGGGCTCCCTTTCTGGGAAATTGAATGCCGAATCCATCAAGGGGCATCCCGAGGCGATGGCCCCAGCGCTCAGCCTTCAGTTTGTGATTTAACATTTTAGGGGTGCGAGTTCTAGGTTTGCCCCTGAAACGCCTTCTGTTCCTGTCCACTTCTGTTTACCAAGAGAGATTGTTGTTAAGTGAATTTTGCCCTATTTTGCAACATTTCTTGAGCTTCCATGAGACCACACTTGTAGTACTGTATACAGTTCTGGTCACTGCACCTCAAGAAGGATATAATGGAACTAGGAAAGGTGCAAAAAAGGGCCACAAGAATGATCAAGGAAATGGAGCCCCTCCCTTATGAAACCAGGTTGCAACGCCTTCGTCTCTTCAGCCTTGAGAGAGGGCGTTTAAGGGGTGACTTGATCAAAGTGTATAAAATCACGCATGGGATAGAAAAGATGAATAGAGAAAAATTCTTTTCTCTATCACACAATCCTAGGACGAGGGGGCCCTCCCTAAAGCTCATAGGTAAGAAAGTGAGGACAAATGGGAATATTTCTTCACCCAGAGGGTCCCTGGTTTATAGAATTCCCTTCCAGAAGAGGTCGTGACAGCTGTCAGCCTGGATAGCTTCAAGGCAGGATGAGACAGATTCATGGATGCCAAGTGTATCAGATGGTTATTGAACCGGATGTCCAAGTGCCGCCTCTATGTTGGTTGAGGCAGGCAAGGTTCCCTTGAGTACCATTTGTTGGGGGTCAGGGGAAAGGGAGGGTTCTGCCTTCTCTTTTTGTTCAAGATCCCCATGGACAATTGGGCCACTGTGGGACACAGAATGCTGGACTCGATGGGCTTTGGCCCGATTCAGCAGGGCTCTTCTTATGTTCTTATGTTCCATTATTAAGGGAATCACGGTTGTTCTTCAGTTAGTAACCTGGTTGTAAAAGGGGAGTGGGTAACCCTGGTATCGGGGATAAACCCAGTTCGCTCATTCTTATTGGTCATCGGAAAGCCAGTCACGAAGACAGCACGAGGCCTCAACCCAGACGATGCCATTTGGCTTCCTTTACCCTCTGCACATGTGCAGAATGCTTTGCACATGCGCAGAGGGTAAAAGAAGCCAAATGGCGACGTCTGGGCAGGTGGGCGGAGTGTGACGCTCCTTTCGCAACCTTGCAGCTCTCCAACGACCGAACCGGGAACATTTCACCCATCCTGGACACTGCAACCATCATACCCATCAGCCATATCCAGTGAAATTGTGGCAGGGTTAATCTGAATTCCTCCCTGTTGGGTATTTTGGTTACTATTAATATTAATGTTAGCAGAATTCAGCTGGCAAGCGAATTCAGCATGGCAAGACATCAACACATGGCTGTGAATCCCATTTGATAGCAATGAATGATCACTCCTTCATAAAGATGAAAAGTAGAATCTTTACTTTCAATTCTGTTGATTCATGCATCTACAGAATGCAGGCAGAAAGGCTTATATTCCAGACCATATTAATAGACTCTGGATGCTTCCATGGGCAGGGATGGTTTTGGATTGTCCATCTTTGCACATATGTCCTCAGCCGAGGACAATGGAGCACACTCGAGGTAGACGGAGGTGGAAAGGTGAAAAGGGAGGGGCCATCTACTCTGCAGTTGTTTATACAGTCTGCAGAGTACATGCCCCTTTTGGTCATCAAAAGGGACACACTGGTCAGTAAATTGCGACCTGACCATAGAGATGTGTTTACAAGACAGTGTAAGCATGTGGTAGAGTGGTAGAAAGCCCAACACTCCCCGCTTCCCAAAACTCTTCCTTCTATCTCTAGATAGTCACAGTTCCTTTCTTCTTTCCTCTCAATGGTTCTCTCTCTCGCCCCAAATTCCTTCGCACCCATCGTTCTCCCTGCCTCCATCCTCCCGCAGCTCCAAGCTTCCGGTTTCCTCGGGAACACCAAACTGAATGTGGGAACGGCCCTGGCTTGTTTCCTGGCCCAGCAAGGGGCCGACGTCAGCTATGCCAATCACCGGGGCAAGTCTCCGCTCGACCTGGTCTCAGACGGCAGCATTGCACACCTGATCCAGACCTTCTCCCAGAAATACAGGTGAGAGGTCGGGTCCCTCCCAGATTCTTCCGCTCGTGAGGCTTTCTTTCCTCGGAATGGTCTTGGTTGCTGGAGCGAAGGGATCCGTTCCGAGCTCAGAAACGGTCCGACTTTATAATTCAAAATTTGAGACATAGTTTGCAGGAGGTGGCACCTTTTCTGGATCACACAGCATGGTTCTTCTTTCAAAAATTGCCTGCGTCGCTCCAAATGGTACTTGCAGACACCCTCCCCCCCAGTGAATACTTAGCTGTCAAAAGACACTGGATACTGATAAATTGCAGCCACCTCTGACTAGGCCATCGCCATCTTTTAACGGCCCCATAATCCATTGCGTTGGAGTGGAGTCTGGACAACTGAGTACTTATGGGACCGCTTTCTGCCACATGAATCCCAGCATCCGGTGAGGTCCCACAGTTGGCCTTCTCCAGGTGCCTAGACAATATCGCTTGGCAAGATCTAGGGGAAGAGCCTTCTCTGTGGCGGCCCAGGCCCTCTAGAATTACCTCTCCCTGGAGATTTGTCCTGCCCCCACTCTCCCTGCCTTCCACAAGAATTTGAAGACCTATTTATGCCATCAGGCTTGAGGTCATTAGACCCTAGCCTCTGGCCAACGAGGATGTTGTATGTTTGTTCTTTAAAACTGAATGAATGTTTTTTAACGTTTCAAGGTTTTTAGAATGGTTTTTAAATTAGTTATTTATATTAATTGGATTTCAGATGTTTCATGGCATGTTGTTTTTTTGATATGTGAGCCACCCCTAGTCCTCGGAGAAGGGCGGCATACAAGTACGATACATAGAGAGAGAGAGAGAGAGAGAATGGAGCTAGCACAGTGTTTTCATGGCCGTCTACCCTTCCCTGTTGCCACTGTGGAGTTTTGTTCTTCAGATATATTCTCAGGTTGCCCAGAGAGAGAGAAATATCTGCCTCTGCCTAGGATCAAACTCACAGCATCGCCTCTAGACCACCTTGCCCATTCCACCGATGGTCAGGCCGTGCCGCTGTCTAACCATAACCCTGCCTCTTTCTGTCCCAGGGAGCAGCATGACTCCTCTGAGGGCTCCACCATGAGCAGCAGCCTGAGGCGAGTCCACACCACCCCCAACACCATGACCAACCTCAGCGTGCCAAAAGTGGCAGCCCCTACGGAGTGCTTGGTTTGCTCGGAACTGACCCAGCTCGTCCACTTCTTCCCCTGCCAACACAGCATCGTGTGCGAAGGTAAAGCTGCCTTGAACACCCGGAGCCCGTAACTGGGACAGCTGTTTTTTACTTCCTCTTTGCCCCCACAACCCCCCCCCCCAAGCAGAGGCCAAATTCAATTTCATTGAGGGCCACAACAGGGCTGTGGTTGACCTTGGGGAGGCCGGGCGGGTGTGGCTGAGTGGTGGGTGTGGCCAGTTTGATGCCACTCACTCGGCGTGGCTGACTAGATGGGTGCGGCTGAGTGGTGGGTGTGGCCAGCTTGGCGCCACTCACTCGGCATGGCTGACTGGGTGGGTGTGGCTGACTGGTGGGTATGGCCAGCTTGATGCCACTCTCCAAACTGCTGGCATATTACCTCTTCGCCACTGGGTAGACCAGGCCGAAGCGACAAATCCAGACCCCTTAAAATTCTCTAGCATGGGCCAGATCTGACCACATCATGGGCCGGGGCCGGTCCATAGGCCTTGTGTTTTGATGCCCCTGCCTTCAAGTTGTTCTTTGGGATTGGGCGGCATAGAAGTCGAATTAAATAAATAGATAAGTGAAGAATGAAGAGTTTCCTTGGAAGCGTGTATGGAAACCGTGTCTCTCCCAACTTTTCCCCCCCAACCACTCCCGATTTCTCCCCGGAAACAGAATGTTCTAGAAGAATGAAGAAATGCATCAAATGCCAAGTCACCATTAATAAAAAGTTGAAACAAGGTGAGTGTCGTCGCTTGATCACTTTTTAAGGGGGGGATGGGGGGCTTTTCCCTTGATTTTAGCCAATAGGTGTGGAATCCACACCCAGGAGACCCTTCGTGTTTTATTAATTGGATTTATATGCTACCCCTCTCCGAGGACTCAGGGCGTTCTCCTTTGCCTTCCTCCCCCAGTTTTCCAAAAGAAAACAAAAGAGCCGGTTTTTCTTATTTTTATAAGCCACGATTGCTTGTTTGCATCTTTCCCAGGATTTTGTTTTTATCCACACAAGACGCTGCCCTTGGATTTAGTTTGAGGTTCATTGGTCAGGTAAAACAGTTTGCAGAACAAGCTACCTGTTACTTAGAATATCCTGGGAAATACCAATGGTGGTTTGGTGCAATTTCTAGTTTTTTTTCCTCCCTCCTGCTCTTTGGTCAACTCCCAGAATAGAAACTCCAGAAACTAATGAGACCATAAAGTTAAGACCATAAAAAAGCTCCCCCGAAGTCAGTAAAATAATCCTTGGGGGATTCCTTACTGTTGTGAGTGGTCCACGTATGGCTCAGCTGTCATGGATTTTGAGGACCAGGAGACGGATGAGTACTGGCATCGCAGACCAGTGCTTTTCACCCGAGTCTGAGAGTGAAAGGGAGTTGGAGACTGGGGAACCATCAGAGACTGTAGAAACCCCAATTATGGTATTGTCTGACTCAGAGGATGATGGGGATTTTGAGGATCAGGATCCCGTTATCTAGGCATGAATGTCTCACAAGAAGGGGTTCTTGGTGTTAAATAAATCTATGGGGCATTTGGGCACACCTTGGCAGTATATAAGGACAGGCTGATGGGAAAGGGGTGTGTGGCAAACAACATTCCCCATCACGAAGGTGCCTTGGAATGGATAGACCTCTTCTATTTCCACAAGGACTTTGATTCCTGCCTGTTGCATGAGCCATTAAAACTCCCTGGACTGTGAGTGTAATTAATGACCAGAAACACATCATTAGTGGAGATTTATGACTCTTATCTGGCTCCATCCCAGACTTTCCTGATCTCCCGCTAATTAGACCAAAGCAGCCAGCATGGAATTCCTTGTATTAACCCTTATATTTATGTTGTTTCTATGTGTTGCAAAAATTGTGCTACCAATAGACTTTGTCTATGGCAGTGTTTCTCAATTATTTTCTGTTGCGCTCCACACACCCCCAGGAAGAAGTTCACACACACCCAACTCTCCGCCAGGACAATTGCTGCAATATTCAGCACATTTTTGCTTAAAAAACTCAAGCAGCTTATCAGTGTGATTGGGGTGTAATGTGTTTAAGTGACGCCTTAATTTATTGGGCTTTATGCTGTCCGCTGCCAACATTTTTAGACACAGTAAACCTAACGGTCTTTCCTCGCCTCCCACCGTAGTCACAGGGAAGTCGAGCGCTACAGATGCTTCTTCGTCATATTTTCCCATCTTAGTTTTCGGGAGACTTACGTTCGTCTCATGATCTCCGCCTCTCTCTTCCTTTCTTTTCATCCCTGTTCAATATTTTTCCACAGAGTCTCTTAAGGGTTTGTTATATGCACTTCATATCTCTTAGTCTGTGCTGTGTGCTATTGTTTGGTGCAAAAAACTCCTACTGCCTGCGGCAAAAGAAGCACGTTCCCCAGGGTCACACGCTCCCCTGGCAACGCTCCGCGCCCCACTATTTGGGAAACAGTGGCCTATGGGTACTTTTGTGTGTGTGTGTGTCTTTATTTCTGATAATTGATCCGGCCGGACAGAACGCATACTTTGGTCTTTGTTTGGTCTCTTCATTTCATGTGAATTTCCCGCCAGGTGGAAAATTCCCATGGAATGAAGACGCTTAGAAAGGGGGTGGAGATGGTGTTTGTGCTTACTTGTGTGTGTATCCTTTCTCACAACATTTCTTATCTTACGTCTGCCCCCCCCGTCACAGACAACTCTGAAGTGGACGGAGGGTCGGGCCCCGAGGTCACCAACCAACAGAAGCTCATGGAGGATTTGCAGAGCCGCTATCGTCTGATGGAGGAGCGGATCACCTGCCCCATCTGCATCGACAGCCAGATCCGCGTGATCTACCAGTGCGGACATGGCTCCTGCCAAGAGTGCGGCGTCTCCCTCAACGTTTGCCCCATCTGCCGACAAGCCATCCGCGAGAGGATCCCCATCTTCGTTTGAGGACCGGCTCTGGGTTTGCCCATCCTGAAATCCCCCCCAGCAGCTGCCCTGCCCCTCCCTCCTCCCGGGTTCGAATTTTGCTTCCATTTGGGGGGAATCCGGAGCGGGCCAGAGAGAAGATCCGGACTTTCAGAAGAGACTCGGGGCTGGGAGATTGTGGGGACGATCAGTTTTCCTTCCTAGCTTTCTCCCAAGTGTCAAAAAGAGGAGCAATCTTCCCCAAAGAGCATGTTTCCTTCCGTCCCGCGGAAAAAAGCAATAGTCTTGCACTTTAAAATGCGGGGTCTCGGTCTGGCTCTGCCCTCCCAGCAGAGAGGGGCCAGAGCAGAGTTGGCCCTGCACCAACTCTGGGGATCAGGAAGGTGAACGGAAAAGGGATGTTATATGGGTCAAGGAAGCCCTGGTGGGGGCGAGGGGTGGGTTTGCACATGTGTGTATGTGTGTGTGTGTGTGAGAGAGAGAGGGGTGCGTCCTTCAACATAAAGTCGTGAATGTATGCTGGCAAAAAATACAACTCTTCTGCACAAGCCTTTTTTTCCCTGTGCGCTGCTAGCGTTTCTTCCTTCCCCTACAATGAGGGGCTCTTAATGAGGGGACCAAATCAGCGGGCTAATTAACGGGATCACAGGCCAGAAGGGACCCTGGTGGTCTTCTAGTCCAACCCCTGGCTCAAGCAGGAGACACCTATTTCAGACACAGAGCCGTCAGTCCCTTCTTTAAAAACTTCCAATGTTGGAGCATCCACAATTTCTGGAGGCAAGCAGTTCCACTGGTTAAAATTTCTCTCAATGTTGGGAAACGTCTCCAGGTTGCTGCTCTCTGCCTTTAGTTTCCACCCGTCCTGCCTTCAGCTGCTGCGAATAATAACTTGACTTCCTCTCTTCTGTGGGGCAGCCCTTTAGATAGGAGGGAAAGAAATCCCAGAATTGGCAAATCCCCCCCCCCCAAGATTCTGTGGATGTCCAAGTGGCATAATTCCAATTGGGGGGGGGGGGAGGAAAAATTGTCCTGGGAAGTACTGAACCAAGGCTCCAGGTTTGATCCAATTCCAGATGTAGCCAGTTGGTGGCTTAGTCCAAATTTAAATTGTGATTCCCCCCAACCACAACATTATTTAGTGTTCCTGAGACGGAGAACGTGAAACCAGAGATGGGCAAATGGTGGCTATTTGTGCAGGGCATAATAATTTTTTAAAAAAGAGTGCCACCCAGTGGTTATTTTGGGCAGAGCAGCCTGTAAGGGACTAGAGGTGGTCTCCAATTTAAGGCCACAATCGAACTCGAGAATGGAGTTTTGTTCTGTTTTATGACCCCCTCCCCTGCAGAGATAGGTCGATTACTGCAGTTGTTTTGAAAAGGAATGCTAGGACAAAGCATGGAAAGGGTGCCCTCTGGTGGCTATTTTGGGCATAGCGGCCTGAAAGAGACTGTAGCAGATTGGAAACAATGCCCCCTGGTGGCTATTTGAGGCACAGCAGCCTGAAGGACTAGCAGAGATTGGAAACAGTGCCTTCCAGTGGCTATTTGGGGCATAGCAGCCTGAAAGGGCTTATTAAGTCCATTAAATAGCTGAGGTTATGCAAAGCATGTCCTCTGGTGGCTATTTTGGGCATAGTATCAGAAGGGATGCAAAGGGTGCCCTCCAGTGGCTTTTTTATACACAGCAGCCTGAAAGGGACTACAAAGCTCATCTATAGCATGGGTGATAGAGAATGTCCTCTGTTGGCTTTTATATATAACAGTTAGAGGTGGGTTCTTCCTGGTTCACACCAGTTCCATAGGATCAGTAGCAAACCGCTGGTGACAATCATGGAGGTGTTTCTGTTAGTTACGGTCTGTGGGGGGGGGATTTTTGCTGGGGGGGGGTTCCTTCTCTGCACATGCAGAAACTGAGTTTCCACCACTGCGCATGCACCACCATCTTGTCTTTGGTTTTAAAAAAATTTAAAAAAAAATAATTGGCACCGTGTGTGCGCATGCACAACATGGAGGAGGAAGAGAACTGGCAACAAGATAAGCTAGAATCCACCCTATAACTGCCAGAAATGGACTACAAAGATCATCTATAGCTCAGGTCACCCTAAGAGTGCCCCTCCTGGCTATTTTATACATAACCTGAAAGGGATTGCTGAGACTCATGCTCAGGTGATGCAGAGTGCCCTCTGGTGGCTATTTTGTGCATAGTAGACTGAAGACCCTCTATATAGCAAGAATAGGCAAAGTGGGCTCTTCTATGACTTGTGGACTTCAACTCCCAGAATTCCCGAGCCAATTATGCTAGCTCAGGAATTCTGGGAATTGAAGCCCACATGTCATAGAAGAACCAACTTGCCCACCCATGCTCTATAGCAGTGTTTCCCAACCTTGACAACTTGAAGATATTTGGACTTCAATTCCCAGAATACCCCAGCCAGCGAATGCTGGCTGGGGAATTCTGGGAGTTGAAGTCCAGATATCTTCAAGTTGCCAAGGTTGGGAAACACTGCTCTATAGCACCGGTATGCAAAGTGTTCTCTTTAGTGGCTTATTTAGGACATGCCTGCCTGAAAGAGACTGCTAAGGCCATCTATAGCACAGGGCAGACAAACTGGTTCTTTTGGATATAGCGGGCCAAAGAAAGGGAATACTAAGACCGTCAATGGCAGAGTGAGAAGTGTGCCCCCTGGTGCCTGGGATGTTTTGGCCTCGGACTATTAAGGTTACGTATAGCACAAGCGCATAGAAAGAGTGCCCTCTGCTGGCCATTTTTGCCCATCCCCTTCCTAAGGAAGAAAGCAAATACTGTATTAGTCAAGCAAACCAGATGGTGGACTGTTCTAGTCCATATATGCATTAAGACACCCCCCCCCATGGCCAGTGATGACACATAATGCCCAAACCAGATGGACATATGCATAGCAGAGACTTGAAGATCAGCTGGCGGTTTCTTGTCGACATTTCTTGTTGCAAAAATACCATATAAAAGTTTGGATATGTATAACCAACACTAGAGGGCCTATTTTTAAATATATATATACATATATTCTGGAAATTCCAACACAGGTACTGCTCGACCTACAAACTACAATGGAGCCAAAACTAATGTTGCTAAATGAGACAACCCATTGAGTTTTGCCCCATTTTATAATCTTGCTTGCAACAGTTGTTCAGTGAGGCAGTGCAGTTGATGGTTACATACGAATTTGGCTGGCCAAAGATGATCGATCATCCCAGGACAATGCAACGGTCACAAATATTAATTGCCGGGTGTTCGAATTTGGATCAGGTTGCCGAGGAGTATGAAAAAAGTCACAAGTCACTTTTTTCAGCGCTGTTGTAACTTCAGTCACTCCACAAACTCAAAATTGTTAAGTCAAGGATTGCCTAGAGCCAGGGGTAGGCAGGTGGCTCTTCTATTCTAGCTCAGGAATTCTGGGAGTTGAAGTCCACATGCCATAGAAGAGTCAACTTTGCCTACCCCTGGCCTAGAGTCCTTGTTTTAATCACTGGCATAGCAAACTCTGCCACCCTGTGGACATAACTGGCCATTACACATTACCAAGGACAGTGCTTATTGTGGAAAATACTTGTTTTGGGAGAAAGCGGCTTTTTTCTTCTTTCTTTCAGAGTCCTTTTTTCTTGCTGTCAGTTGCGTTTAAGCAAGTGCTTAGACTTATAAACTGCTTTACGGTACCTTACAGCTCTCTCTAAGCAGTTTACAGAGTCAACATAGTGCCCTCAACATTTGACCCACCTTGGAAAGATGGAAGGCTGAATCAACCTTGAGCCTGGTGAGATTCGAGGTGCCAAATTGCAGCCAGTCAGCAGAAGTAGCCTGCAGTACCGCACTTTGACCACTGCGCCACTGTGGTTCATTTATTCCCCTGTATCCTGCTCTGAGCAGCAGTACACTGCAAAAGAAGTTTTAAGAAAGCTGTATAAACTGATAGGATGAATTAAAATTTATCCAAGCGATTCTTTTTAGCGGCATCCAAGATAGGTGGAGAAGACAAACTTTCATCCAAATTATTATTATTATTATTTTATTATTATTATTAATTAGATTTGTATGCCGCCCCTCTCCGAGGACTCAGAGCGGCTCACAACAATAAAACATCATACAAATCCAATGTTAAAAACAGTTTTAAAAGACCCCTATTAAAAGCAGTCATGCAACCCAAACATACCATACATAAAGTGAAGGCAGTTGAGGATATAACAATTCCTCCATGCCTGGCGACATAGATGAGTTTTCAAAAGTTTGCGAAAGGCAAGGAGGGTGGGGGCAGTCCTAATCTCCCAGGGAGCTGATTAGGGCCAGGGCCGCCACAGAGAAGGCTCTTCCCCTGGGTCCCGCCAGACGGCATTGTTTTGACGGGACCTGGAGAAGGCCAACTCTGTGGGACCTAATCGGTCGCTGGGATTTGTGCGGCAGCAGACAGTCCCAGAGATATTCTGGTCCATGAAGGACTTTATAGGTCATAACTAACACTTCGAATTGTGACTGGAAATTGATCAGCAACCAGTGCAGATTGTGGAGTGTTGGTGTAACGTGGGCATACCTAGGGAAGCCCATGATTGCTCTCGCAGCTGCATTCTGCACGATCCAAAGTTTCCTAACACTCTTCAGAGGTAGCCCCATATAGAGAGCATTACAGTAGTCGAA
Organism: Erythrolamprus reginae; assembly: GCF_031021105.1. Taxonomy (NCBI): domain Eukaryota; kingdom Metazoa; phylum Chordata; class Lepidosauria; order Squamata; family Dipsadidae; genus Erythrolamprus; species Erythrolamprus reginae. The sequence continues at coordinate 20,007,534 of NC_091957.1, read as the reverse complement.
CCTCGAGGTGATGAGGGCATGAGTGACTGTGAGTAGTGAGTCCCGGTCCAGATAGGGCCGCAACTGGTGCACCAGGCAAACCTGGGCAAATGCCCCCCTCGCCACAGCTGAAAGATGGTTCTGTAATGTGAGCTGTGGATCGAGGAGGATGCCCAAGTTGCGGACCCTCTCTGAGGGGGTCAATAATTCCCCCCCCCAGGGTAATGGACGGACAGATGGAATTGTCCTTGGGAGGCAAGACCCACAGCCACTCTGTCTTATCAGGGTTGAGTTTGAGTCTGTTGACACCCATCCAAACTCTAATAGCCTCCAGGCACTGGCACATCACTTCCACTGCTTCGTTGACTGGACATGGGGTGAAGATGTACAGCTGGGTATCATCAGCATACTGATGATACCTCACCCCATGCCCCTGGATGATCTCACCCAGTGGTTTCATGTAGATATTAAATAGCAGGGGGGAGAGGACCGACCCCTGAGGCACCCCACAAGGGAGAAACCTCTGACCCCCCACTAACACTGACTGCGACCGACCGGAGAGATAGGAGGAGAACCACTGGAGAACAGTGCCTCCCACTCCCAACCCCTCCAGCCGGCGCAGAAGGATACTATGGTCGATGGTATCGAAAGCCGCTGAGAGGTCAAGAAGCACCAGGACAGAGGACAAGCCCGTCCCGGGCCCACCAGAGATCATCCATCAACGCGAGCAAAGCAGTTTCCGTGCTGTAGCCGGGCCTGAAACCAGACTCTTGAGAGCTTCTTCCAAAGACTGCTGGAGTTGGAGCGCCACCACTTTCTCAACAACCTTCTCTTCTGGTCTAAAATTGTACCGAGCCAGAATTCACTGATTTTTGAGAGGTGACCAAATTAAACAGCCAGATGTGAGGACGGAAAAAAAAATGGCCAGAATTAAGAACTGTTCTTTGTGCCGCTTATGTAATATTTATTGTGGCTTTATGTCAAGCATGTAAATACTGCAGATGGTGGATTTTTTTTTTAATAGCAAAAGAATCTACAGAAAAAAATTGAGAAAGGCATTAAACGGTGTATTCGAGGTGTCCAGTACCGACTTTCTTTGGGGCAAGTTCAGTTCTGCCAAAAGAAACACTGTTCATTATACAAGATTCTAGTCCCTTATCGTTTCGGCAGTAAGGCCTGCCACAAATTTAACACGCCACCTCCCAATTGTCTAAAATATGTCCAGCAAGAGCCAGATATCATATTTGCTAAGCATTTTTACTTCCTGTTACATCCCACTGTTGTTTTCGGCATTTGCTTTGGGAGAAAAACTGGATGGCATAAAAGTATCATTCCCCCCTCCTCCCAAAAAACTTTTCCTATTTTTCAATAGGACAGGAGGGTTGCGAGACCCTCTAAATGAGGATTTTCCAACCTTGACAACTTGAAGATTTCAACTTCCAAAATTCTGGGAGTTGAAGTACACAGGCTTTCACACCCACCCCTGTTCTACATTGTTTCTGACCCATTTTTCTTCCCTACCTGTCCTCCAGCCAAATTCACAAAGCGCCAGGCGCTGATTCGAGTTCTCCCTCTCTGACTTTCCCCGACAGCCCTGTGAGGTACGCTAAACCTCTAGAGGATTTTGGCTCCCAAACTGAGCTTTCTATGGAAAGCTTTTTCAGTCTCAAATATATACTGCTCAAAAAAATAAAGGGAACCCTTGAACAACACAATATAACTCCGAGTAAATCAAACTGTCCACTTAGGAAGCAACACTGATTGACAATCTATTTCACATACTGTTGTGCACATTCAACTTTGTACAGAACAAAGTATCCAATGAGGATATTTCATTCATTCAGATCTAGGATGGGTTCTTTGAGTGTCCTATTTATTTTTTTGAGCAGTGTATAGCTTTATCTATCTATCTATCTATCTATCTATCTATCTATCTATCTCTATCTATCTACCTATCTCTATCTATCTATCTATCTATCTATCTATCTATCTATCTATCTATCTATCTATCTATCTCTATCTGAAAAGGCAACAACCATTGCGGTCTCCAGAACCTTTCAAATTTATGAAAAAATTACTAAAATAAATAAATTTTAAACATTCCAAAGATCGCAATGGCTGTTGCCTTTTCATTTATAAATACACTGGGAACTCGCATTTTTAGACAATTCTTGATTGGGTAAGACTGCAAAATTCCCCCCTTGCAGATCAGACCCTCAGAGCCAGGTCTTTGCTCATGGGTGGATCTCTGGCTGTGGAACAGATCCCATCGATAAAAGATTCAGGGCGGGCTCGTGAGTGTTCAAAATCCACTAATTGGGAGTCCCACCATTTTCCTCCTCCTCCTGTGTGTGTGTGTGAGCACAGGGATCTAGGACCGCCTTCCTCCAGATGCTGAAACCGCTGGCTTAGCGCCTGCTCCTTTTCCTTTCCAGCTGTTCCCCCCCCCCCTTTGCTTCTCCATTCCCTTCTTCCACAAGGAGAGATTCCCTTGGCGGAGCAGCGTGTCAAGAGACTTAACTCAAACCTTGGCATTTGCATCTACCCTTTTTTTTTTTTAAATCGCCCCAGAAAAAAATTCTCAGCACTCCAGGAAATTCTGCCATCTCCGCCTACTTTTCAGAACAATCTCGCTTTGCAAAAAGTGGATGTATTGGGGATTGAATTTCCTCCCCGGGTTTAATTCTCCTTTCGCCCTCGGTGTTAATTAAACGCAGCCATGGAGCAGTTCAAAAATCCTCCTGCGAGCGTTTCTCCTATTTTATTGCCTGCTGGCAGGCATAGAAAACATAAATATCCAAGCCCTGGAAATTCCACCGGCGTTTTCCTGCTTTTGATTCTTCTGGTGGTTTTGGAAGATTCGTTGGCGAGAGAAGCCGAGGCGACGCAGGTAAGTTGCAGATATTTAAAATATGACTGTTTGTCTTGCTCACTTCTCTTCCAAGGAATCAGTCCCTTCAAACACACACACACACACACACGATACCCTCACAACAATTTGACAAGGTAGACTTAAAAATAGAACAAGACATTTTCAAATCCCTCGGGAGGGGATTTGAATGCTACCTGTGTTTTTCCAAGAACAAATGCTCCCTTTACCTGTTGGAGGGATTTTTGGTGTCCTGTTTTGAGACCTGGTGTGTGGGATGGTGGCCATGGATCTAACACCCCCCCCCCCCCAACCCAGAGGTTTAAAAAACAAAAAAGATTGGACAGCCGCTCTCATTTATCCACAATTTATCATTCTCTCTATCTAATCCATCATCTCTATCATCTATCCGTATACCATCTATCATTATCTATGTCTGTCTGTCTGTCTATCATCTAATCTATCTATCTATCCATCTATCTATCTAATCTATCATCTCTATCATTTATCCATCTATCTTCGGGACCGCCTCCTGCCGCACGAATCCCAGCGACCGGTTAGGTCCCACAGAGTCGGCCTTCTTCGGGTCCCGTCGACTAAACAATGTCGTCTGGCGGGACCCAGGGGAAGAGCCTTCTCTGTGGGGGCCCCGACCCTCTGGAACCAGCTCCCCCCTGAGATTAGGATTGCCCCCACCCTCCCTGCCTTTTGTAAACTCCTTAAGACCCACCTCTGCCGTCAGGCATGGGGGAACTAAAACACCTCCCCCTTGCCCATGTTGTTTTGTTGATTGATTGACTGTGTGCCTATTTTTTTATATATATTGGGATTGTTTTATGACATTACTAATTTTAAATTTAATTAGATTGGTGGGCATTGGATTTGTTATTATGTACTGTTTTTTATTATTGTTGTGAGCCGCCCCGAGTTTGCGGAGAGGGGCGGCATATAAATCCAATAAATCTAATCTAATCTAATCTATCTAGCCATCCATCCATCCTCTCATGTCTATCATCTATCCATCTACCATCTATCATTATCTCTATCTGTCAACTATCATCCGTCACTCATCTATCATTATCTATCCATCCATCCAACTCTCTCTCTCTCTCTCATCTATTTATCATCTACCACCTCTAACATCTATCCATTTATCATCGATCATTATCATCAATCTATCAATCAATCTATCTATCATCAATCGCTCTCTATATATAGAGGCGGCATACATATATTATATATATCAATCATCTGTCTATGCAAAACTATGTCAATTCGGTGGCTCCATTTTTGTTAAGAAACTCAACATCTGAAGTTGCCTCCAGCCTGCCTGACTCTGAATCTCTCTTTTTCTCTGTTCTGTTCCATTATTATCAAACTTGCAGCCACAAGTTACTGAATAGTTTTCGGCTTTCCTTTATCTCTTTTTAACTCCACTCCTTGGCTCGAAGCCCAGAGTGCCTGCACAGCCCTCCTTCCTTGCCGGGCCAGGCATTCTCTCAGGCGCTGTCCATTCAAATAGGCAGAAGTTGAGCCTGGGGTCTTATTCCTGAAGGCACCAATGTGCTTTGCAGGCTAAAGCTGTTACTTTCTCTAGCTGGGGGTGGGTGGGAGTGTTTGAGCAGATGTGGCCTTCGGCAGCGCTGAGGGATGCTAGCAAAACTCGCAACATCTGGTGGCAAAATGATTCCTTGCGGTTGTTTTGCACAGAGAGTGAGATTTTCAAAGCAGAAATTGAGATTTTCTTCAAAGAACCTCATCAATCCAGCTCTGGGACAGAGGATCCCAGATACCGGATCTATTAAAACGACACCGCCCTTGTTTAAATCTTTATCAGTGATGCTCCTTCTGGAACTAGAAGATCTTTTTCTTACGTTCTCCCTTCTTGAACCTCTCAACGCCTTCCGCCATGCCCGAAAAAGCTAGCCCAGCAGGCCTTCTTCCCAAACTTACAATTTAAGAGGCATCCCGAGGCCGTCGGCGCAGACGTTAGTCCTGCCGCGAGTGGTGGAAAAGTGCAAATCCAAGGAGAAAAATTTGGCATGGAGGAAAGCCACTTGGGACTGCTTCCAAGAAAACCAGTTCTCTGTTACTTAAGCCCAGCAGCTGAGTGACTCATCCATCCCTGGACTTTCTCTCCCCCCCACACCATCCCACTCCTTTTTTGCTGAGATGAGCAAAATTGAAAATATCGAGGAATTAGAAACATAGAGACATAGAAGATTGACAGCAGATAAAGACTGTTTTTGGCGCTGCAAGGCTCAATTATTAAAATATTGAAGGAGATGGATCGGCTTAATCATGGTATTAAGTGATAAAAAAGATTCTGACTATTATGATATCTGGACACTGTGCTACAAATGGATAAGAAAAAGGAAACTAATTCACAATGAAAATGTTTCTATTTAATAGAAAGCGTGTTAGGTATTTTTTATTATTAACTGTATAAAAAGAACCTAAATGCATTACTATACAATACAAAACATAAAATATAGGTTATCAATTAAACCACTGGTCTCAATACCGCTAAGAACCAAATGTAGGCTGTCAATAGAGCCAGCCATAGGAGGGGAGGGGAGATATAAAGTATACTCGTCTTTTAAGTTTCGTGTGTGTACTGTACATTGTTTAGAAACATAGAAACATAGAAGACTGACGGCAGAAAAAGACCTCATGGTCCATCTAGTCTGCCCTTATACTATTTCCTGTATTTTATCTTACAATGGATATATGTTTATCCCAGGCATGTTTAAATTCAGTTCCTGTGGATTTACCAACTACGTCTGCTGGAAATTTGTTTCAAGCATGTACGACTCTTTCGGTCAAATAATATTTTCTCATGTTGCTTCTGATCTTTCCCCCAACTAACCTCGGAGATTAGAACGGCTCCCACCCTCCTTGTCTTCGCAAGTTACTTAAGACCCACCTATATCGCCAGGCATGGGGGAACTAAGACATCTCACCCAAGCTTATTATATTTCATGTTTGATGTGTATGTGCTGTATGGTTTTTAATTGCTGAGGTTTTTATATATTTTATTATTAGATTTGTTCCATTGTTATACTGTTTTTATTCTGTTGTGAGCCGCCCAGAGTCTTCGGATAGGGGCGGCATACAAATCTAATAAATTGAATTGAAAATTGAATTGTGCCCCCTTGTTCTTGTGTTCACTTTCCTATTAAAAACACTTCCCTCCTGAACTTTATTTAACCCTTTAACATATTTATTTATTTAATATAAATTAATGGGGTTTTAGTTTATATTTTTAACTATTAGATTTGTATACCCTTTGTTTGCATTGTATGTTGTGAGACGCCCTGGATCCCCAGAGAGGGGCAGCATACAAGTCTAATTAATAATAATAATAATAATAATAATAATAATAATAATAATAATAATAATAATAATAATAATATTTAAATGTTTCGATCATGTTCCCCCTTTCCCTTCTCTCCTCCAGACTGTACGGGTTGAGTTCATGAAGTCTTTCCAGATAAGGAAAGATTTGCCTTTCAAGGGTCAGAGTTAAGAGACCTTTCACTACTTTTCTAACAGGAGAGAAAGCCTCTCTATCTAATCTGGGAAGGGGGAGAAAAAAAGAGAGCAACGTTAGCTCTCCAGCCACCACCCGTCCAAAATTGGATTTAATACTTCTGCAGCGAGGTTTTTGGCAGGAAAGTGGAGGCGACAGCCGTACAATTTTCATGATACTCCCAAGCTAGATAAGAACATGAGGTTCGGGGTTTGTTAGGATTCTTGGTGTCTCTGAACGGAGAGGCATAAATTCCGAAGAAGCTTCTCGGGAGGAGGAGAATTTTCAAATTGTGATATCACCGCAACCTCCTGGGTTAATGGGTTGCAGATTTCAACTCTTTGAGATTTGCTCGTTTTCATCCTACTGAGTTTCTGAGAATGAGAACTTTGTGTGTGTGTCAGAGAGAGGGGGGGGAGACAGACAGACATAATCTCCAACTTTTAACTGAAGGTCTAGGCATGGACACAAAACTATAAAAAAGATATTGAGACTGTAGAAAGAGCACAGAGAAGAGCAACAAAGATGATGAAGGGACTGGAAGCTAAAACATACGATGGACGGTTGCAGGATCTGGGAATGGCCAGTCTAGGAAAGAGAAGGACCAGGGGAGACACGATAGCATCTTCCAATATTTGAGGGGCTACCACAGAGAGGAGGGGGGTCAAGCTATTTTCCAGAGCACCAGACAAGGAATAAAAGAGGGAAACTGACCAAGGAGAGATTCGACCTGGAAATAAGGAAACATTTTCTGACAGTGAGAACAATACATCGACTGAATAGAAGTTGCCTTTAGAAGTTGTGGGAGCTTCATCACTGGAAGCTTTCAAGAAGAGACTGGACTGCCATCGGTCAGAAATGGTGTAGGGTCCCCTGCTTGGCCAAGGGGTTGGACTAGATGACCTACAAGGTCCCTTCCAACTCTGTTAATCTGTTAAAAGGTTTTATAGTAATATATATATATATAAATGTACTGTATTACTATAAATCCCAATAAGGGTATGGCTTGCTGATGAGAGCAAAACAGCTTGAAATAGATCTATACTAGTCTCCCTTTTCATTATCAGCAAAAAATATATTACACACCTATCTATCTATCTATCTATCTATCTATCTATCTATCTATCATCTATCTACTGTATCTACCTATCTCTATCTATCTATCTATCTATCTATCTATCTATCTATCTATCTATCTATCGTATCTACCTATATCTATCTATCTATCTATCTATCTATCTATCTATCTATCTATCTATCTATCTATCTATCTACTGTATCTACCTATCTCTATCTATCTATCTATCTATCTATCTATCTATCTACTGTATCTACCTATCTCTATCTACCTACCTACCTACCTACCTACCTACCTATCTATCATATCTATCCATCTATCATAGAAACATAGAAACATAGAAGTCTGACGGCAGAAAAAGACCTCATGGTCCATCTAGTCTGCCCTTACACTATTTTCTGTATTTTATGTTAGGATGGATATATGTTTATCCCAGGCATGTTTAAATTCAGTTACTGTGTATTTATCTACCACGTCTGCTGGAAGTTTGTTCCAAGGATCTACTACTCTTTCAGTAAAATAATATTTTCTCATGTTGCTTTTGATCTTTCCCCCAACTAATCCATCCATCCATCCATCCATCTATCCATCTATCCATCCATCTATCTGTAAAACTCCTAGACCATCAATTAAATGTTAGTGGCTATGTCGCTTCTTTTTGTAGTTAAGAAAGCTGGGGTGAAGTTGGAGACTTAGTTACCAGCAGCTATGAATCAAAAGCTTTAATATATTGAACATACCCGACCCCCCTTCTCTTCTGATGGGTGACCTTTTTCCTCCCCAAAATCTATAAGGCCAGAATTGGCTCACCTTCAACAGCTGACATTACATGGCAGGGCCCCCCTGTGATTATTTGGTTCAGGAAACAGTGGAGAACAACAGCATAAAAGGGTCTTTTAAAGTGTTATATATCAGCCAGGCCAATATTTGTTTTGGTTCCAGCTCTAAAAAACAAGAAACATAAATAAATAAAAAATAAATAAACCAACAAGCTTTTCAATAAAGAGACGTCTTGGGAGGTTTTCTTGTGACTCTGAAATTCATAGGGCGAAATTCAGGATTATTTTTTCCCTGATCACATTAGTTTTTAACATTTACCCCCTTTTGCTTCGCCTTTAGGACAGAAGTAAGCGAACTGATCAGCTGTGGCTTTTATTCTATTTCTAAAAGGGGGGGTGGACTCGTTTTCTCTCATTTTGCCTTGCCTTTTTCTTGATCTTGGCCCTGTTCCCCCCAAAACCACATATTTTTGCACACAGCAAAAAAAACCTCCTTTTTGCACAAATGAGCTGGTTTAGAAAAAAATGCTTTATTATACAACAGATGACTAATTTAAAAAAATCTCCTTCCAAAAGTCTAAGAGAGGCTCTACAGCTTGGATGTCTTTAAATAAGGAGGCTGGGTGACTCTTGGAAAGACAATGAATAGCTAATACCCATAATTGCTAAATGGAGACACCAGATTCAGTGGCAACCGAATTCTGAGAAATACATCCCAGGGGCTAGTAACTTGGAAAAGCTCGTTTTTTTCTTGGAAAATATACTGATTTGGTAAGATTAGAGTAGACAATCTGGTGTCATCCAGATATCTACTATCTGTGGCATAAATGGGCTGATGGAGGGAAGGTTAAAATCCATCATATCTGAAGTGTGCTGACCTAAGATAAATTGATTTAAATTAGTTTAGAGCAATGGTTCTAAATTGCCATGGGGGGCAATTTGGAACCTTGTTAAAATGAAGTTAACTTGATTTTTAATGGGAGCACTTGGAACCTTGTTTAAACCAGGTTAATAGCCTTTTATGTTTCTTCCGCATGAGTAGTAGTTCATTTTTGAATAGCAAGAATTATATGTCATGGGGGTGGGGGTGGGGAATCAGGATTTTAAAGATGCTTAGGTGGGATGTGGCCCCCCAAAAGGTTGGGAACCACTGGTTTAGTGGGAGAACCAAGACAAAAAAAATGACTTTTCCAGAAAAAAGAATGGGTGCTGCAAAATAGAGAAAATGCTGAGAAACTGACTTGGTCTGGGAGCTGTTTGAAGATGCTCTCTGTTATTAAGGTGGTTGCTCCAAAGCTTCTGACTTGTTCCTCTGTCTTTAAAGGAAGACGCGGACATACCTGGTGTAACCCTTGGAGTTGACTTGGGTCTTCAAAAGGTGCCCTTCCCACCCCTGCCTCCTCATCTCCGGAAAAAACGTTACACGTTGACGCCAGGACGTCTCAAGTGGGATCATTTCAACTTAACTTACAAGTAAGAACGCTCTCTATCCCCTCCAGACTAAATGTGAAACAATTACAGAATAGAAAACCAGAGTTGGTTTCTATTCTTGCTAAAATGGGGAAGAATTCATAAGTGCACCTTCGTGCCTACCGTCCCTGTCCTAATGTCATTTTATCTTTTCTATGTCTACTTTATACTTATATTATGTTAAACATACTACAATACTATATTTGTATGACAAATAAAAAAATAAAAATAAAAATAAAGAATATCAAGAACCAATACAATCAAGGATAGCGAGGAGGAAGCAACTAGAATTAAAATTTTAGGTGGCTTTTTTTTTTCCTGAGTCAAGAGCACAACTATGGCAAATTCACCCAAATTTAAACCAAGGATGTATAATTTTCTTCAGGTTATTCTGGACCACAGTGATGGGCAAAAATGAACAGGCCCATTGAAGCGAATTGGGGGGTTTAAGATGGAGGGGGGGAGGCAGTGTTCCCTCTAATTTTTTTGGGGGGTGGGCGGAAAAGTATAGTGTCTGAGCGGCAGTCCCTTCGGGACTGGGTGGCACAGAATAAATAAATAAACAAACAAACAAAAAACCCACCCTGTTTTGCCTCAGAGAACTTCAAAATAAAATACTGTACTGTGTGTCTATAACAGTGAGCCCATAATAGGGCAACTCTATCAATATCAAAATGCCACTTAAATAGTTGAGCTAGTTTCAAACTAGATTTTGATTTTCTTTCTCTCTTCCTTACTCCCATTCTTTTTCTTTTTCTTTTCCTTCCTCTCTTTTTTCTATCTGTTTCTCTCTCTTCCTCTCTCTCTCCTTCCCTCTCACTCTTTCCCTCTCGGCTTCTGGGCAGGTTTGGAAAACTCTGAGTTGATGATGATTTTTAAGTGAGCGATTGCTCACTGCTCAGCTTAGAGGGAACTATGGGGGGAGGTGTAATTTAGAATTTAACTTCATTCAAATCAATACAGATAAAACAATCGCGACCCACGGATGTCACATTTCTCGCCTCCTCACGCTCAGAATTATACCCTTCGTTTTGAGAGTTAAATTTCCGAACCCGAAATAAATGCACGTTATCTCCGTTCGTTAAACAAATGGACGGTTAATCAAACCATTGTTTTCTTGAGAGAAATCTTACGCAGACACCCAAATTGAGTGGCTTTGTAAGTCTCCAAAAAGTCTGGATTTTTTTCTTTAAAAAAAAAATTCTTTTGAACTGTCCGTATGATGTCATGAAATACATGTCCCATAAATCATTCCATTCCATCTCTTATTTTGTTGTATTTGTACATCAGGCTACCAAGAAAAAAAACACCCCACCCCAAAAATTATTTTTTTGCACACTTTCTAAAATAAATAAACTCAACACCCGAATCAAACTTAAACGGCCTTTGTGCCTTTCCCTTAGTAATATGCATTTTACTCCATATATTCCCCCTTTGAAAACTCTGTCTCCTTTTTTTAAAAAAATAATGAAACTGCAAAACAGCATTGCACAACTCTAAAAAATGAATTTTGCCTCGGGAAGTGCCAAAATGGAGATGGCTGGATAAAAATTTGGACCAACACCATTTATTTATCTGGGAGGACAAAGATTTCTTTGCATGCAGAGATCAACAGATTCAAAGGGAAAAAATGATCTCTGTTTGGAATTATAATAGGCTAAGATTTGACGGACTTTGGAATTCATTTTTCCTCTTTTATTTTTTGGAAATTCATGCTTGCCCACTTGCGAAATGGAAAGGCAGGAAATGAAATCCAACCTCTCGAAAGGTTAGAACGAAAGAAGACGTTAATTTTTTCTTTTGCACGCTTGGAACAAAGCAACAACTTTGAAGCTGGTGCAGAAACAGCTGCAGGCAACATAATTGTTGGCATTTCTGACCATCTTGAAGCTCCAGGAACAACTGTGACAACACACTGCCTCTTTTTTGATGCCTGGCAGGAAACTGCCAAGTTTTTTTTTAAAAAAAGAGGATTTTTTTTGGCCCTGCCAGGCAAAACCTTGCCAAAGTCAAGACTGGCAGAGGGAGGCCCTGTTGGCCACGGCAAACCTCATGCATGGCTTGTGTTTTCCTTCAATAAGGTTTGGCTCATATTTGGCTGAGAAATATATATATATATATATACACACACACACACACACACACACACACACACACAGTGGAACCTCTACTTACGAACTTAATTCGTTCCGTGAACAGGTTCTTAAGTGCAAAAGTTTGTAAGAAGCAATTTTTCCCACAGGAATCAATGTAAAAGCAAATAATGTGTGCGATTGGTGAAACCACAGGGAGGGTGGAGGCCCTGTTTCCTCCCAGGAGATTCCTAGAGAGGCTCCACAGAGGCTTCTCCCTGCCTTTTCTGGCCCTGTTTCCTCCCAGGAGATTCCTAGAGAGGCTCCACAGAGGCTTCTCCCTGCCTTTTCTGGCCCTGTTTCCTCCGCGGAGATTCCTAGAGAGGCACCACAGAGGCTTCTCCCTGCCTTTTCTGGCCCTGTTTCCTCCCCGGAGATTCCTAGAGAGGCACCACAGAGGCTTCTCCCTGCCTTTTCTGGCCCTGTTTCCTCCCAGGAGATTCCTAGAGAGGCTCCACAGAGGCTTCTCCCTGCCTTTTCTGGCCCTGTTTCCTCCGCGGAGATTCCTAGAGGCCCCACAGAGGCTTCTCCCTGCCTTTTCTGGCCCTGTTTCATCCCCGGAGATTCCTAGAGAGGCACCACAGAGGCTTCTCCCTGCCTTTTCTGGCCCTGTTTCCTCCCGGGAGATTCCTAGAGAGGCCCCACAGAGGCTTCTCCCCGCCTTTTCCGGCCCTGTTTCCTCCCAGGAGATTCCTAGAGAGGACCCACAGAGGCTTCTCCCTGCCCTTTCCGGTTACATTTTCAGAAGCTCAGGTTTGTAAGTGGAAAATGGTTCTTGAGAAAAGGCAAAAAAATCTTGAACACCCGGTTCTTATCTAAAAAAGTTCGTAAGTAGAGGTGTTCGTAGGTAGAGGTACCACTGTATACCCTTCTCTGTCCTCTTTTACGCCGATGTTTGATGTGTCTCGTTTTACAAACAAATATACAAATACCTGTGTTTTTATTCCAAGCCTTAATCGGAGAAAGATGCTCCTTGTAGAACTTTGTTCTTTCTCTGCGTCAGCTGTTGGTCTCCACGGGTGCTGAGAGAGAGAGAGAAGAAAAACAGAGCTGTAAGGATTGTCCCAATGAAATACAAACACACCGTTCGTGCTGTGTGATAATTTTGTGATTCAGCCCATTAGGAAAAACAAAAGATCCTCCACTAAGAACTAAGGGAGGCACATTATTTCTACTACAATATTTTATTTGGCCGAATGTGATCAAGACACACAAGGAATTTGTCTCTGGTGAAGAAGCTCTCGGTATACACGCAAAGCAACAGAGTAATAATAATTATATTAATGATACCGATAAGAGGAGGTAGTAGAGATGATGAGAAGGATAATAATACTGCTACAGCCATACAACATGGATAAATATTGTTCCGTCCTAGCGATCAGCCCTCCCCAAGAGGTAGGTCCACACACACACAGATTTGACAAGATTTAAGCAAGTCATTTCTAATCGTTTGGTAGCAAGGAGGGTTAAAAGACATCAACAAAGCCAGAGTTAAGTCCGTTCGTCACAGCTGCTTGTTAGAGTCTCAAGCAATAATGTAAACTCCACAATAGTCTCTCTTTGATCTCAGATCCCTAATTTACATGACTCACTCTGAGTTGGCAGGAAGCCTGGAGATACAGATTTCACCTTCTTAGTTTGTAATTCACATAAATAATCCAAGAGTCAAATCCAAGAGTCATCGTTCACATTTGAAAGTTGACTTCCGCAATAGCTCATCACAACTAACCATTAAATAGCCAAAAGGCGCGGCCAAGTGTTCCATAGATCTATTCAAGCAGAAACCTCCTCCTGTTCAGCCACTCATGCCTTCTGACACTTCTGAAAACTCTGGCATCAAGAAGACACTCTTAGTCTTCTCCTGAGCTTTCAGCCTCTAACCCCACATCCTCTCCAACCTCCTCACTATCAGACTTGAGTGCCAATTACACGGGTCTAGGATACCAACCCACATCCATCTCTCGATCCTCAGAATCTGTAATCAGCTGTGCAGGATACGGATGGGCCACAACAAATATTAGATGGTTCTGTGGGAATTTGGTACTCAGCAGAGTGATGGGATAAGGGACCATTTGTCTCTAATGGTACAAATTCCTGCTTGACCAGGGGTTTAGATTAGAAGACCTCCAAGGTCCCTTACAATGCTGCTATTCTGATTCTGATTAAATAGATCCAACGCATGTTCTTGTCCATTTCCTAAAAAGAGTCAACTTTTTATAGCCTAACCCCAAATTCCTGGCTGGTCCTCAGCCAAAGTCAAACCTAGGCAGGAATCAATTGTGAACTGATTTCTTGGTTTATTTTTGTGTTTCCCCTGCAGAATTCTGTCTTTTCCCAAAAATCTGATTGGCAAAAGCCAGACCAGGAAAGGACTGACTGCAGCATTCCGTATGTGGAGCGACGTCTCCCCGTTCACCTTTCGCGAAGTGCCAGTGAGCGCCTCCAGCGACCTCACAATAGGTAAGTACCTTTACCCAGCTGATTTTCGCTTCCAACGGAAGCATCCTTAAATTACCGCTCTGTATTACAGGCCGTCCTTGACTTATAACCTTTTGTTTAATGACTGAAGTTGTAATGGCGGTGAAAAAAGTGACATGACTGTTTAACATCACTTATCGTCCAATTGCGGCATCCCTGTGGCCATGTGATCAAAATTCAGATCCTTGGCAACTAGTTCGTATTTACAACAGTTTGGGATTACATTCTCCCGAACCTCCGATGAACAGTCAACGGGGAAGCCCAGATTCATTTAACAAACGTGTGACTGCAGGGATTCATTTAACAACGGTGACATGATAAGATCGTAAAATGGGGCAAAGCTGGCTTTGTGACTGTCTTGCTTAGCAACAGAAATGTTCGGCTCAACTGTGGTAGTTAAGTCAAGGACCGCCTGTAATACAACGTGACAAGAAGTAACAAAGATTAAGGATGCAATGATTAAGGATGATTAAGGAATAAGAGATGCGGTGGCGCAGTGGTTAGAGGGCAGTACTGCAGGCTACTTCTGCTGACTGCCGTCTGTCTGCAATTTGGCAGTTCAAATCTCACCAGGCTCAAGGGTGACTCAGCCTTCCGTCCTTCCGAGGTGGGTAAAATGAGGACCCAGATGGTTTGGGGGCAATATGTTGATTCTGTAAAGTGCTTAGAGAAGGCTGTGAAGTAGTAAATAAGTCTACGTACTAGTGTAAATGGAGGAGAGGAAAAGAAAGGAGAGGAAAGAAAAGGAAGAAAGAATGAGACAGAGGGAGGAGGAAGGAAGGATGGTAAAAGGAAAGGAAAGGAAGAAAGAATGAGATAGAGGGAGGAGGAAGGAAGGATGGTAGAAGGAAAGGAAAGGAAAGGAAGAAAGAATGAGACAGAGGGAGGAGGAAGGAAGGATGGTAGAAGGAAAGGAAAGGAAGAAAGAATGAGACAGAGGGAGGAGGAAGGAAGGATGGTAGAAGGAAAGGAAAGGAAGAAAGAATGAGACAGAGGGAGGAGGAAGGAAGGATGGTAGAAGGAAAGGAAAGGAAGAAAGAATGAGACAGAGGGAGGAGGAAGGAAGGATGGTAGAAGGAAAGGAAAGGAAGAAAGAATGAGACAGAGGGAGGAGGAAGGAAGGATCGTAGAAGGAAAGGAAAGGAAGAAAGAATGAGACAGAGGGAGGAGGAAGGAAGGATGGTAGAAGGAAAGGAAAGGAAGAAAGAATGAGACAGAGGGAGGAGGAAGGAAGGATGGTAGAAGGAAAGGAAAGGAAGAAAGAATGAGACAGAGGGAGGAGGAAGGAAGGATGGTAGAAGGAAAGGAAAGGAAAAAAGAATGAGACAGAGGGAGGAGGAAGGAAGGATGGTAGAAGGAAAGGAAAGGAAAAAAGAATGAGACAGAGGGAGGAGGAAGGAAGGATGGTAGAAGGAAAGGAAAGGAAGAAAGAATAAGACAGAGGGAGGAGGAAGGAAGGATGGTAGAAGGAAAGGAAAGGAAGAAAGAATGAGACAGAGGGAGGAGGAAGGAAGGATGGCAGAAGGAAAGGAAAGGAAAGGAAGAAAGAATGAGACAGAGGGAGGAGGGAGGGAGGATGGTAGAAGGAAAGGAAAGAAGGAAAGGAAAGGAGAGGAGAGGAAAGAAAGGAAGATGAAGAAAAGGAAGGAAGGAAGAAAAGGAAGCAAGCCATGGTGGCGCAGTGGCTAGGAGTGCAGCACTGCAGGTTACTTCTCCCAACTGCCGGCTGCTTGCAATTTGGCAGTTCGAATCTCACCAAGCTCAAGGTTGACTCAGCCTTCCGTCCTTCCAAGGTGGGTAAAATGAGGACACAGATGGTTGGGGGGCAAGAGGCTGACCCTGAATACCGCTTAGAGAAGGCTGTAAAGCTTTAAGTCTTAAGTGCTAGTGGTTTGCAGGATGCTAAGAATGAAACCAAGAATGGCTGACTGAAAAGCCTAAAAACCCCACCCTTTATAAAAGTCTAATTTCTAAGGCTTATCTTAGTCTCAGTTCCCCAGCAAGACCCACATTTTCTCGAAACGTTCATTCACTTGCCACGTCTGGCTACTTGATTGTCAGTGGCCACAGATGACTAAGGGAGAAATACCTTTCGCAACAAATCTTCTGTTAGTTTCCATCCTCAAATCAGAGGGCTACACTGCAACATCTGGAAAACACAAGGTCATTGATTGGCTGAACAATCCTTCCAGATGGGGGGGGCGCGGGGGAGAGAGAAATAGCTTAGCCCTGACCAGATCATGCCGTTCTATCTCTGCATGTCACTAAATTGAAAACAGAACATTTTAGTTTGGCTGGGAGCAAAAGAATCCGGAGGGAGTTGCAAAGATATCGTTTTTTGAGGTCTCGAAGCTGGCTGGGTGCTACGTTGAAATGAGAAGATTAAAAATAAAATGTTTGGGCTTAATACAAGATTTCCAAAATGGGTTTGCTTTGGATTTAACTTTGCACAAGAAGCAGGGCGAGGATCCCATTCTAAAAATCGAAGTATAGGTGGGGCCAGGACTACCGTAAAAATAATAATGGTATTTTATTTATTTTTATTTATTTGTTTTGTCAAGTACGTATTTAGAATAGATAGAATTCTTTATCCATCAAATTGCGATTGGACATACAAGGAATTTGTCTTTGGTGCATATGCTCTCAGTGTACATAAAAGAAAAGATACATTTGTCAAGAATCGTGTGGTACAACTCTTAATGATTGCCATACGGGGTCAAATAAGCCAGTGATTTTCAACCTTTTTTGAGCTGCGGCACATTTTTTACATATACAAAATCATGGGGCACATTGAGGGGGGGGACAGTGGGGGGGCTAAAAAAAGTTTGGACAAAAAATTATATCTCTCTCTTCCTCCCTTTCGCTCTATTTCTCTCCCTCTTTCTCTCTCTTCCTTTCTTCCCCTATCTGTCCATCCCTCTTTCTTTCTCCCTTCCTTCCTCTCTTTTTTGCTCTCTTTCTATCTCTCCCTCCTTCCCTGCCTCTCTTTCTCTTGTTTTCTCTCTCTCTCTCTTGCTTTCTTTCTCTCTCTCTCTCTCGCTTTCTTTCTCTCTCTCTTTCTCTCTTGCTTTCTTTCTCTCTCTCTTTCTCTCTTGCTTTCTCTCTCTCTCTTTCTCTCTCTCTTGCTTTCTTTCTCTCTCTCTCTCTTGCTTTCTTTCTCTCTCTCCTTCTCTCTTTCTCTCTTGCTTTCTTTCTCTCTCTCTCTCTCTTTTGCTTTCTTTCTTTCTCTTGCTGAGCTTTGCGGCACACCTGACCATGTCTCGCGGCACACTAGTGTGCCACGGCACACTGGTTGAAAAACACTGAAATAAGCAATGAGGAAACAATCATTATTAATAAAAATCTTAAGGATACAAGCAACAAGTTACAGTCATACATTCATAAGTGGGAGGAAATGGGTGATAGGAACAATGATAGTATACAAAGTAGTATACAAAGATACAACAATGTTTATATACACAATATTGGTATCTGAATATTGGTACTAATAATAGAGAAACAATTAGACATATTTAATTGGAATTTAAAGCACTTTGCATGCTTTTAATTCCAATTAAATATGGCCCCAGGAGGATGGATGTGTGTGAGAATTTCCCTTGCTGGTTGCAAGTTAGACTCTGACATTCATTGATGGACAGGGTTTGGACAAATTTGAGGCATAGCGTTGGGAAGTCACAGGTTCTCCCCAGTTTTTAAGGGTTGGTACAATAAGTGTGTTTAGTCTGGTGGATTTTTGCAGATGTGTTAAATGAATGCAGTGTTTTTCTCAACCTTGGTAACTTTTAAAATGTGTGGATTTAAAACTCCCAGAATTCCCCGGCCATTCCTCATGGCTGGGAAATTCTGGGAGTTGAAGTCCACGCACCTTTAAAGTTACAACGGTTGAGAAAACAATGCAGGAACAGCTGTAAAATTTAAAAGTAAAACTTGGGAAGGCCAAGGGAAGAAACACAAACTAGCTAGGATACTCCTGGTTTGTAGACGTGAAATGATCTCTCTCTTTTTTTAACCCCTCTTTCTTCCCGCCCTACCTGCCAGGTTTCTACCCCATCGATCACACCGATTGTATGGAATCGCAAATCCACCACTGTTTCGATGGAATCACGGGCGAGTTAGCCCACGCTTTTTTCCCGCAAACGGGAGAGATTCATTTTGACGATCACGAATACTGGATTGTTGGGGACACTCGGTTCAGCTGGAAAAAGGGTAAGTGGGCTGGAGTCAAAGATCCCAGGATCTTAAGTTATAAAGGAAAAAAAGAACTGAGAGATGGGAAGGAAAAATTGAGTTGAACAGAATAGAAATGAGGTTCGTTGATAAAAGATTGGTGGAAAGAGTACAATGGAGGGGGGGGGGGATCCGCTATAAATCCAATAGAAATTAAGAGATCCTGGAACCAGATGAAAGGAAATTTTAAAAAAGAACCTGTTGCAAAATTTAAAAATATTAGATTTGACACCCTTGAATCATCGAAAGATGAAAGAAGATAAAGACTAATTTGGCTTTAGATATTTGGTCCCAAGCTGTAAAAAAAAAGGCTTGACTAAGCAAAATGAAATTCTTTCCCCAAACCATGGTTGGGTTATTAGCAAGAAAAAGATGAATACAAATTAGTCTTTGAATTATGACAACTGAGATATTGATAAAGATATTGATAAAATTGAACGGGTCCAAAGACGGGCTACAAGAATGGTGGAAGGTCTTAACCATCAAACTGATCAGGAAAGACTTCATGAACTCAACCTGTATAGTCTGGAGGACAGAAGGGAAAGGGGGGGACATGATCGAAACATTTAAATATATTAAAGGGTTAAATAAGGTTCAGGAGGGAAGTGTTTTTAATAGGAAAGTGAACACAAGGACAAGGGGGGCACACTCTGAGGTTAGTTGGGGGAAAGATCAGAAGCAATGTGAGAAAATATTATTTTACTGAAAGAGTAGTAGATGCTTGGAACAAACTTCCAGCAGACGTGGTTGGTAAATCCACAGGAACTGAATTTAAACATGTCTGGGATAAACATATATCCATCCTAAGATAAAATTCAGGAAATAGTATAAGGGCAGACTCGATGGACCAGGAGGTCTTTTTCTGCCCTCAATCTTCTATGTTTCTCTATGTTCATATCCATAATTCGTTGCTCATTGAAAAAGGTATTCAGTGAATTTAGTCCCACGGCTGTTAAGTGAATCTGGTTTCTTTGCTTGTCAGAAGGTCGCACAAGTGGATCGCGTGATTGCAGGATGCTGCGACAGTCATATATATGAGTCAAGTGTCCGAATGTCAATCACGCGACTGTGAGGCTGCTGCAGTAGTCATAAGTGTGAAAAATGGTCATAAGTCACTTTTTTTCAGTGTCGTAACTGCTCTGTTGCGTTCCTCCGGGTTGCTCTCCCAGCCTGTCAGATTTCGCCATTCCGATGCCTTTCAAATAAAGACTTTGCTCCCTGGAATGTTGCCGGTAAAAATATTTCTGGCAGCTGAAACTGAAGTTTTTGCTTGAAACTGTTGCCTGCTGGCTGAGACCCAAAAGCAGGCTGAGCGTTATCGAGCATTTGTCATGCTCTCTTTCGCATCCGAAAAACAAAGCTGTTTACATTTTTCTCCATCTGGGTGATGGCTTTTGTTCTGTAGACTTTGCAGGAGCTCAGCGGCCGATGTTATTTTTTTAAAAAAAAGTTCCATAAAATGCTAAACATATGGCCCGTTGGGTCCAGATGAGCCTTTCCTCATTAAGTATTTTTCAAGAACATAGAAACATAGAAGATTGACGGCAGAAAAAGACCTCCTGGTCCATCTCGTCTGCCCTTATACTATTTCCTGTATTTTATCTTAGGATGGATATGGGTTTATCCCAGGCATGTTTCAATTCAGTTCCTGTGGATTTACCAACCATGTCCCCTGGAAGTTTGTTCCAAGTATCTACTAACTCTTTCAGTCAAATAATATTTCCTCACGTTGCTTTTTATCTTTCTCCCAACTAACCTCAGATTGTGCCCCCTTGTTCTTGGGTTCACTTTGCTATTAAAAACACTTTCCTCCTGAACCTTATTTAACTCTTTCACATATTTAAATGTTTTGATCATGCGCCCCCTTTTTCTTCTGTCCTCCAGACTATACAGATGGAGTTCATGAAGTCTTTCCTGATAAGTTTGATGCTTAAGACTTTCCACCATTTTTGTAGCCCGTCTTTGGACCCGTTCAATTTGATCAATATCTTTTTGTAGGTGAGGTCTCCAGAACTGGACACAGTATTCCAAATGTGGTCTCACCAGCGCTCTATACAGCGGGATCACAATCTCCCTCTTCCTCCTTGTTATACCCTTAGCTATGCAGCCAAGCATTCTACTTGCTTTCCCTACCGCCTGACCACACTCTTCACCCATTTTGAGACCGTCAGAAATTACTACCCCTAAATCCTTCTCTTCTGAAGTTTTTGCTAACACAGAACTGAAAATACAATACTCAAATTGAGGATTCCTTTTCCCAAGTGCATTATTTTACATTTTGAAACATTAAACTGCAGTTTCCATTGTTTGACCACTTATCTAGTAAAGCTAAATCATTTGCAATATTATAGAAACCTCAAGGAATATCAACCCTATTTATTATTTATTTATTTATTTATTAGTTGGACTTTTATGCCGCCCCTCTCCGAAGACTCGGGGCGGCTCACAACAAGTAAAAACAGTCACAACAATCCAATTAATTAAAATATTTAACGATTTAAGAAAACCCCATGTAATAGCAAACACACACACAAGCATACCATGTATAATTAACATGCCCAGGGGAGATGTTTAGTTTCCCCATGCCTGATGGCAAAGGTGAGTCTTAAGGAGTTTTCGGAAGGCAGGAAGAGTAGGGGCAGTTCTAATCTCCGGGGGGAGTTGGTTCCAGAGAGCCGGCGCCGCCACAGAGAAGGCTCTTCCCCTGGGACCCGCCAACCGGCATTGTTTAGTTGACGGGACCCCGAGAAGGCCCAATCTGTGGGACCTAATCGGTCGCTGGGATTCGTGCGGCAGGAGGCGGTCTCGGAGATATTCTGGTCCGATGCCATGAAGGGCTTTAAAGGTCATAACCAACACTTTGAATTGTGACCGGAAATTGATCGGCAGCCAATGCAGACTGCGGAGTGATGGTGAAACATGGGCGTACCTAGGTAAGCCCATGACTGCTCTCGCAGCTGCATTCTGCACGATCTGAAGTTTCCGAACACTTTTCAAAGGTAGCCCCATGTAGAGAGCATTACAGTAGTCGAACCTCGAGGTGATGAGGGCATGAGTGACTGTGAGCAATGAGTCCCGGTCCAGATAGGGCCGCAACTGGTGCACCAGGCGAACCTGGGCAAACGCCCCCCTCGCCACAGCTGAGAGATGGTTTTCTAATGTGAGCTGTGGATCGAGGAGGACGCCCAAGTTGCGGACCCTCTCTGAGGGGGTCAATAATTCCCCCCCCAGGGTAATGGACGGACATTGCACACTTTATAGAGTCATCAGCAAATAGGCGAACCTTCCCTACCAAACCTTCGCCTATGTCACTCACAAACATATTAAAAAGAATAGGAAAAAAGAGTGCTTCTCTTAAAGAGTCTGTCATATCTCTGTATGAGCCCCTGTTCTGGGCCTGTTTCTGCAGAGAGCGGGATTTGAAAATAGCAAATCAGAGTTCCTGGATGATCCAACGTTTGCCTAATGGTATAAATAATCTTCACTCCAAGGAGAGTTATTACCAGCAAGATGCAGCATGCAGAGGTTTCTGGAATCTTCAATTTGTGATCTGGATACCTGATGCCCCATTTGGGAAGAATATAGCAGAAAAATTTGCTGCTCTTTGTTTCAAGATGCAAGTGTGCCAGGAGCTAATTTAAAATAAGAAACAACCATTTAATTCAAATGGTTAATGAGCCCATCAAATAGGGATAAATCAAACATTTTGATTTATCAGGGCTTTGTCGAAAAGATCTGGGACTTCCCTAATGTTGAATATTATTTTGCCACCGTCCTGTTTTTAACAATCTCTCTTAAGGATTGCCAAACTCACACAGCCTAGGCTGAAAACAGGAGACAAAATTATTCGCTCATAAAACTAATCTCAAAACTTTGCAAAGGGATGTTGGGATTTATTCGGATCAGGAAACGGACATTTTTTTTTTACAACGGCAAAATCCCTGGCGGCAGCTGTACTGTCTCCAAGACAAGGAAAATCTGTTATTTCCTCTCTCTTTTTTCTGCTCCAAACATCCAAGAATTTAACCTTCTCGAGACAAGTTTGCAAGCACTTCCTATTGAAGAAGACCAAGCGACACAAAAGACCGAGAATTTTTGCATTACTAAATTTCGAGACAGCTGCAGCTGGAGTCAAGACCGGGTTGCATTTTTGAGGCTTCGGTCTATTTATTTACTTATTTTTAAATGAAAAAAAAAAATACATCCTTGGGGCTGGATGAGAAAGGAACGTTAATCCAGGACACGGAGTAATACAATGCAAGAGCAGCTGAATCAATTCTATTGCTACCGCCTCTTCTGTTTTAAATTAAGGAAAGGGTTTGGGAGATTTGCTCAGGGGCTTGAAGGAAAGAAATCTTCTAACCTCCAAAACATCTTGTGTTTCAAGAAAAGAATGAGCTGGAAAGTGAATTCTCCAACCATTTGGGAATCCTGCCCTTTTGCAGAGCGGAGAAGAGTTGCAAAATGACAGGATCAAAAGGCAGGTATTGGCTGCGGCGGCGTTATAACCAAAGTGAGGGTAGTCCTCCGGAGTCCAAAATTTTAGCTGCTTAAGCGAGACAGTTCTTAAGGGAGCTTTGCTCCTTCCTCGCCACAGGGGTTATGTGACTGGCTGCGGTCATTAATGAGGAACACGGTGTCAGAAAAGGGGATCACGTGACCAAGGGACGCTAAGCAGGTCGTAAATGCAAGTTGGTTGCCAGGCATCTGAATTCTGATCACATGACCATAGGGACAATGTGACGGTTAAATGTGAAAAACAGTCAATTTTTTCAGCGCAGCTGGTCACTAAGTGAATTGTTAAGAAATTGAGGGCTGTGATTATATTTTATTTTTTCAACATCTGTCGATTTGGAAAAACCAAACCACGACAGTGCACGAAACAAACTTAATCCTTCCTGTTCCTGGCGGGAGTGGGTGGGTGGGTTGGTTAATCCTGAAGCATCCTGAATTGGTCCAAATATCTTTTATAATACAATGGTACCTCTACCTACAAACGCCACTACTTACGAACTTTTCTAGATAAGAACTGGGTGTTCAAGATTTTTTTGCCTCTTCTCAAGAACCATTTTCCACTTACAAACCCGAGTCTCCAAAACTGTGACTGGAAAAGGCAGGGAGATGCCTCCGTGGGGCCTCTCTAGGAATCTCAAGAGGAAACAGGGCCGGAAAAAGCGGGAAGAAGCCTCCATGGGGCCTCTCTAGGAATCTCCTTGGAGGAAATAGTGCCTCCACCCTCCCTGAGGTTTCCCCAATCACATGCATTATTTACTTTTACATGGGAAAAATTGCTTCTTCTTACAAACTTTTCTACTTAGGAACCTGTTCACAGAACGAATCAAGTTCATAAGTAGAGGTACCACTGTAGTGTTTTTTTCCTACATTCAATTCAACCACTTGATTAGGTTCCTTTTGTTGTTGTCTTTTTAAAGGAGTCTGGCTGACGGACCTGGTTCACGTGGCCGCCCATGAAATTGGCCATGCGTTAGGTCTGATGCACTCCCTGGATCCCAACGCCTTGATGCATGTGAATGCCACCTTGACAGGAAAGAACACGATCTCGCAGGATGAGATGTGGGGAATGTACCGGCTTTACGGTAAGAGGCGCGAATCGGTGGCCCGGAGGGAAGGAAGAGGTTTGGGAATGATTCAATCCATCTCCTTTGCCAGTTTTCCTGATAAAAAGAGCGCAGGTAGCTGCCTCAATGTAGTTAGGCCCGAACGGGAGGCAACAACTGTGCAAAATGTCTACTGATATTCTCAGTCTCCTTGTGTTTTCTTAATAATAGAGTTGGAAGGGACCTTGGAGGTCTTCTAGTCCAACCCTCTGCTTAGACAGGAAACCGTACACTACTACTTCAGACAAATGGTTATCCAATATCTGCTTAAAAACATCCAGTGTTTGGAGCATTTACAACTTCTGGAGGCAAGCTGTTCCACTGATTAATTGTTCTAACTGACAGGGAATTTCTCCTTAGTTCTAAATTGCTTCTCTCCTTGTTTAGTTTCCACCCGTTGCTTCTTGTTCTACCCTCAGGTGCTTTGGAGAGTAGGTTGACTCCCTCTTCTTTGTGGCAACTCCTGAGATATTGGAAGACTGCTTTCATGTCTCCCCGGTCCTTCTTTTCATTAAACTAGACATACCCAGTTCCTGCAACCGTTCTTCATGTGTTTTAGCCTCCAGTCCTCCAATCCTCTTTGTTGCTCTTCTCTACACTGAGAATCCTTTTTGCATTGTGGCGACCAAAACTGAATGCAGGATTCCAAGATTCCAAACAGGGGTTTTGAAAATCCAGTTCCCCAAATCTTAAGACATTTTGCAGAAAAAGCAACTTCTTTGTTTTTTCTTGAAGAAGTTAGAGGGCTAATGACCAGGCGACTGCAAGGAAGTTAAACCCGTCTGTTTTCCAGCATTCACTTAGAACTGAAGACACTTTTTAGATGAGAAGCGAAATGTCTTCAGGGCAAAACAAAAGAAAAATCCAGCTGCCTTTGGGGAAAAAGTGACTGTGCCAAAGGACTCTGATTTGGAGAACTGGGCTTTTTAAAAACCCCATGTAGGTCTGTAAGAAAAGGCGAGAAGAGAAACACACGGAGGAGTGTGTTTTGCGTGTACAAATCTTTGTAATTAAATTATCCACTCAGGGAAGGATTTAATAGAACATAAGAGGAAGTAGGTAAGAAGGAAAGGAGTGAGAGTAGAAGGGGAGGTAGAGAAGGGGGAAGGAACGAGAAGGAAAGGCGGAGAAGTAAGAAGGAAGGAGAAAGAGTTGGTAGTAGGAAAGGGGAGAGAAGGTGTAAGAAGGTAGGTACTAGAGGTGGAATAGCCACCTGAGATAGGAAGAGGGGAGTGGAGAGAGGGAAGATTGAGATGGATTAAATAACAAAATTTAAAAATGGGAATGCAACTTAGGTTATTGTACTATTGTTTTTAAGCAACAATATTTGTACACTGATTTTTATTGAAGGTATATGTGATGTATGTTTTTTTAATGTTATTGATGTGGAGGAAAAAATAAGAAAAACTTTTTCAAAAAGTAAAACGGAGCAGGAGTCTCCATAGGGGAATCACAGAGCACGCGTTTTGTAATTAAAATTAAAATTGGTTTTGTTACTAACCCTCATGAAGGTGGCATTATCTTCTATCCAAATTCTTGGATGAGGGCTTCAGCAGGCGGTGGGGCTTTGAATCCCCAACCCCACCCGACTGTCCTTTCTGGGCCTCTGAAAGCCAGGACACATTGGGCAGAGAAAATGATAGGTTTCTAATCCAAAGTTGAAATTCAGCTGAAGGGAGTTTACCTCTTGGAGCAGAGAACATTTGAGCTGTGGTGGAAGACAGCATCTGAGACGGTGGAGAGCAGGGGACGAAATATATATCTATATTTTATTGTACTATTTGTGTTTCAAACTGTTTGAATTGGCAGTAGTGGTAATCTTTGTCGTGCCAAACATGCAGTCCACGCCCGTTTACAAAGAATGGGTGGAATTATTTTCTTTACCAATCTGATCAATTGAAAATGTTCTCTTTTCTTTGCGTTTATACTAAATATTTATTTTCTGGAAATCAGCTGTATCTCATCCCCTCCTTTAGCATCGATGCCGGTGGCTTCTCGGCACTCTGAAAAACCTCAGCAAAATTAGAACAGGAGAGGATTTGTGTATTGGAACTTGTGAAAACATCAACAAAAGTTATTCTCCACCCCCCCTAAAGTTGGCTCCATCTTTAGGAAATATAAAGAAGCTGCTTCATATACCAGTTTTACATGCCACAGGAGGAGAAAAGTGCTAAAATGTTGAGCTGTTGGGATTAAGTTCCATCCTCAAGTTTCCTCCAGAAAAGTAAACCAGCCTGTTTAATTTTCCAGCTAAATCCAAACTTTAACCATGATGGGAGAATCAAGGTTGCTGCTTATGGATTAATTAATCTTGTGAGCCGCCCCGAGTTTTCAGAGAAAGGCAGCATACAAATCTAAATAATAATAATAACAACAACAACAACAACAACAACAATAAATTAGTGAAATACGAAGATCTAAAAATCGAGCTGCAACGACTCTGGCATAAGCCAGTGAAAGTGGTCCCAGTGGTACTTGGCATGCTGGGCGCAGTACCAAAGGATCTCAGCGGACATTTGAAAACCATCGGAATTGACAAAATCTCCATCTGTCAATTGCAAAAGGCTGCTTTACTGGGATCGGCAAACATAATTCGCCGCTACATCACGCAGTCCTAGGTGCTTGGAAAGCGCCCGACTGGTGATGAAATACGAAATCCAGCATAGTGATCTCGTTTGCTGTGTTGTACTGACATAATGTCTTACAAGTGTCATGGCTTACAAGTGGAATACTCAAAAAGGAGACAGGAGGACTAATACTGGCTGCACAAGAACGGGCCATTAAAACGAATGCTGTCAAAGCCAGAATTGAAAAACCGACAGACAATCCAAAGTGCAGACTCTGTAAAGAAAGAGATAAAATAATTGATCACATACTCAGCTGCTGCAAAAAGATCTCACAGACTGACTACAAGCCTAGACACGATGCTGTGGCACAGATGATCCACTGGAACTTGTGCCAGAACTACCATCTACCAATAGCAAAGAACTTGTGAGATCATAAGCCCGAAAAAGTGGTCAAAAATGAGTAAGCAAAACTACTGTGGGACTTCCGACTAACTGAATTTTGAAACATAACACACCAGACATCCTGATTGTGGAGAAAAAGAAAGTATGGATCATCGACATCAAAATCCCAGGAGACAGCAGAGTTGAGGAGAAGCAGCTAGAGAAATTAGTGAAATACGAAGATCTAAAGATTGAGCTCCAACGACTCTGGCGTAAGCCAGTGAAAATGGTCCCAGTGGTACTTGGCATGCTGGGCGCAGTGCCAAAGGATCTCAGCAGACATTTGAAAACCATCGGAATTGACAAAATCTCCATCTGTCAATTGCAAAAGGCCGCTTTACTGGGATCGGCAAACATAATTCGCCGCTACATCACGCGACAGTCCAAGGTGCTTGGGAAGCGCCCGACTGGTGATGAAATACGAAATCCAGCATAGTGATCTCATTTGCTGTGCTGTATTGACATAATAATAATAATAAAAATAATAATAATAATATTATTATTATTATTATTATTATTATTATTATTATTATTATTATTTATCCTGCGCTTTAGTTAAGTTGGGCCACCAAAACCTCGCTTTTGCGTAAATAGTAAGGTTAAAATCAAGTCAGTCACAAAATGAATGAGAGGTGACATTTCCAGCTTTTCTTCTTGGGAATTTTAAAGTGAAATCCTGTTATTTTTTTAAAAAATACATTTTTTTCCAGGCTGCAAAGACCGACTGTTTATATGCCCATCATGGAGTCGAAAAGGATACTGTCGAACGCGCCAACGGTTTATGAAAAAGCACTGCCCCTACAGCTGTGATTTTTGCTTGGGTAATTCTCAAATCTTCCTTTTGTGGCAAATTCTCTACACAAGTATTTCTCAACTTTAAGAGGGGCAGACTTCAATTCCCAGAATTCCTCAGCCAGCCATGCTGGCTGGGGAATTCTAGGAATGGCTCCAGCCTTCTTAAAGTTGCTAAGATTGGGAAACACGGCTATAAAATAGTAATTAGTTTTTAGTAGAAAGGAGCTGCTGGTGTAATATTTTTGCCAGAGTTCAAGAATCTCTCTGCATCATCGGACTTTGGGAAATCCAAAACCCCAAAATTTGTTTTCTAAATGGAGTTGGGAAGGGAGGAAGTGACAACGCTCTGTCACAATCCCAGCAAAACATCATCATCGTTTGCTCCACATCTGTCCTGGGAGGGTGGTGACATGAAAACAATTCCAAAGAAAAAAGAATGAACTCTTTGCAGAGTTCAAATCCGTCACCAACAAAACCCCCGAAAGAAATTTAGGGATTTAGCAGATTTTAACAGATCAGGAAATGCAAGGCAGGGCATTTCCAAAAAGATCGCTACTCTGGATCAAACATCGCTTTTTAAAATTTTTGGTGAGGGATAACTGTGTTAGTTGCCTTGTTTTAATTCTCAGCTGATGACTCTGTTGTTTCCCACTTTCCAGATTTCCCTTTTCCGACAGTGGTACCCACTCTGCCGCCCCCAAGGATGAAGACCCGTATAGTTCCTGAAGGCCGGAACGTTACTTTCCGATGTGGCCAAAAAATCATTCACAAAAAGGGGAAAGTTCAGTAAGTTATTTGCATCTGGATTTTTTGGGGACTCTTGAGAGGAATGCCAGAGAAAAAGTTTTTAAGGCTAAAATGTCCTTTTTTAAAAGGATGGTTCCGTAGCTGCCAAATCTACAGGCTAAAAAAGATCTCCATGTGGCCTCTTTTTATTAAGCATGTTGCATGGGCTAAGCCTTGTACAATTGATCAAACTGATTATTCTTTTATTTTCCTTTCTATCCCCTTCCTTCCTGTTTCTATTTGTCCTTCCTTTGTCCTTTTTTTCGTTCCTTCCTTCATCCTTTTTTCCTTCCTTTCTCTCCTTCCTGTTTTTTCCTTCGTTTCCTTCTTCTTTCCTTCCTTCCTTCCTGTTTCTTTTTCCTTCATTCTTTTATTTCTTCCTTTTTTCATTTTTTCCTTCCTTCCTGTTTTTTCTTTTTCCTTCCTTTCCTTCCATCCTGTTTCTTTTTCTCCTTCCTTCCTGTTTCTTTTTCCTTCATTCTTTTTTCTTCCTTTTTTTCATTTCCCCCCTTCCTTCCTGCTTTTCTTTCTCTCCTTCTTTCCTGTTTTTTCTTTCCTTTTCCTTCCATCCTGTTTGTCTTTTTCTCCTTCCTTCCTCCCCCCCTCCCCCCCATGCAGTTGGTATAAGGAGAAGGAACTGCTAGAATATTCCTATCCTGGCTACCTGTTTTTGAATGGTGATCACATGAGCATCATCGCCAACGCCATCAACGAAGGAACATACACTTGCATCGTGAAGAAAAAAACCAAAGTCTTGACCACATATTCTTGGAGAGTCAGGCTGAAGCGTTAATGTGGACTGTGTGCAAGGACTTACAGACACACACACCAAAGTCACTCTACGCCGATCCACTTCCTCACCTCTGTTGCCGCATTGCACTTTCAACAGCCGATCCGCATTCACAAAAACCAAAATTCCCAGGTTATCCCTTCCAGAAGGAGACTGCAAAAATATTGGTTTCTTCCCTGCATTTGTTATTCTTGGCCAAACCTGCCGGGAATGATAGGACGTGTAGTCGAAGTCATAAAAAGGTTCCAAGGGGAGAAGAAATAGGCTATGACACAAGCTAAAAGAGCTGCTTTTAAAAAAAGTTGCTAATATTCATTAGGAACCATTTACACTTATATTTTCACCTACCTTCTGCTACAATCTGGAGCTTAGTGCTCTGCTACGAGATTGTTTTATTAAATCTGTCTTTTCGTCTTTCCCGATGCTGTTCAAGATGGCATATTTAAAAACATCCCTCCTTCAATTCCCCCCCCCACAATAAACATCAGGTAGCGTAGGGTTGGGGACTTTGGATTTCGTCAAAACAGAGGCGCAACTAAAATTGTATAGCCAAGGCCTTCGTCGTCGTACAGTTTAGCAAAACATCCCAGCATACAGTGAATTCCTGGGCTGAGCTTTTCCCCGCAAAGCAGATCTTATGCAAAACCAAGTTTTCAAGTTTCACGCACTACCTAAGATTAGAGATCACGTACTCCTCCAAATTACAAACTGGGTTTTCTGCCTTATTTAGGGAGAAAGGAAAGAAAGGATCAAAAGAAGAATTCCTTCGTTAAACCTTTGCATTAAAAAAACAAACAAACAAACAAACTTGGGTCAACAGCCTTTGAAAGAATTTGCCAGCTCATATATATTTTCTGGAAAGGTACAGAACAGTTGATTCTTAAGGAATTTCACCATACATTGTACCCTTTTAAATAAAATAAAGCATTTCCATACTGATATTTATTTTTTGCTTGAGAACACTTTATTACCCCGAGACATGATCGTATACAGTGGTACCTCTACCTACGGACACCTCTACTTATGAACTTTTCTAGATAAGAACCGGGTGTTCAAATTTTTTTTGCCACTTCTCAAGAACCATTTTCCACTTACAAACCCGAGCCTAAAAAACTGTAACCAGAAAAGGCAGGGAGAAGCCTCCGTGGGGCCTCTCTAGGAATCTCCTGGGAGGAAACAGGGCCTCCCCCCTCCCCGAGGTTTCCTCAATCGCACGCATTATTTGCTTTTACATTGATCCCTATGGGAAAAATTGCTTCTTCTTACAAACTTTTCTACTGAAGAACCTGGTCATAGAACGAACTAAATTCGTAAGTTACAGAGGTACCACTGTAATTAAAACACACAAAGACATGTGTTTGAGGCTTATTAGCTTCCCAGCAATGAAATTTAACTGGCTGGGAAAATTTCTACGTATCTAAAAATAGCCAAGCTTGAGAAATAATACTGAGTTATGAGTTCAGGACACCCTGACTCAGTTCAATTTGTCAGACACAAGGAAAGCCCAGACATTCTTGGGCAACAAACAATGTTCGTAAGCCACATTGGAAGCGTTAAGACATGATTGGGCAAACAATGTTAATCAGCCCCATTAGAGAAAATGCCAGGCATTCCTCATGCAAATAAGAAGACTCCACAGAAAGGCATAGAGACTGTATTCATAGTCACTCTAATCTTTAGTTAGCTGAATCATGGTTTATCTGATTAATTCAATTTTCTGATTCCATCCAAGGCAAGGAGCGGAAACAGCGAAGACAGGAAAAAACACACATAAGATTTGTTATTTTGTGGTTGGGGGGGTGTTGTCATCTCTCTCTCTGATCGAAGAAACAGAGAAGATTGACGGCAGAAAAAGACCTCAAGGTCCATCTAGTCTGCCTTTATACTATCCCCTGTATTTTATCTTAGGATGGATAGATGTTTATCCCAGGCATGTTGAAATTCAGTTACTGTGGATTTACCAACCACATCTGATAGCTCCTGTCAATCTGGCTTCCCTCACCAACTGTGCTTGTTGTGAAATTCGCAAATTACATGACCCTGGGACAGCGGAAATATCCTAAATGAATGGCAGCTGTCAAGCGCCCTAATTTTGATCCAGTCACCGTGGGGATGCTGCAATAGCAATAGCATTTAGATTATACACCGCTTCAGTGCTTTTACAGCCCTCTCTAAGCCGTTTACATAGAGTACGCCTCTTGCCCCCAACAATCTGGGTCCTCATTTTGCTGACCTTGGAAGGATGAGTTCACCATGAGCCTACTGAGATTCAATCTTAACTGCAATGGCCGTTAAGTGAAACAAACAACCGCAAGTCACTTTTTTTCAACGCCACTGTTAATTTCAGTCACTAAACAAAGGCTTGTAAGTTGAGTATTCCCTACAGATATGTATACAACAGGCTTCGAGAATCCGACCTGAGGCACAAGGGGGCATTTGAGAACTCACCACATAGGGATGTCATGTATATTCATTTTCAGTTTAGAAATTCATGAGGTTTCACACCCTAAAACAGCTGCGCTGTGTAATGCAGCAGAACACTTATTTTATGCTCACTTTAGGATGTTTCCAGGCTACCGTTATCCCTTCTCAGAGAAAGGAGGTGTTCGTAAAAGCCAAAATCAACCCTGCTGCATTCAGACAGCTTTGCAAATTTCAATCCATTCTTGTCAACACACACATGATCTCTTTTTTGGAAACCTTTTTTTAAAAAAAGGCAGCATTTGCTTTTTTGAAATCTCAGCTGGCCCCTTGAAAATTAAGTTTTGTCTAAAATCATCCTGAATGGTTTATGGCGAAGGAAGCTGTCAGGAACAGGTGCATTTGAAAACACAAATCTTGAAAGTAGTTAACTTACCTTATGAAATGCTTGGAAGCTAACAACTAGATCAAAGTCATCTCAAAAAGGCAAACTACGCTATCACAATCTGTATTTTCATTTCTCCTCTCCCTTTTCTTTCTTTCTTTTCTTTCTTTCTTTCAGCATCTGATGCAAATTGTCTGCAATTGGATTAAAGTAAGATATCAACACATTTTTCAAGTCAGTCAGCCCAACTCAGCCAGTGGGCAATTCTTTTTAAGACCTGAAGAAAATGCTAAAGACTTAACTTCCCCCTCCTCCCCTAAAAAAACCCCAGGAGAAATTGTGTTCATCCTTGTCCGGTTTCCCTGATTTTTTTTTCCTAGCCCAAGAGCCGTAAAACATGACATCCTTTTACATCTTCTTCTTCTTCTGCCTGATCCCAAAGCCACTGTTGGAAAGCTAGAAGGAAAATTCACCAAGTGTTAAAATACAATCATACTCAAGGATAAAGAGAGCAAAAAAAAAACCAACCCCAAGGTAATTTGTACTGAGTAAACAATTAAAAATCATTTTCTTTTTTATTCTACATATGTACAAGCAAGGGGAAAAAAAGAAACTAATCTGAATGGGAAGAACATAAATAGAAACGAGAGGTGTTTTCCTTTTTTTTTCTTAAAAAAAATAGTTCTTGAAGTTAACTGGGATTATGTTCTCATGATGGTAGTGGTGTTTATTCCCCCTCTCTCCCTGAAAGGGTCCTTGGTTTTCTCGGATTAATTCCAATCCTTAAAAAAGGAATCCAACTTTCTCTACTTTGATCCAGAAGCTGGTCCCAACTGCAGAGAATATTCTGCCCAAAAAATAAAATAAGTAATCAGCGTAGCCTGATGATTTTTCGTTCCCCCAGAGAACACAAATTCCCTTCCTTTCCGGTTCCTCTCGAAAGACTGAGCCCTCGGCCCCCTCTGTTTTAAAACTTCAGGCTGAATCCAGGCCCTGCGGCTGACGCGCCTTGGTTCGTGGTCGTCAAATGGAAGCCGGTATCTTTTATGTCGTCGTCGCCCTGCGGAGGCAAAAGGACATATTTTAGAATAGAATAGAATTCTTTATTGGCCAAGTGTGATTGGACACACAAGGAATTTGTCTTTGGTGCAGATGCTCTCAGCGGACATAAAAAAGACACATTTGTCAAGAATCATGAAGGACAACAGTTAATGATTGTCAAAGGGATCAAATAAGCAATGAAGAAACTATCAATTATTAATAAAAATCTCAAGATACAAGCAACAAGTTACAGTCATACAGCGCTAAGTTGGAGGAAAAAGGTGATAAAGAATAAGAAAAAACTAGTAGAAATAGAAGTGCAGACTTAGTAAAAAGTCTGACAGTATTGAGGGAATTATTTGTTTAGCAGAGTGCTCTGTAGCGACGTTTTGAGGGTAGGAGTTGAAACAGTTTATGTCCTGGATGTGAAGGATCAATAAATATTTTTATCGTCCTCTTATTGGCTCGTGCAGTATACAGGTCCTCAATAGAAGGCAGGTTGGCAGCCATTTTCTACAGTTCTGATTCTCCTCTGAAGTCTGTGTTGGTCTTGTTGGGTTGCAGAACCAAACCAGACAATTATAGAGGTGCAGATGACAGACTCAATGATTCCTCTGTAGAACTGGATCAGCAGCTCCTTGGGCAGATTGAGCTTCCTGAGCTGGCGCACATTGACTTACAACCAGGGGTGGGCTGCTGCCTGGATGGGGGGGCGGGGGAGGAGGACACAGTGGAGTAGCGAAAATGGAGCTCCACCCCAGAGCACCCAATTTGCACTGAAAGAAGTTGAAAGAAAATGCAGGGCGGCCTGCATAAGCCACGCCTGTGGTAGTAAAAACCTTGGTAGCCCTTCACTGCTTACGACCCACGATTGAGCTCAAAATTTCTGTGGCTGAGGGAGTCCATTGTTAAGCGAATCCTGCTCCAAAAGACAACCTTCCTTGCCAAAGTTGTTAAGTGAATTACTGTTGCTAAGTCACTGACGTGTTTGTTAAGTGAATCTGGCTTCCGTATTGATTTGGCTTGTCAAAAGACGATCACAGGACCTCAAGGCACTGCAATCGCCATAAATGTGAGTCTAACCCAATCTTTCTTAAATAGTGGGGCGTCCCACCCCACGGGGGGGGGGGGGGGCAGAGCAATGCCGGGGGGGGGGAGAGGCATGATCCCAGGGAGCATGGGGGGGGGGGTTTGGCCGTAAGGGTTTTTTGCACCGAACAATACCACACAGCACAGAGCAGGAGATATGAAGTGCAGATAACAAATCCTTTAAGAGACACCATGAAAAAAATATTTAACAGCGGTGAAAAGAAAGGAGGAGAAAGGTGGAGATCATGAGACAAACACAAGTCTTCCAGAGCTCAGACGAGGAAATATGACAAAGAAGCGTATGTAGCGCTTGGCTTCACTGTGACTATGGTGGGAGACGAGGAATGACCGGTACGTTTACTGTGTCTAAAAATGTTGGCAGCAGACAGCATGAAGCCAAATAAATTAAGGGGGTCACTTAAACACATTACACCCCAATCATGTTGATAAGCCCCTTGAGCTTTTTCAGTGAAAACATCCCAAATATTGCAAACAATCCTTTTGGTGTGGGGTGCAAAATGTTTACTTCTTCCTGGGGGGGGGGGGGGGGGACGTGTTTCTGAATATAATTGAGAAGCACTGGTCTAACCTCAACCCTAAGGCAGGACTAGAACTTACCAGCTGACTGTATCCCAGCCCTCCTTCTGGGGGTCGTGGGCTTGTGCCACGTTTCACTCGCTGTTGTTCGCTTTTGGCCGGCCACGTTGGGAACATAGAGGGGTCTATGGGTTGTGGGGTCTCACGGAAATATTCGTGCTTCAAGCCGTCTTCGGCAGTGATCCTTCTCCCGGGGTAATAGGTCAAGAATCTGGAAAAAGCAGAAATACACAATGCATAAACTGAAAAAAACGGAATTCACATCTGTTAGTACTATGTACAAGACCAGTTGGGTTGGCAATATATAAATAAGCTAAAAATGAATGTTTGTATTGAGGTACTATAGGGAAGGGAGGGAGGAAGAGGGAAGGGAAGGAAAGGAGGAAAAGGGAATGGGAAGAGAGAAGGAAGAGAAGGAGGGAGAGGAAAGGGAAGGAGGAAGAGGGGAGGGAAGGGAAGGGAAGGAAGGGAAGAGGGAAGGGAAGAGAAGGGGGAAGAGGGGAGGAATGGAATGGAAAGGAGGGGAAAGGGAAGGAGGAAGAGGGGAGGGAAGGGAAGGGAAGGAAGGGAAGAGGGAAGGGAAGAGAAGGGGGAAGAGGGGAGGAATGGAATGGAAAGGAGGGGAAAGGGAAGGAGGAAGAGGGAAGGAAGATGGCAGGGGAAGGGAAGGGAAGGAAGGGGGGGGGAATCAATTTCTCATCCCAACTTTCAGGCCCTGGACCAAGCTCAATCAAGATCAGCCAAATACTGCCCCCTGCTGGGTAAGCCTGATATAGGTTTGTGATTTCCCACAATACCCTTGAATAAAATTGTAGGAACAAGTGGGCTTATTACAATGCTTTCTTTTGGTGTGGAGTGCAAATCAGTGGACTTAGGGACAACAACAACAAAAAAACCTGGATTTTATCCAAACATAAAACAAATAAAGGCAAATCTACAATACCCAGCTATACATCTCCACCCCATGTCAAGTCAACGAAGCAGTGGAAGTGATGTGCCGGTACCTGGAGGCTGTTGGGACCTGGATGGGTGTCAACAAACTCAAACTCAACCCACACAAGACGGAGTGGCTGTGGGTCTTGCCTCCCAAGGACAATTCCATCTATCCGTCCATTACCCTGGGGGGGGGGAAACTATTGACCCCCTCAGAGAGGGTCCGCAACTTGGGCGTCCTCCTTGATCCACAGCTGACATAGTAACATCATCTTTCGGCTGTGGTGAGGAGGGCGTTTGCCCAGGTTCGCCTGGTGCACCAGTTGCGGCCCTATTTGGACAGGGAGTCATTGCTCACAGTCACTCATGCCCTCATCACCTCGAAGTTCGATTACTGCAACGCTCTCTACATGGGGCTACCTTTGAAAAGTGTTCGGAAACTTCAGATCGTGCAGAATGCGGCCGCGAGAGCCATCGTGGGGCTTCCTAGATTCACCCACATTTCTGCAACACTCCGCGGCCTGCACTGGCTGCCGATAGGTTTCCGGTCACAATTCAAAGTGTTGGTAATGACCTTTAAAGCCCTACATGGCATTGGGCCAGAATACATCCAGAACTGCCTTCTACCGCACGAATCCCAGCGGCCGATAAGGTCCCACAGAGTTGGCTTTCTCCGGGTCCTGTCCACCAATGTCGTTTGGTGGGCCCCAGGGGAAGAGCCTTCTCTGTGGCGGCCCCGGCCCTCTGGAATCAACTCCCCCCAGAGATTAGAACGGCCCCCACCCTCCTTGTCTTTCGCAAATTACTCAAGACCCACCTTTGTCGCCAGGCATGGGGGAGTTAAGATATTCCTTCCCATAGGCCATTACAAGTTATGTATGGTATGTTTGTGTGTATGTTTGGTTTGAATAATAAGAGTTTTTAGTTGTTTTATTAAATTGAATTGTTACATGTTGTTTTTTATCATTGTTGTTAGCCGCCCCGAGTCTGCGGAGAGGGGCGGCATACAAATCCAATAAATAAAATAAATAAAATAAATTTGTCCTTGGGTAATGGTCAGAGAGGATTGGGATTAACTGTCAAAATTCCCTAGGAAATGACAGCTGCCTCTCTCCTTATCTAACCCTGGGGTGGGAATAGAGCCCAGATTCCGATCGCAGAAAAAGCAGACTTGCTTGCTTTCTCGAAAGGAGCACCCCGACTCACTTATTCATGAGATCGAATCCTTGATCCGAGAGAAGGGCACCAAACCGTTTGCGGAGGTTGTTGTATGGGTACTCTGTGAAGGTCATTTTTTTGACCGCTGGCAGCTCGTTATAACCCGGCCAGATTTTTTCACTCGGAGTTCCCAAGTCCTGTAAAACAAGAAAGCAAAAGATTAAGGGAGCTAGGTTTGAGAATGCTTATCATTTAAAAACAGGTTTTCGATAAATAATAATAATGAAACAGCTTGAACACCATCGGAATTGACAAAATCCCGATTAGTCAATTCCAAAAAGGCAGCCATAATTACAAAAGGAAGAGTGAATGGATCTCAATGGCCGATTTTACACCAGATTTACTGAATAACTCTGCCTGCCCTTGCCACCACTCTGCAGGCAAATCCAGCCCATGTCACAGTTATATTTCTTATCAAATCATCTGAAAAAGATTAAATCATGGGAACTGCGCCGAAGTTTAATAAACTGAGATGCCCCGTTGCTCATCCAAATAACTTCTTCAGTGAAAATGAAAATTTAAGTTAGGCAGATTCCTTGGAATGTATTAACTCTCTCCATACAAACCACAGGGGTTTCTCTCCAAAATGTATTGCGAATGTAAACCTTAAAACCTTTTCTGATGCTCTTGACCTGGATGATTGAGTCTTCATTTTAAAAGATTTAACAGATTTGGCAGAGATCTTGTATGAGCCGGGGTAGAGTGCTGTACTGCAGGCCACTGAAGCTGACTTGTAGATCTGAAGATCAGCGGTTCAAATCTCATCACCGGCTCAAGGTTGACTCAGCCTTCCATCCTTGGTGGGTAAAATGAGGACCCGGATTGTGGGGGCAATAGCCTAGCTCTGTTAAAAAAGTGCTATTGCTAACATGTTGTAAGCCGCCCTGAGTCTAAGGAGAAGGGCGGCATAAAACTTGAATGAGTGAGTGAGTGAGTGAGTGAGTGAGTGAGTGAGTGAGTGAGTGAGTGAGTGAGTAAATAAATAAATACATAAATAAATAAATAAATAAATGTCATCTAGTCCAACCCCCTGCCCAAGCAGGAGACCCTGCACCATTTTTGACAGATGGCAGTCCAGTCTCTTCTTGAAAGTTCCCACAACTTCTGAAGGCAACTTCATCGGTTGATTGTTCTCACAGTCAGAAAATTTTTCCTTATTTCCATGTTGAATCTCTCCTTGACCAGTTTCCATCCACTGTTCCTTGTCTGGTGCTTAATCTCTGTGGTAGTCCCTCAAATACTAGAAAACCACTATCAGGTCTCGCTCTGGTCCTTTTCTTTACTAGACTAGCCATGCCATGTTCCTGCAACCATTCATTGTATGTTTTAGCCTCCAGACCCCTAATCATCTCTGTTGCTCTTCGCTGCACTTTTTCTAGCGCCTCAATCTCTTTGCATTTGTTATCAAAAGTTATGCAACCTGGCCAAAACTGCAAAAACCACACATACCTTCATAGCTGACATTGTTCTGATGAAATATTAAGACCCCTCTGTTCCATCATAAAACTGACAATAGCAATAGTAATAGCACTTAAACTTATATACCGCTTCATAGTGCTTTTACAGCCCTCTCTAAGCGGTTTACAGAATCAGCCTCTTGCCCCCAACAATCTGGGTCCTCATTTGGCCCCCTTTGGAAGGCTGGAAGGCTGAGTCAACCTTGAGACGGTGGTGAGATTTAAACTGCTGAACTACAGCTAGCAGTTAGCGGAAGTAGCCTGCAGTGCTGCACTCTAACCACTACGCCACAAGCTTGATTGGTGGATAGGTGTGAATGTTAATCTTGGCTGCTGTCAGACAGCATTGTAACCAGCTTTTAAGTCAAGGGATAAGAGAGTAAGTGCCACCGTTTACTTACTTTGAAAACTTTATTAATTTGGTCGATTTCGGATTTCCCTGGGAAAAGTGGCTTCTGGGTTAACAGCTCTCCGAAGATGCAACCCACAGACCACATGTCGATGGCTGTGGAATATTCCTGGGAAAGAGAAGGGGGAAAAATGGGAAATCCACTCAGTGGGATTGTCAAACAGCAGCGTGTCAAACATTCTGGAGAACTGTCCTTAAGATTGGAATCAGTTTGAGGTGGACGTAGCGGAAACTAGAAATGATTTTGGGCATCTCTGATTGGCCCCGGAGGCAGAGGTTGTCCCCCACTTACAACATTCACTTGGTGAATGTCCGAAGTTACAACGGCCCTGAAAAACCTGACTTTATGGCCATGTTTCAGACCTACAACTGCTGTAGCAATCCTCAGGGTCACGTGATTGACATCTAAGGATGCTTGACAACTGGATCGTATTTACGACGGGGTCACATGACCCTGTTATCATGGGTAAGCCATATTGTGGCCGTAAGGGCCCACAGAGTCGGCCTTCTCCAGGTCTCATCCGCCAAACAATGTTGGTTGGCGGGACCTCGGGGAAGAGCCTTCTCTGTGGCGGATCCGACCCTGTGGAATCAACTGCCCCCAGAGATTCGCACTATTCTCCTCCCTATCAATCTTCTGGAAAGCCATTAACACCGGGCTTTTCCAGCAGCCCTGGAATTAGATTGACTGCTGTGTGTGTATGGTTCTTTTAAAGTTATTATTTATTATTATTACTGATTTTTATTATGTATTTGTGATTGTATTTTAATATTATTGTATTTATCGCATTTGTTAGCCGCTCTGAGTCTGCTTTGGAATAAGCGGTATAGAAAATAAATAAATAAATAAATAAATATGACTCGCTTAACAAACGTTGCGAGAACAGTCGCAAAATGGGGCGAAAACTCACTTAACAAATTCCTTACTTAGCGACATAAATTTTGGCAGATGGCCGTGAGTCGCTGTACAAACTCTGCTTGTACAGAAAGTCCTCAACTTACAACTATTCTTTTAACATGCTTCAAAGTTATGGCAGACTGGAATCCAAGATACAAAGGGAAACTACGTTTACAAAAAGAGCTGCCGTTTAAAAACCTTAGCCAGCAATATTACAAACCTTGGCGCCAAGTAAGAGCTCGGGCGCTCGATACCACAACGTCACGACAACTGGGGTATAAGGCTTCAAGGGAGAACCATATTCTCTGGCCAATCCAAAATCTCCAACCTAACGAGAGATGAAAATAGAAGGCTTGTTGGAGTAAATACATAGAATTACGAATTACATGTATAGAATTGATTGCCAGTGTCCCGGTAAACATCCGAGAAATAAATCAGAGTCCAAACCTTGGCCTTCTCCCAAGTTCCAATTTATAGGAGAGGGAGGGAAGGAGGGAGGGAAGGAAGGAAGGAAGGAAGGAAAAGGAAGGAAGGAAAAGAAAGGAAGGAAGAAAGGACGGAGGGAAGGAAGGAAAGAAGGAAAGAAAAGAAAGGAAGTAAGGAGGGAGAGAGGGAGGGAAGGGAAAGGAAGGAAGGAAAAGAAAGGAAGGAAGAAAGGACGGAGGGAAGGAAGGAAAGAAGGAAAGAAAAGAAAGGAAGTAAGGAGGGAGAGAGGGAGGGAGGGAAGGGAAAGGAAGGAAGGAAGGAAGGAAGGAGGGAAAGGATTTGTTGGGAAATATGTAAATCTCTGCTGTTCCTTATGCCTGTATTTTAACTGGAGTGGTGAGTTTGCAGGAGGACAGTAACCTTGCAGGGCACAGAATTAAGGCAAACCAAAAAATGGCTTACTTTTAAAATACCAGCATGACTCAAGAGCAAGTTAGAAGTTTTCAAGTCCCGGTGCAGAATCCAGTTGTCGTGGAGATGTTTTACCCCGCGGAGCAATTGAATCATCAAAGTTTTCACTTCCCCTGGAATATTCAAAAATTGGGAGTGTAAAAAAAGCCGAAACTTAGAAGTCTCTCTCACCCAAGAGAAGGGGTGTAACTGGGTCTCACCTGGCAGAAAAGGCTGTTTCATGGTTTCCATCAAGCTTTTGAGGTCATGTTCAACGTAGTTCATTACTATGTAGATCTTGTCCATGTTGCTACCGACAACGATCTCCTAGATCCCAAGGAAAGAAAAATATAGCAATGAACTCCCCGTCGTGCCCACTTACTAGCTCTCGTTCCTTCGTAGCGGTTTTTAAAAAAAACAATAGACTGCTGTATCAGTGGGGCAGACAGTATATAAATTTAATAAATAACAAATACATTTGTCAGGGGAAATGCTTGCCTCTTGGAATATTCTTAGCAAGGGACTGAAAAATTCAAATTCCAGTAGGGTGAAATCACAAGACATAAGGGGGGAGTCACATAATAACTGTGTTAACTACCATATTTTTGGAGTATAAGACGCACCCTTTTCCCTCCTAAAAGCAGCTGAAAATTTCATCTTGTACTCTGAATGTAGCTTTTTCGAAGCTTTCCCACCCAGCCCTAATGAGATGCTAGCGATCTTCCTGGCCCTTCCTGGCTTGTTTTCATTGCTACGGGGGTGCTAACAATCTTTCCGGCTTGCAGGATTTTTTCATTGCTACTCCCTCCAAAAAAAATTTCCAGCCCTAAGTCGTTGCAGGCTTGCTTTCATTGCTATTCCCTTTGAAAAAGGTTTTTTTCCCCAGCCCTAACCAGGGGATAAAATGATGTGCTGTAGCTGACCAGACTAAGGACGCTAGCCAGATGAATTATCTGGTAGGTGTCCTGCCTGGCTATTGGGTTAATTCATTCAGAATGAATTCAAACAAATTCAGAAAGTCTCTTTTATAGTCAAAGGCTTGAAAAGCACACACAAAAAATTACTGTTTCATTAGTCCCCAGAGGCGAATTACTCACACCAACAGTCCATTTGACCTCGAGGCGTGTGCCAAAGCAGAGGAGTAATTTATGGAGCAATAAAGTCAGAATTTCACACTCAAATCCTCACAGCCCTTTCCAGCTTAAGTGTGTCAGAGTTCACAGAAGTTCCGAAACAGAAAGCAGCCCCACGCTGCTCAATCTTCTTTTTAACAATAAATGCCCACGCCCAGCAGTCCAAAACCTTCCTTATTTATCATAGTCTCAGCAGTGTAATTACCCCCTGAACAGCTGCACTCTATTATCTGTTTTGGCGCCTGCGCAACTGTTCCCTCCATCCCAGGATCCTGCGAACATGGGGATTCAAGATAGGGTCATCCATGACATCTTCCCCTTCTGAGTCCAAGGACTCTCTAGCTGGGGAACTAGCTGGTGGGCTGTCTGCACCCATTCCGCAGTCTGACTCTTCCCCACCACTGTCTGCCTCTGCTAGTGATTTATCTTCACTGTCCGAGGCAGTTGGCCACCAGACAGGTCTTCTATAAACAGAGGACTCCCACAGATCCACATCAAAATCCCCAGCTACAGGAGCTGGCCTAGAGCCAACCACAACAGATAGATTTCACACACACACACCATATTTTCCTCTCCCAAAACATTTTATAGGTGTGCCTTATATTCTAAAAAATATGGTAACTTAACAACTGCAGTGTTTTCATTTGACAATAGTGGCCAGAAAAGTTGTAAAATGGGGCAAAACCGAATTAACGAATGTCTCGCTTTGGGCTCAATTGTGGTCGTGTTGTAAGTGGCACGTTGTTGTTTTTTTAAACAAAAAATGAAAGAATCTCTAGCAACCAAAAATGTGCTTACCCTAACAGTGACAATATTCGGGTGCTGAGCTTTAAGGATGGTGTTGATCTCTCGTAGGGAAGTGATCGGAAATCCTTCCTTCTCCTTCTCCATTTTTAATCGCTTCAAGGCCACAATTTCATCTGAGAAATAAATTAATTAATTAATAATAATAATAATAATAATAATAATAACAATAATAACAATAACAACAATAACAATAATAACAATAATAACAATAATAATAATAATAATAATAATAATAATAATAATAATAATAAAAGAGGAGCATAATTTGATCACAGGCAGCTTAGTTCTTTTCCCATCTGTCCACTAAACGGGGCATGGAGTGTTTCAAAGCCAAGCGAAGGTTTGTTTGTTTTTTAATTCAGAAATCATAGCCTGAGTCCAGAAAACCCGTTTACTAACTCCAAACCAGATTCTCAATCTCTGAACCCCAGCATACCTGATAAAAAGAATTTTTAAAAATATTGAAGGCTGGGGCTCCAAAAATGAATGACCATGATTTTTTTTTTAAAATCATTGAATTAAAAAGGACTCAATCACCAGGTTTTGGAAAACAGGGTGGGGTCAAAGGAAAGGATTTGTGAGAAATGAAAAATTGGGTCCTTGGGACAACATATTTATCCTGTCGTTCGTTCAGAAGCTCAAGTGGTCATACAGAGCATGCCTTTGTTTCTTCACAATAACCCTGCAAGGTAGGCTGGACTGGCAGAGTAATTGGCCTCGGAAGCTGCTAGGGCTATTGGTACATTAGAACCTCGGTATCTCAGCCAGTTTTTCTTTAAAGTGGAAGTTAAGCATTAGAGAATGTCCTCTAACTACCTTGCATTGTGCTCAAGTTTAATACCCGCCATAAAAGAGCCGGGGTGGCGCAGCAGGTAGAGTCCTGTACTGCAGGCCACTGAAGCTGACTGTAGATCTGAAAGTCAGTGGTTCAAATCTCATCACCGGCTCAAGGTTGACTCAGCCTTCCATCCTTGATGGGTAAAATGAGGACCCGGACTGTGGGGGAAATATGCTGGCTCTGTTAAAAAGTGCTATTGCTAACATGTTGTAAGCCGCCCTGAGTCTAAGGAGAAGGGCGGCATAAAAATCAAATAAATCAATAA
This sequence comes from Erythrolamprus reginae, assembly GCF_031021105.1. NCBI lineage: Eukaryota > Metazoa > Chordata > Lepidosauria > Squamata > Dipsadidae > Erythrolamprus > Erythrolamprus reginae. The sequence continues at coordinate 19,963,626 of NC_091957.1, read as the reverse complement.
ATAACCACCCACCCATCCCAATCCTACCTGTTTTTTTGTCTTTCGCTCTGTACACCACACCGTAAGTCCCCTCCTCGATCCGATTCAAGCACTGGAATTCTTCCACGCTACGGCAGCCCTGTGCAAGAATGAAGGAAGCGAAAAATAAAATAAAAATCATTTTGGGAACTATCTATCTATCTATCTATCTATCTATCTATCTATCTATCCATCCATCCATACACATACATATACACATATATACATCTGGTACATCCTTTTCATTATCAGCAAAAATGTTACACACACACATATATATATAGCTTTGAAGATTTGTAGCTAGGAAGCTAAACTCCTTATTTAAATGGTTAGTTATATTTGGGTGTCTTTTTTTATTCCTTCTGAGGAAATCTAGGGGTGTAACAATGGGTTATAAGTAGCTTTTAAAACATAAAAAGGTGGGAAGCTTGTTACTTCCTGGATTGGGAAGAGCTATCTCTTATATAGGTCAGCTCAGCCCAGGAGGGGGACCAAGGTACGCAATGGACAAGCAGCCCTCGACTTACAACAACTGAGTGCAAACTTTCTGTTGCTATCTGTTCCTATCATCCATTTCCTCCCACTTAGAACTGTAGGACTGTAACTTGTTGCTTGTATCCTAAGATTTTTATTAATAGTGTTTCTTCATTGCTTATTTGACCCCTCTGACAATCATTAAGTGTTGTACCACCTGATTCTTCACAAATCTATATTTTCTTTTATGCACACTGAGAGCATAGGTACCAAGATAAATTCCTTGTGTGTCCAATCACACTTGCCCAATAAAGAATTCTATTCTATTCTATTCTATTCTATATGAGACATTTGTTAAGCGAGCTTTGCCCCCAAGTTACGACATTTCTCGCAGATTTGATAAGTGAATCCTTGTGCCAACTGCTCGTCTCGGCGCCGTTGTAATTTTGAACTGGTCTCTAAATGAATGTTGTTAAGTTGAGGGCTCAACCTGTATGAGGTCCGTCTCACCTGCAGGGCTGGGAGGTATTTGGGCAGCTCTCGTTTCAATTCCACGGGCGAAGAGATCGGGGAATCGGGAAGATATTCGCCTTCCGTCATGGCGTTGGACTGTGGGCTTCCTTCAACAATGTCATCTTCCTCAGCTTCGCTTCCCACAGAATCCTGGTCAAATCTCGACTCTGTAACTTGAAATGGTAGAATCAAATCGGGGGAAGCCGCTTTGAACTCCCATCCAAAAACGGCCCTTGTTGTTTATATTTGGCATTTTAGACATAAAAGGGATTCTAAATGCCTATCGCAAATTCTGAAAGTTTATCTTCTCATGAACCGTCTGGAACCTACTTTTTAAAGCCATTCATGGCTTGAGAGCCTTAATAAGCGAAAATAAAAAAGTGATTTAACCTCTTGAGTCAGTTAACTGCAGTGGGATTGGTTGGGTTGGGTTGCCATCAGGGGACCATCCCCTACGGACATTGGTCGGCAGTTCTGATGTCATAGAAAGGGCGGGCTGATTGTTGAGCCTGGGCTACTCTACCTAGTAACAAGTGTGACGTTTTGACAGAATCACCTAAAATCACCATAATGAATCCCAGCGACCGGTTAGGTCCCACAGGGTCAGCCTTCTCCAGGTCCCGTCAACTAGGCAATGTCACTCGGCGGGACCTAGGGGAAGAGCCTTCTCTGTGGGAGCCCCAGCCCTCTGGAATCAACTCCCCCCAGCCCCCACCCTCCCTGCCTTGCATAAGAGTTTAAAGACTCACTTATGCCACCAAGCTTGGGGTTATTAGACTCTACCCCATAGCCAATGAATGTATAGTAAGCTTGCTGAATGGGATGTGTGCACGTTAATAGGCTTTTTAGTTTCTTTTTAAAGTGTAACTCTTAATTTTAACTTATTTTTATCTCAATGTACACTGTTTTTTATATGTTGTGAGCCGCCCCGAGTCTTCGGAGAGGGGCGGCATATAAATTTAATTTATATCAGAAATGATGATGATTATTATGATGATACTTGTAAATGTGCCATCTGGGCAGTTTTAAAGTTTTTCCTGTAACTGTGCCATCTGGAAACTGGAAACTGTTTCCCTTTTCCTATCAATGTGCCATCTGGGCAACCTTTATGGTTTTGGGGAAACATGGCTGGACAGGCCAAGCAGTAATACAGACTCAACCTTCATGTGAGGCTAAATCAAGCCACCCAACTCCATATTTGTAACTACATGAAGCTGTGGTAGCACAGTGGTTAGAATGCAGGATAGTAGGCTAACTGCTGACTGCCAGGAGTTCGATCCTGACCTGCTCAAGTTTGACTCAGCCTCCCGTCCCTCCGAGGTTGGTAAAAAGGGGAGCCAGATTGTTGGGGGCAGCATTGCTAACTCTATAAAACACTTAAGAGGGGGCTGTAAAGCACCGTGAAGTGGCATATAAATCCAAGTGCAATTTTGCTATGATGTTAAGGAGGGTTAAGTCCTGAAAAACAAGCCTCCCTTTATATACTGCTCAAAGAAATAAAGGGAACATTCAAAGAACACATCCTAGATCTCAATGAATGAAATATTCTCATGGAATACTTTGTTCTGTACAAAGCTGAATGTGTACAACAGCATGTGAAATTGACTGTCAATCAGTATTGCTTCCTAAGTGGACAGTTTGATTTCGCAGAGGTTTCATTTACTTGAGTTATATTGTGTTGTTTAAGTGTTCCCTTTATTTTTTTGAGCAGTGTAGAATGAAAGTGAATCATCCCAGGGAAAATAATTCCGACTTTCTGAACTATCCTAGAAGGCCTGAAGAAGAGACAAGGACATAAACTGAAAGCCCACGCCTCCACCTGATTTCCTTACCAACTGGTAGGTGGTCTCCGTTTTCTCGTTCCTCTTCTTCGGTCATTTCGTCTTCGCTCACCTCTTCTGCAAAGACAGATGAAAGATGCAGTTCAGAAGCAAAAGCAGCTGTTTCACAAAAAGAGAGAACGGAAATCAGATTCCCAGAACACTGCGGTGGTTTAAAAAAAAAACTGGAACAGCTTAAACTGAAACACACCCACACACTAACAGCCCGAAGGTTCTGGGTGTTGCAATCTAGAACAGCAAGAAGAGGATGGACTGTCCCTTGAGCCAAGAAGTCAAAAGATTGAGCAATAACCACTGGCATAAATCTATATTTCGGTTCTGCCAACTGTCGGCATACAGGACCATGATACGTAATCATTTGTTTGGTGACTGGAGTTATAGCGGTGCTGAAAAATGGCCTTATGACTATTCCTTGCACTTACAACTATAGTAATGTTTCCCGACATATGATCAAAATTTTGTCCTTATGTAACCACAACTGGGACTACCAACTGCTGTTGCTAACGATGCAGCCCACCTGATGTTAGGAACATAGAAAATTGATGGCAGAAAAAGACCTCCTGGTCCATCTCGTCTGCCCTTATACTATTTCCTGTATTTTATCTTAGGATGGATCTATGTTTATCCCAGGCATGTTGAAATTCAGTGACTGTGGATTTCCCAACCACGTCTGCTGGAAGTTTGTTCCAAGCATCTACTACTTTCAGTAAAATAATATTTTCTCACGTTACTTCTAATCTTCCCCCATTGTGCCCCCTTGTTCTTGTGTTCACTTCCCTATTAAAAACACTTCCTGAACCTTATTTAACCCTTGAACATATTTAAATGTTTCCATCATGTCCCCCCTTTACCTTCTGTCCTCCAGACTATACAGATCGAGTTCATTAAGTCCTCCCTGATAGGTTTTATGCTTAAGGCCTTCCACCATTTTTGTAGCCTGTCTTTGGGCCTGTTCCATTTGATCCATATAATTTTGTAGGTGAGGTCTCCAGAACTGGGCACAATGTTCCAAATGTGGTCTCACCAGCGCTCTATGCAGCGGGAGCACAATCTCCCTCTTCCTGCTGTTCTACCATAGCTAGGCAGCCAAGCATTCTAATTGCTTTCCCTACCGCCTGACCACACTGTTCCCCCATTTTGAGACAGTCAGAAATTACTACCCCTAAATCCTTCTCTTCTGGAGTTTTTGCTAACATAATATTCCAATCCCATTTAGTGCCATTAAGTGAGGATTCTTGTAACTACAGCAGAATGAAACGAGGGTTGTTTTCTACTACTAACCAGCTGACTGTTCAGACACTTCCTCTGAATTGCTTCCTGTCTCCTCTTCTTCTTCCTCCTCTTCCTCTTCTTCCTCTTCAGACTCTTCGCTGCTGGATTCTTCTTCCTCCTCTTCCTCTTCCTCCTCCTCTTCTTCTGAAGCCGATCCCGATTCCCCTGGGGAAAATGGAAAATAAAAAAATGGCAATCTCAATTCTTCAGCCCAAACGTGGCTACTGCGCTGAAATCGGCACCTGCACCTAAAAGCTACCTGATGACGTTTCGGCCGAGCTGGTTTTTCGCTCACTGTCGCTGATATCCTGGAGATCTGACAAAGGGTCTTTTCCTTCTGGTTTCTCCTCTCTCACTGCAGGGAGGAGAACAAACAAACAAAAAAGAGCGACCTTAGGGGACAAAGGAACTTCCATTGTACACGGGTTGCAATTTGACTTGTTTTTAAAACCTCCTTTCTTAAGACCAAGGAGGGTTTTCATTAAGACGGAGGGGAATTTTCAGCATCAAGACCACTGAGGACTATTTAAAACATAAACATCTGGAAGATGTCTGGTTGGGGGAGACCATCTGGAAAACAGGCCCCACCTGATGTTCATTAGATGATGGTCAACAGAATTGAACAGCAATGCTTCCCTCATGAATATGTTTACATTCTTTTGGACCATTGAATAATAGGGGGAGTATTTTACATATTTACACAGCAATTTTATGTTTACACAGAACACAGTAATTTTATTTTATTTAGTGGTCTATAAGTTACATAGAACCTGATCTTTAGTTCTAAGAAATAAATCACTGTAAGTTGACAAGATGCACTTTTAAAACTTTCCCAACTAAAGCAATCTGGGAAATTTTAAAATTTCACTTCAATTTCCACTGTCAATTTCATTCTCTCCCAAGGACCTTTTCAGGATTGATTTATTTATTTTTCAAAGGAAATATGCAGGAGATATAAGGACATGTTAGAACTTTTCTCGTTCTTGTTTTCAAGTACTATAAAAATAGGATACAATTATTCTCTTTGTGGCATGGCGGGGATCTTAATGGGATGCAATGGTGTTTCAGTCACATTGCGCACAGGGTAATATTTAAATCACAAAATTTAAAATTTAAAAAATTGATTATTAATAAAACCTTCAATGTACTTTTCAGCCTTTTCCATCTTGGTGGTTTCAATCAGATACCCACAAGTTGAATTTAAAAGCTACCTGGCTTCCTGATTTCTGATGGTTCGAGTTTTTCTCTCTGTTGCCGCAGAGGACTTCGGCTCCAAATTCTTACTTTCTCTCCGTAGTCTTCCCTCATTGTCCTATGATGCCCTGAAACTAACAGAGACAAGGGAATCTGTTGTCATTTTCCCCAGGGTGATATTTCAATCTTTACAATTCTCCCAACGTGAGACCCACTTCAGCCAGGCACCTGACTGTATGCAAACCAAGTTACATCACCTGAAGATGAGCCTGCTCAGATGTTTCAAAATCTACCTGGGCTGTCTAGCCCACTTGGATAAGATAATCTGTGTGTGTGTGTGTGTGTGTTTGTGTGTGTGTATGTGTGATTTTTTATTTTTCTCCACCTTAAGATAAAATATATGTAAATACAAACACAATACCAATATCCAACTGTATAAATATGCCAAATTTATATGCTTCTTAAATGCTTTAAGAAGTTTCTTTTCTTTCTATTTTCCCACTCCCTTCCCATAACTCCATCTCTCCACCATTAAAAGTAGTACTAAACTTTAAAAACAGAAAAAAAGGGGGGGGAAACCCCAAATATATCTTCAATATCTAACATTCTATAAATCCCATATTCATCATTATTTACGGGAAAAGGGAAAGAGAAAAGAAAAGTAAGAAATAAAAAATCCCCCTCACTCCAACATTTAGCTGATTCCCTAATGAAAATAGTTTTCCCATATAAAATAATATAAAACGTGAATTAAATTTGTGTTACACTAGCAACTAGTGCTGCCACCATTTTTTTTTCCCATCTGGGTGTTTACCCGCTATTTTTTCAATCTTTTACTTCACTTAAAAAAAAAAAGATTATTCATATACAGTGGTACATCTACTTAAAAACTTAATTCGTTCCGTGGCCAGGTTCTTAAGTAGAAAAGTTTGTAAGTAGAAGCAATTTTTCCCATAGGAATCAATGTAAAAGCAAATAATGTATGCAAACCCATTAGGAAAGAAATAAAAGCTTGAAATTTGGGTGGGAGGAGGAGGAGGAGGAAGAGGAGGAGGACAGTCGCTGCAGAAGAAAGAAGGTGAGGTGAGGGGAATCAAAAAAATCCAAAACTTTAAGGCTTAAAAAAAAGGGACTCTGAGATAGTGAGGAGGAGCACACCTCTCCCCATACATCGAAAGGCCTCCTCAGAAAAGCCCAAGATGGCCAGGATTAAAGGGGGAATGGCAGGAAACTGGCCGGGCCTTAGTGCCGCTCTCAAATTTCCTGGGAAATTTTTCCGGGCTTGGGTTCCTAAGTAGAAAATGGTTTTAAAGAGGAGGCAAAAAAAAACTTGAACCTCCGGTTCTTATCTAGAAAAGTTCTTAAGTAGAGGCGTTCTTAAGTAGAGGTGCCACTGTACTTTAGTTATTTTTAACTTCCATCCATTCATAAATTTCCCCCCAGATTCTATAATAATCTTTATTATCATTTCTTTTCTTACTGGGAGCACACTGGCACACATTAAAAATGGAATTCTGACACCAGCAGTTTTCCCTTTCCAGATTGGCTTTAACTTCTGCAAACTTTTGAGTCTCGTTTCAACCTCAACTTGGCTGTAAGGAGTCCTTGGTACTCTCTTGAGGCTTGGCTGTTCTCTGGCGGCTATTTCATCACCGAAACTAGGTAACATCCTTAGTGCTCGTAGCAACAGTCCACCAGTGCTACTTGCATCAGTGCTAGTAACATCATCACTAGCATTGATGATGTCACCTAGTAAGGCTGTGACGGCAAACCTGTGGCACGGGGACCCATATCTGAGGACACGTGAGGCGTTGACCTAGGTCATCTCCAGCACACATAGGCACACCAGCCAGCTGATTTTTGCACTACTGGAAGGCGGAGGGAGGTCGCTTTTGGCTTCAGGAAAGCTTCTGGAATCTGTGGATGGTGAAAAACAGACCCAATGGCCCAATTGGAAGTTCATTTCTGCACTTCCGGTTGTGCCGTTGTGCCTGTTTTTCACCTTCCATAGGCTTCAGGAGGCGGTTGGGCTGTTGGGTCCATTTTTCACCATCCACAGGCCCGGGAGGCTTTCCAGAAACCCGGGGAAGGCAAAAATGACCTCCCCTCCATCCTCCGGGAACCCAAAAATCAGCCGGAATTCGTTTTTTCCCATCCACAGGCTCCGTAGGCTTTGGTGAGCCCTGTGCGAATGCGCGAGGGGGCAACGGGTGGGGATTGCACGGGCATTGCATGATGGATGTGGGCGCGCATGCCCTTTTGGCACTGAGCAATAAAAGGTTCGCCATCATTGTGGTAGTGTTATGAAACATCTGCAGGGGTAAAAAAAATAAAAGCTCCAAGAGCATCAAGCACCTCTCATTACAATCCTACAGCAAGCTACAAATTATTCTCCTTTATCGGTACTTGCCTATAATTCCTATGCAAGGAGGACCATACGCTCATCAATACTCATCGCTTACACACAGCCCGCCCCGCCTTTTGCTCCCTGGACTACTTACTCTCCCGTCTGGCTTCCCGTTCTTTCCTCCTTTCTTCCGCTCGCCTCTCCCGTTCTTTCAACTCTCGCTGCTCCTTCTGCTGTTCCCTTAATTTCCTTTCCCGTTCCCGTTTTCGTTCCAGTTGCTCCAAGCGGTCTCTAGAGAGTTTGCATGTATCCACGTTAATTTTATTAGTCCAGCGTGCGACTGAATTGCGCTCTGTTGAGCTTCATTTTTTCTCTTTCGGGAGAAGGAGCCTTATTGGTTTTCCTACCCAGAACGGTTCACATAAATGGAAGTGAAAAACTAACGTTCTGCGAGAGGAAAAGGATGTAATTCACGTCAAAATTTGAGTGAGGCCAATGCAATTGTTTTGCCTTTGATTGTTGAAAGAATGAGAGACTAACGATGGCAGGAAGGATTGACATTATTCGAGACAAAAAACTCACAGCTCTTCAGGCTCAAACTTTTTAAAGTAATATTATGTTCAGGCACTCAGTCTTAGCTTAATAACTACATACTTAGTTCAGAGATAGAAGGCAAACTGCCAAGCACCAGGAAAGAGCATATACCAATTTTAAGGGGAATTATTAAGAGGGTTACTACCATCTACCATTGTTGAGACTTGTTGAGATATATTAAATAGACATTTAAATAAAAAAATATGGACTTGTCTGTTAATTCAAGCAGAGAATTCATCCAGGTAGAAAATAAAGCTGGCCCAGAACTAAGTTTAATAAGCTGCTATTCAGGTTGCCAATCAAAGATTCATTGATCAATCATTTTGTTATGCAATTTAAAGCAACTGGCCTGTGACTGATCATTCAGCATTAATGCTTTATTTTAAAAAGAGAAACATAACATTATTATTTAGGAAAACCAGCCGGATCACTGTTTTCTTTAGCAGTTAAGTTACAGTATTTCCCAATCTGATGCGTGTTTGCTTCCAAAATCTAGTTAAGCAATCAAAAATGTACTTGCAATCCTGTTTGTATGGCACTTAATATTTAAGGATTGTGATTGAGATACTTTAGGAAAGAATTAGAATTAGCCATTGCTTCTTCTGAGTTTTACACAATTGCTAAATCTTCAGGAAGAGCAGACACAACAGAAAAACTAAACTGATTTAAATGGGTTCCTGGGTTTATTTATATATTATTTGTATTTCAACTATATGCATAAGCCTTAAGCAGTTAACAAGAAGGCTGTTTGTAATCTCAAATGCAGATACAACCTCAATATTTAATTGCTCAGATTTAATACGGTCAGAAGAGTCTATTTGGGAACAAAACATAACTGGTAGAATGCCACAAACGTGAAACTGTACCATTCTCTTATTCATGGACATTCTTACTAGGGTAGATCTTATTAATATGCCCCCATTTCAAAACCAAAATGTACCATCAAAGCTAATCAAATCAAAACACCTTTATTTTACACATCTACACCACACTAGTTTTCTGACCCCACCACCACCACCACCACCACCACAATTCTACTGCCTGCAACTTTTAAAATCGATCAGCTGGCCCATCTGCTTTCCAAGCATTCACAGGCATTCCAAAGTAAGCCAATTGTGCTTAATATATATATATATTTATTTATCCATTCACTTATTTGGATTTATATGCTGCCCTACTCCCAGCGACCTCTATGTAATAAGCAAAATAAATAAGATGTAATGAGCAAAACCTCCAGGAATTTGAACTTGGTAGGTAAAAGGCCTAGTTCTCCACAGAAACTGAAACAAATCTATGATAATTTCTCTCTATTGCTTATAGTATTGTTTATATCACAAAGCAACAGTGTTGATTATCACCTTTAAAGGCCTAAATGGATCAGGGTCAGACTATTTACGGGACTGCCTCCGACCTCATACGTTGCTACGGCCAGTAAGGTATCAGAGTTGGCCTTCTCCAGGTTCCATCTGCCAAACAAGGTCAGTTGGCGGGACCTCAGGGAAGAGCCTTCTCTGTAGCGGCTCCGACCCTTTGGAATCAACTACCCCCAGAGAGCCGTACTATCTCCACCCTACTGGTATTCCGGAAAGCTGTTAAAACCTGGCAGGCCTGGAATTAGGATTGACTGTAATGTATCCATGGTTTTTTAGGACACTATAGATTTTATTGCACTGTTGATTTTATTGTTGTATTTATGACTATTGTTAGCCGCTTTAAGTCCGTTTTGGAATGAGCGGCATATAAACACAAACATACAGACAGATAAATAAATGAGCCAGTTTGGGTCTAGTGGTTAAGGCACTCAGCCTGGAAAGCAGAAGACGGTGTGTTCAAGTCCTGCCTTAACTATGAAACCCAGATGGGTGACATTGGGTTAATTATTAGAAGATGGTGAGTTCTTAGCCACGAACGAAGGCTAAGTGATTTTGAGCCAATCTCTCTCTCTCCCTCTCCCTCTCCCCCTCTCCCCAACCCACCTCACAAGGCTGAGATAGGAGGAAGCTGTGCTGGACACATGTTTCTGCTGCCTTATTTGTAAAAAAAAACAAAAAACAAAAAAAATTATAAAGATGGGGTACAAATTACATGAATTTAAATACAAATAAGTAAGTAAGTCACATTGTTCATAGGATAATGTCGATTCCCTCTCAGCAATTGGGTGGGGGGAGAAACCCATAAGAAATATTAATCAAGTATCCAGAAGATGAAAATTGCTCAAGGATATATCTAAGGAAGAAATGTTGCATTTGGGGCGTGGCCAAAAAAAAAAAATTACCTCTCTCTCCGCGAGTGTTCCCTAGCCAATTCTCTCCTTTTCTGCCTCTCCCATTCGCGACGGGCCTTATCCTGCTCTTCGCGGTGCCTTTTTCTACGTTCGTGCTCACGCTCTTTCTCTTTCACCCTAGCATGTTTCCCTAGTAATAAAGATAACAAATAAAAGGAGGAGTTGGTTATCCTCCTTTGCAAATGGCATTTGGAAACTTACTAGAGCAAAGGAACAGAGGGGGAAAAAGGGAAGGATGGGATGGTTTGGTTTAGCCTTGGGCTCGGGCAATTCCTGCAGCCGTTCTAGCCAGCAGATTCTGTGGCTGTACTGAGGACGATGGGATTGGCAGTCAAGCCTATTAGGAATCGGTCCCCAGCCCAAAACTTAAATTTGAAAAGACGCATCTTAATTTTGATGTGTCATATCCAATAATATTGATTTTATGTGTGGGTCTTTTCGTTGTTTTTTTTAATGATCTGAACTGAGTTAAACATGTTTACCTTAATGTTGGCCAGGGATTTTGACAAGAAAATGAGTATGAGATAGCTTAAAATATTATAAGCTTCTGATCATGTATTACAATCAATGTTGGGCTGCCACACTGTGTGCGTAGCTTATTTTGTGGGTGTGGCTTGATGGTCATGTGACCAGGGAGTGGCTTAAAGGTCATATTACTGGTTAGGAGTGGCTTACCGACCAAGATAAACTTTCAAATAGGTGCCTGGACTCTTTTTCAGTTGATTAAGTCACATTTTTTGAATAGCCACAAAAAGGACCAATGACAGACAGCATTATTTTTTGAGCAGCACAGTGACATTTTAAGGTTTTGTACTGAACCCACAAGGTTCAGTAGGATTACAGATTAGGCAAGTAGCTCAATTTTCTTTAATACTGTAGTTCAGTTCTAGATAATGATTAAAATGATTGAAGCGTTTACAAGTAAAAACATACTATTTAATTATTTCCTATTTTTAAAAGTAATTAATGATCATACTAAGGTACTAGAGAAGGAAGAACAATTAAAAAAACTATTAAGTATTCAATATATAGTGCATAAACTCACTACCCTCACTGCATCCCCCCCACCATGGAGGCAGCAGCCCATTACGGATTACAATGTATTTTGTGTTTCAGATTTCTTGTTTATCTGCCTGAATTTCACTACATGTACTTGCTTTTCCTAATTTCCATCGTCTATGTTTATTATTTGAAATATATATATATATATAGTATAATAGGGAGTGGGGGGAAAGTGTTTGGTCTGGTCTGGATGGTCCCCCTAAAAGACTGCCTATGAATGTTATCTACAGAAAGAAAGGCTAGTGCAGGGGTCAGCAACCAGCGGCTCCTGAGCCGCATGTGGCTCTTTCATCCCTCTTCTCAGGCTCCCTGTCACTCAAAATATGCGTCACAACCGCCAATATGTAATATCCAATGGCACACAATTTATTGAGCTTTTCAACTCCCGGTAGGCCAACCACGGATAAATCAGAAGAAAACACAACCTTTAATTTAACTACATATGCTAGTTCTGTGGCAATTCAAGAAATAGGCAGGGGAAGAGTTTTGTGGCTCCTGGTGTTTTCTTTTGTGTAGAAACGGGCCCAAATGGCTCTTTGAATGTTTAAGGTTGCCGACCCTTGGGCTAGAGCTTTCATATACCAAAACAGTATATCTCAGAATTAGAAAGTAAAAACAAGCCAGGTTCAGAGTCACAACTGCTTCCCAAAATCCAAAGGCTATTTTTACCCTTTTACACAGAGATATGTATCTTATTTTTCTCTCTCTGGGGAAATGCAACTTAAGGTGGACATTGTTTGAAACAGGGAATAGCAATAGCAGTAAGACTTATACACCGCTCCTCAGTGCTTTACAGCACATTCCAAGGTCTATACAGAGTCAGAATCTTGCCCCCAACAATCTGGGTCCTCATTTTACGGACCTCAGATGGATGGAAGGCTGAGTCAACCTTGATCCAGTTAGGATCAAACTCCTGACAGTGAGCGAAGTCAGCCTGCAATACTGCATTCTGAGCAATGCACCACCACGGCTTGTATATTATTTCCACAGGAGAAGCTCGTGTATTAGCATGGACTAAATGCTCTCTGTGAACCTACTTTTATACTTCTAAGCTTCCACAAGCTGAAAACCTTGCCTGAATAGGTGGTGCCATAAAGATGTGATGCCTAGACGGATCTGCTGGCCTCAGAACCTTCCCTACCTCCCAACTTTGTAGGCTGTGACCGTACGGAGCATTTTATCAAAAGCAACAAAAGGATCCCCAAATGAGAAGAACAGAACCTTCTGCTGAGTGACTGCGATGCCGTCTTTTTTCTTTCCGCTTCTCGTCTTTTCTGTGATGGGCTTTCTCCTTGCGTGACATTTGCTGGGGTGGTTTGATAGCCAGGGAATCGTCCTCCTCCCCCCTATGGAGAACACAGTTTGAGAAATGGAAAAAGATGAGATCGGAGAAAGCTACAACGAACATCTCAGCTGAGTAATTCTAACTGACAAGTTATTTTGCTTTTCTCTTCCCAGTCTGCTTTTTTCCTCCCTTTCTTAAGGCTGCAAAAAATGAGTCATGATTCTCACTGGGACTTTATATAGGACTTAAAACTATTCTTCTGCTGCCATTTCACCCCAAATGTGCTCAAAAGTTGCTTCAAAAATCTAAACTGCTTCAAAAGCAGCAAAGAAAGCCAGGCCATTTCATTAGTTATGCACACACACACACAAAAACCCTCCATAAAGTTCTTCTTTCTGTAAACTGTCAATGTCTATAGCAGTAGTTTCAGTAAATTATTAATAGTTGCACAACAATTGTCCAGAATGAAGTCGTGCAAGTTGTCATGGGTGTACACCCATATAACATCTATGCTCCATGAGCTGCACTGGCTTCCTATTAGTCTCCAGGCACAATTCAAGGTGTTGGTTATTACCTATAAAGCCCTAGATGGCTCAGGGCCAGACCATCTCCTGCCACATACCTCCCAGAGACCTATAAGAACACAGAGTTGGCCTCCTCCAGGTCCCATCGACCAAGCAATGCGGGTTGGTGGGGCCGTGGTGGAGGGACTTCTCTGTTGCCGCCCCGGCTCTATGGGATCAACGGCCTTTTCAATCCCTGTTAGGGGTCCGTACTGCTCCCACCCTATTAGCTTTTCGTAAGGCCACAAAGACCTGGCTTTGCCAGCAGGCCTGGGGTCCATGAATTCAACAACTATCATGGCCATATTGTATGAATATTATGTATGCATGTTGACGGGTTACTTATTATGGTTTTTTAATTAAGATTTTATAGTTTAGTTTTTATATTTGACTTCTTTTTATTGTTTTTGTAAATTCATTCTCTTGTAAGCAGCCCTGAGTCCTTCGGGATTGGGTGGCAAAGAAGTTGAATTAATAAATAATAAATAAATAAATAAATTCATGTTGCTCCCAGAGATCCAACAATTTGTGGTTTCTTTTCTTAAACATGCTACCTCATCCTGAGAAGGATTTCTCTCTCTCTCTCTCTCTCTCTCTCTCTCTCTCACTCACTCACTCACTCACTCACTCACACACATTTGATTTATATGCTGCCCTTCTCCTTAGACTCAGGATGACTTACAACTGATTTTTGGCTTACACAGAGGCTCTGGGACTGCATTTTTGGTTTTCAGAGAGCCTCCAGGGTGGTTGCGGAGGGCGTTTTTACCCTCTCCTGCACAGTGAAAGACAGAAAATCCCTAGCCCAGTGAATCCCACTAACAGGGATTGAAAAGGCCTTCAAATGAAGAAACCTGGACGACCCTAATAAACTTTTAATTTTCTCTTGCAACCCAGTACAGTCATCAGCTTTCAACAGTTCATTTAGTGACTGTTCAAAGTTATAATGGCACCGAAGAGAGTGACATGACCTTTTTTCCCACCCTCAATTAAAACTGCTACACTTAAAACAGACTTCACATTTGTCTCACTGAGCAACAGAAATTTTGGGCTCAAATTGTTGTTAAGTCAAGGAGTACCTATAGCAGCTTTCTCACCTGTCGTCCATAGAATCTTCTCTCCTGTAAGGTGAATTTCTAATAGTGATCTCCATTCGGTGATCTCTTAACTCTCCCTCTTCAAGGGAATCCCGCTTTGAGTCCCGATCATCAGACTAGGGTGAGTTAGGAAGAAAAGATTCATTTTGGCTTTCGGGAAAGTGCCCTCATCAACTTAAACAGAGAGAGTGAAAAGGGCTGATAATTATCATATGACTGAAAACAACACACACAATACGCATTATTTTTTCAAAAGAGCTGAACCCCATTATTATCAAAAAGAATTGCTGTGCAAATCACAGATTTTTTTAAATTTATTATTTAATCTTCCTAATACTAAATCCCAAACTCACATTTTTGAGGCGCTTGGTATCTGCTTTTTCTTCCTGCTCCTTCCGGCGTTTCTTCTCCTGAAGAATTTCATCTAACGTTTTCACCTTCCACGATTCCTTTTCATCACCCATTTGTGTTACAAAAAGCACTAGGAGAAAAAACAACCATGCAATGAAACAGCATTATCAGTTGCCGGAATCTACAGAGAATGAGGAAAAACGTTTCCTTGGCCTCCAGAAAATCCAAAATCTAAAACTAAGTCGCAATTCAGTTGACTTCTTCTGAGCAAATGCTTCCATGGATTTCTTTAGGGTTGTTCATTGTTAAAGGTCAGCCTCCTGCCTAATGGAGGGGGAATTTCAATCCATTGAAATGTGTTGGACAAGAAGTTTCTCCTGCAAATTATTTAGGGCTGTATTTTTATTTTTATTCATTTATTTATTTGAATTTATATGCCGCCCCTCTCCGAGGACTCAGGGCGGCTATATATTATATAAATAAATATTTTTACTTATATTTACCTAGCTGCCCCAAGTCTTCAGAGAGGGGCAGCATACAAATCTAAATAATAATAATAATAATAATAATAATAATAATAATTATTATTATTATTTCTATAAATAAGAATGATTCAAATGGAAAATAACACAGCAAAAACAAACACGTTCCTTAAAGGCGATGAGTATTAAGGGATGTGTTTTGGATTCGTTCCAAAATTTCTGCCTGCTATCTGTATGATCATAAAATGGCCCCAAATTTGCCTTTTATAACAACTGTCTCTCTTAGCAACAGGTAAATTCGAGCTCAGTTGTGGTCGTATGTTTAGGACCGCCTGTATTATCCCAAAACTGAATTCAGCTCAAGGCGGTTTATACTGAGCGCTCGATTCTTTTAGTTTCCCCACAACAACCCTGTGAGGAAGGCTGGGCAAAGGGAACCCCCCCCCCATTAGCTCCCAAAGTAGTTTTTAAGGGTTGATCTTAACCTGGGTTCTCCTCATGAATATCCTTTTTTTTAAAACCATAAAAGAGTCAGTAACCACAGAAAAAAGCCCATATTCATTCGCCCATTCATAGTGCCCATTGAATGAATGTGGGGATTTTTAGTTGTAATTTTATATAAGATTTTCTATTACGTTTATATCACTTGTTGTAAGCCGCCCTGAGTCTCAGGACAGAGAAGGGTGGCATAGAAATTGAATTAATAAATAAGTAAATTAATAAATAAGTATTTGCTTTTTTTTAAGCCGAAAAATGTCCAATTGGTAATTATAAATTTAAGAACATAAGAAAAGCTATGCTGAATCGGGCCAAAGTCCATCGAGTCCAGCATTCTGTAAGTGCCCCACCAATTGTCCCTGGGGATCTTGAGCAGAAAGAGAAGGCAAAACCCTCCCTCTCCCTTGACCCCCAACAAATGGGACCGGAGGGAATCCTGCCTGCCTCAACCAACATAGAGGCAGCACTTGAACATCCCTGAATCTGTCTAATCTTGGCTATCCAAGCTGACCACTGTCACAACCTCTTCTGGAAGTGAATTCCATAAACCAGTGACCTTCTGGGTCAAGAAGTATTTCCCTTTATTTGTCCTCACTTTCTTACCTGTGAGCTTTAGGGAGTGCCCCCTCCTCCTAATATTGTGGGATAGAGAAAAGAATTTTCCTCTATCCACCAATTTAAGAGAAGCACAAAAAGGTCGTCACCATGCTTTCTAAATAAACTAATTAATTTACGGTAGTTAATTAGTACAATTAACCAGTGGAACAGCTCGCTACCAGAGGTTGTGAATGCTCCAACACTGGAAGTTTTTAAGAAGAGTTGGATAACCATTTGCCTGAAGTGTAGGGCAAGCAAGGGGCTGGACTAAATGATCTCAAAGGTCCCTTCCAACTCTGTTATTCTATTCTAATTATGCTTAAAAGATGTAATAAGCAAAAAAAACCCGCCTGATATTTGAAAACGGTACGTCAAAGGCCCAATTCTTCACAGAAACTGCCCGCCCGCACCTCAAAAAACATTTCTCCACAGAAGCCCGCCAAAGAAACCCCAGCCATCCGAAGTAGGCCATTCTCAGCGGCCCACCGAGCTCCTTCCCGCCCCGCTGCTGCTCCGGGAGCCACTTCAGCCGGGCTTGCGGGCTTCGAGAAGCGGAACAAGGCCCAGCCGGACACCGGCCTCACCTTCCCTCACGGCCCTGGCACCGCCACCGCTGCTTTAAAAGCGACCCACTCGCCGGAGGACAGAGCGCCCGGAAGCTGGCCGTCTGGCCCGCGCTTCGCATCCGGCGTGGGGTGATGACGTCGCGCGAAGGATTTTTCTCTCCGCCCCCTCGCTTCAAGAAGCATCTCAATTTGAAGTTCGATTATTTCGTAGATGTTCGAAAAGCTTAGAGGGGCGTCGCTGCTGGTCGTACACTTCCGAGCTAGTCAACTGACTTTTTTCCATCTATCACTGGGGTAGGCCAAGTTGGCTCTTTTATGACATATGGACTTCAACTCCCAGAATTCCTCAGCTAGCATGATTGACTCAGGAATTCTGGGAGTTGAAGTCCACAAGTCATTGAAGAGCCAACTTTGCCTACCCGTTCTATCACATTTGTTCAAAACTTCAACTAGAAATAAACTTTATATATAAAATTCTTATTTTGAAGATTTCTCCAAAGCACCTGAGGGTAGAACAAGAAGCAATGGGTGGAAACTAAACAAGGAAAGAAGCAACCTAGAACTAAGGAGAGTTAGAACAATTCACCTGTGGAACAGCTTGCCGCCAGAAGTTGTCAATGCTCCAGCACTGGAAGTTTTTAAAAAGATGTTGGATAACCAATTGTCTGAAGTGGTGTAAAGCTTCCTGTCTAAGCAGCGGGTTAGACTAGACGACCTTCAAGATCCCTTCAAACTCTATTATTGTTCTTTTGTTCCGTCATCATCAACATCATCATCATTATTAATATTATTATTATTACAGTGACTGTGCAATAAACCACAATGGAGAAATTCAGGAATTGTCCTTAGGCTGTTGGAAGACTCCTATTTTTAAACTTTTAAAATACCTTCCAAAATAAAATACACTGCTCAAAAAAATTAAAGGGAACACTTAAACAACACAATATAACTCCAAGTAAATCTAACTTCTGTGAAATCAAACTGTCCGCTTAGGAAGCAACACTGATTGACAATCCATTTCACATGCTGTTGTGCACATTCAACTTTGTACAGTACTCAATGAGAATATTTCATTCATTCAGATCTAGGAGGTGTTATTTGAGTGTTCCCTTTATTATTTTTTTGAGTAGTATATTTACAGTTCCCTACCACCACCCCAAAAAATCTGGCAACTTAAAATATGTGTGGACTTCCAATTCCCCAGTGGGACTTTCTTTCCTTCCTTCCTTCCTTCCTTCCTTCTCCCTCCCTTCCTTCTTTTCTTCCTTCCCCTTTTCCCATTCTCATCTTCCTTCCTTCCTTCCAGTCCGCACATATATTTAGTTATATATTATTTGGATTTATATGTTGCCCAACTCCCAAAGGATTCTGAGTGGTTCACAGCAAACAACGGATAAAAATATAACGTGACACCTCCTAAAAACCTCCTGTCAAACAATTAAAAAGAGTTAAGAACAACCATGCATACATGGTTCAAAGTTGCCACAGCTGGCAAACACTAGCCTAAAGGGAGTCCTTGACTTTCGACCATCGTCAAGTGCAAATTTTTTGTGGGCTAAGTGAGGCGGATGTTAAGTTTTGAGTTTTGCCTCGGTTTTACGACCTGCCCTGCCACAATTGTTAAGTGAAATTGGTGAAGTTGTTAAAGTTAGTCGCATGGCAATTAAATGGAATCGGGCTTCCCCATTTGACTTTGCTGGTCGGGCGGTCACAAAAGGGGATCATCGGATGACTCCCGGCAGCCGTCATAAATATGAATCAGTGTCCACATGTATGAATTTTGCTCACGTTGACCGAGGGGCAGCAGCAACCGTCTTGTGTATGGAAAAAAAACAGTCATAAATCACCTTTTTCCCCTGCCAGTGTAACTTTGGTGACTAAATGGACTGTTGAAAGTAAGGTGCATTACAGTATATGCAGATCTTGATCAATCAGGTCGTACCACATTCTGCTGATCCACTATGACTCGGTATTCCTTTTACACTAATTACAACCTTTTCCACTGTGATTGGAAGTGGAAAAGGCTGCAATTCCTTTTGCTGCCAGTTCAGACCAGATCGCCTCAACCGTTAGTGACCCACTGACAATGTAGTTTTGGCATCACAGATGCGGTCCTGTCTGCGCTGTTTTGTGCTCGCCACCATCTTTTTATTCTGAATTTTTGGGCGATTTCCCTGTGTTTTTGATGGCTTCTGCTCGATCTGTGCTTTGAAAAAAAGCCCTCCCGCCTGCCTGCCCAAGCTTAATACCAACCCTTATTTCTTCACCCGAAACACAGCCTGATCCGCTGTGTTTTCGGGCCGAATCCACCGTCTGAGCGTGAAATCGCTCACGGGGACACATGCGCACAAAACATCGCAATACGAACTGGTGGCAAAGGTAAGTGGAACCCACTGTCAGGATTAGTACCTGAGGTAGTATTCCAGTCACAGTGGGAAAGGTTGTAATTATTGTAAAAGGAATGCAGAGTCGTAGTGGATCAGCAGAGTGTGCTACAACCTGATTGGTCAAGATCTATATATACTGTAATGCACCTTACAATACATTACAGGGATGGATTCCACTTACTGCTGTTACTGGTGCGCTTCCTGCAGAGATCCGCAACCCTGGCATGCCCCCACATCTGAGCGAGGTTTTGCTTCTGGGCATATGCAGGAAGCAAAATCTTGCCAGGGGATGCGTGCGCGAGAGAGATTTCAGCGGTTTTTTTTGCTTCCGCGCATGCATTGCCGAAATCTCTCTCGCGCACATCTGCTTGTGAGATTTTGCTTCCTGCGCATACACAGAAGCAAAATCTTACTTGGATGCGCATGCGCCAGAAACACGGAGCTGCGTGTGCAGCTCAATTTTTCCTACAGGAGCTACAGTGTGGCCTGTATCGGTAGGAACCCAATACTGGAACCCACTCCTCACACACAGACACAGAGGAAGCAAACTGGAAGTGTTGTGTGTTTTCAAATGGCTTTCTGAGCGACAAAGTTTGTGCATGTGTTACAGCTTCCATTTTAATTTCAACTGGCGGCATATCCACGGCAGTTGACTCATCTGCTCTGTACCATTACTTTTATTTTATTTTATTTATTAAATTTGTATGCCGCCCCTCTCCGTAGACTTGGGGCAGCTTTTTAATTTGATGCCACCCGACTTTACTAGAAAAATGACATGTCTTGAGGATCATGAACCAGAGACGTTTAATCTTTTGATGCAGACCTCTGAGAAGAAAACAGATAACAGGATTACACCTGGATTAAGTTTATTTTTGGGGGTGGGAGGAGTGGAAAACTCTCTACATCCAGCAAATCCTAAAAGATTCGTGTCTTACACAGGTTCACGAAATGCCATCCACAGAATCGGTGTGTCCAGTCAAGATATTAAAGTGGTCATCAGATTGACGCCAAGTGGCTTACGAGCAAGAGCACACCCATTCTTAATCCAAGTCCCCAAAACTCTTTGCGGTCGTATCTCGGCATCTGAGATACGGATGATTTGGCCCCAACACACGAGCACCTGTAAAAACGTTTGCCTTTCAAGTATGCCCAGGACGAAAGGAAATAATTTCGGCCGTTTTTGGTAGAGACAAACAGCAAGGAGACCGTTCTGCCTGAGAAAGTCCAAGCACTCCTCATATTCTCTTTTAACAGAAAGCATTGTTTGCGGTATTTTTTTCCGCACAAACACTAACAAAACTGAATTACAGGTAGGAACGGAGAGAGCAAAAAACATTTGGAGCGAGGCAACCAACTTGGG